>NC_135235.1:382447921-382755890 GCF_051348905.1 Ranitomeya variabilis | reverse complement strand
AATAGCCCCAAGTGTAATAACTAGTGTTGAGCGATACCGTCCGATACTTGAAAGTATCGGTATCGGAAAGTATCGGCCGATACCGGTAAAGTATCGGATCCAATCCGATACCGATACCCGATACCAATACAAGTCAATGGGACTCAAGTATCGGACGGTATCCCTGATGGTTCCCAGGGTCTGAAGGAGAGGAAACTCTCCTTCAGGCCCTGGGATCCATATTAATGTGTAAAAGAAAGAATTAAAATAAAAAATATTGCTATACTCACCTCTCCGACGCAGCCTGGACCTCACCGAGGGAACCGGCAGCGTTCTTTGCTTAAAATTCGCGCGTTTACTTCCTTACGTGAAGTCCCGGCTTGTGATTGGTCGCGTGCCGCCCATGTGGCCGCGACGCGACCGATCACAGCAAGCCGTGACGTAATTTCAGGTCCTTCAGGATTTTAAAATTACATTCTGGCTTGTGATTGGTCGCGTCGCGGTCACATGGGCGACGCGACCAATCACAAGCCGAGACGTCACGGGAGGCTGGACACGCGCGCATTTTAAAATGCGCGCGTGTCCTGCCTCCCGTGACGTCCCGGCTTGTGATTGGTCGCGTCGCCCATGTGGCCGCGACGCGACCAATCACAGCAAGCCGTGACGTAATTTCAGGTCCTTCAGGATTTTAAAATTACGTTCTGGCTTGTGATTGGTCGCGTCGCGGTCACATGGGCGACGCGACCAATCACAAGCCGTGACGTCACGGGAGGCTGGACACGCGCGCATTTTAAAATGCGCGCGTGTTCAGCCTCCCGTGACGTCACGGCTTGTGATTGGTCGCGTCGCCCATGTGACCGCGACGCGACCAATCACAAGCCAGAACGTAATTTTAAAATCCTGAAGGACCTGAAATTACGTCACGGCTTGCTGTGATTGGTCGCGTCACGGCCACATGGGCGGCACGCGACCAATCACAAGCCGGGACTTCACGTAAGGAAGTAAACGCGCAAATTTTAAGCAAAGAACGCTGCCGGTTCCCTCGGTGAGGTCCAGGCTGCGTCGGAGAGGTGAGTATAGCAATATTTTTTATTTTAATTCTCTCTTTTACACATTATTACATTAATGTTGTTTCGATACCGATACCCGATACCACAAAAGTATCGGATCTCGGAATCGGAATTCCGATACCCGCAAGTATCGGCCGATACCCGATACTTGCGGTATCGGAATGCTCAACACTAGTAATAACCTATCTTGGTATTGCAGACCCCCCAGTCTGCTAATAACCTTGGTCGCTCTTCTCTGCACCCGCTCTAGTTCAGCTATGTCTTTCTTATACACCGGAGACCAGAACTGTACACAGTATTCTAAGTGTGGTCAAACTAGTGACTTGTATAGAGGTAAAATTATGTTCTCCTCATGAGCATCAATGCCTCTTTTAATGCATCCCATTATTTTATTTGCCTTTGTAGCAGCTGCCTGACACTGGCCACTGAATATGAGTTTGTCATCCACCTATACACCCAGGTCTTCTTCATTGACGGTTTTGCCCAGAGTTTTAGAATTAATCACATAGTTATACTTCTTATTATTTCTACCCAAGTGCATGACTTACATTTAACCCCATTAAAGCTCATTTGCCATTTATCAGCCCAAGCTTCTAGTTTACATAAATCATCCTGTAATATAAAATTGTCCTCCTCTGTATTGATTACCCTGCAGAGTGTAGTGTCATCTGCAAATATTGAAATTCTGCTCTGAATGCCCCCTACAAGGTCATTAATAAATATGTTAAAAATAAGAGGGCCCAATACTGACCCCTGTGGTACCCTACTGCTAACCGCGACCCAGTCCGAGTGTGCTCCATTAATAACCACCCTTTGTTTCCTATCCTTGAGCCAGCTCTTAACCCACTTACACATATTTTCCCCTATCCCCATTATTCTCATTTTATGTATCAACCTTTTGTGTGGCACTGTATCAAAAGCTTTTGAAAAGTCCATAAGCACTATGTCCACTGGGTTCCCTTGGTCCAGTCCGGAACTTACCTCGTCATAGAAGCTGATCAAATTAGTCTGACAGGAACGGTCCCTAGTAAACCCGTGTTGATACTGGGTCATAAGGTTATTCCTCTTCAGATACTCCAGTATATCATCTCTTAGAAAACCCTCCAGGATTTTACCCACAGTAGAGGTTAAGCTTACTGGCCTATAATTTCCGAGTTCAGTTTTTGTCCTCTTTTTGAATATTGGCACCACATTTGCTATACGCCAGTCCTGCGGTACAGACCCTGTTATTATGGAGTCTTTAAAGATTAAAAATAATGGTCTATCAATGACTGTAAATAGTTCCTGCAGTACTCGGGGGTGTATCCCATCTGGGCCCAGAGATTTGTCAATTTTAGTGATTTTTAGATGCCGCCATACTTCCTGCTGGGTTAAGCAGGTGACACTTAATGGGGAATTTTTGTTATCACTGATCATATTGTCTGCCATGGGATTTTCTTGTGTAAATACTGATGAAAAAAAGTCATTTAGAATATTGGCTTTTCCCTCATCCTCATCCACCATTTCACCCCGATTATTTTTAAGGGGGCCAACACTATCATTTTTTAGTTTCTTACTATTTATGTAGTTAAAGAATATTTTGGGATTATTTTTACTCTCTCTGGCAATGAGTCTCTCTGTCTCAATCTTTGCTGCCTTGATTTGCTTTTTACAGAATTTATTTCATCTTTTGTATTTATTTAATGCCTCATCACTACCTACTTCCTTTAATTCTCTAAATGCTTTCTTTTTGTCACTTATTGCGCCCCTTACAGCTCTATTTAGCCTAATGTGTTGAATGTTAAAAAAACCCTCAAACATACATACTACATACAACATACTACATACATACATACATACAACATACATACTACATACATACATACATACAACATACTACATACATAAATACTACATACATACTACATAATAATTAACACAATTTCCAGAATCATTATTGCGACCACCATTTGTCACAAAAAAACATTATTGTCTCCCTTAAACTATGTTGTATCAACTCAAGAGAACCAAAGGAAGCTTTGTTTCATTATAAAATTAGTAAACTTTTATTTATAATAAACACACTCTATAAAAACATTATTATTAAAAATACAAGCACATAATACGTAAACAGCAGTGCATAAGACACAAAAGTGTAAGAAAAGACACCAGGACTAATGAGATGTCCCGCATAAATCATTGATTATATGTATCCATGAATACAAAGACAGTAAAGTGCAAGCAAGCTTTAAACCCCATGTTATCGCTCCAACAGAAGAGGATTTTCCTAAATCTCTATAGCCTCATGTGTGGTATTAAGTATATGGGTAGGTATCCCAGGAAAAACCCTCAGCGTTTAGCATACAATATAGTCACAAGTAACAGTAACCCTTAAGACCATAGAAAATACTAAGTCCAAGGGTCCTATAAAGTGGGCATGGGGTAAGCCTGTCTCACCTGATGCAGGGACACTCCAACACGCACCCCATGCACTACATGCATAGTACATACATACTACATACTATATACTGCATACATACTACATACATACATGCTACCTACATACTACATACATACAACATACCACATACATACAACATACTATATACTACATACATACTACATACATACATACAACATACTACATACATACAAATTACATACAAATTACATACATACATACTACATACATACTATATACTATATACATACTACATACATACATACAACATGCTTCATACATACTACATACATACTACATACATACAACATACATACTACATACCACATACATACAACATACATACAACATACTACATACATACAACATACATACTACATGCATACATACAACATACTGCATGCATACTACATACATACATACTACATACATACTACATACATACAACATACTACATACATACTACATACATACAACATACATACTACATACATACAACATACTGTACATACAACATACATACTACATACATACAACATACATACAACATACTACATACATACTACATACATACAACATATATACATACTACATACATACTACATACATACAGTACATACATATAGACATACAGTACATATAACATAGAGTACATACTCACCATCACTTGTCACTTTGATCCCGAAGCCAGTGTCACCTGTAAAAAATATTAAAATAACAAACAAACAACATACTCCCTGATTCGCAGAAATCCACGAGTGTCCCACGACGATCTCCCGTGGAGAGCAGCAGCATCAACAGATGCGACCGCTCTCTAGGGGCTCCAGGAATACAATGACGGGAGGGAGGTATCTTTCCGCACTGTATTCCTCCACCACTGTAAAAAATAGTCCCTAGTCTCACTTTTGGCACTGCTGTGTGAGGAAGTTCCCACGCAGCAGTGAGACCAGTGAACTACAATAACCTCTCAGTGATGCACTGCAGAAGCCATTGTCTCCTGTCAGTGTGTCACTGAAGGTCCTATAGAGCAGTGACATCACCCGATGTCACTGTTCTATAGGGGAGGTCGTCGTGGGACACTCGTTATTAATTGGACTGCATTGGACAGGGAGTATACGGTTTATTATTTTACGTTTTTTGCAGGCGCTGAAGTATGGCAAGTATGGTTAAATTAAGAATAATAAAATACTTTTTTCTGGCTGTGTCTTTATTTTGTTTTTAACTCTTTCACTATTCTAGGATTAGTAATGGATAGGTGTCTTATTGACGCCTCTCCATTATTAACCCGGCTTAATGTCACCTTACAATAGCAAAGTGACATTAACCCCTTATTACCCCATATCCCACCGCTACTCGGGAGTGGGAAGAGAGGGGCTAAGTGCTAAGTCTTACAGTTGCGCCATTTCTGGGGCGGCTGCAGGCTGGTATTTGTAGCCGGGGGGCCAATATCCATGGCCCCTCTCTAGGCTATGAATATCAGCCCACAGCTGTCTGCGTAGCCTTTCTGGCTATAAAATATAGGGGACCCCACGTCATTTTTGGGGGGTCCCCCTATTTTAATAGCCAGTAAAGGCTACGCAGACAGCTGCGGGCTGATATTCATAGCTTAGGAGGGGCCATGGGTATTACCCCCTTCCCAGGCTACAAATATTGGCCCCCGGCTGTCGGCTTTCCCCCTCTGGTGCAGAAAATTGCATGGGAGCCCACGCCATTTTTTTCCCGCTTTTTTCTTTATGTTCATTAATCAACATCGGCCTATCTATGGATATATCTATCTATAGATATATCTATAGATACATAGATGTTTCTATCCATTTATCTATCTGGATAATTTCACACATCAGGTTTTTGCCGTCAGGCACAATCCAAAGAGTTTTGAAAAAATTATCTGTTTTTTTTCTGCTGGATCCGTTTTTTTCTCATAGAGTTGCATTAGCGCCGGATTGCACCTGACGGCCACACGTTTCATCCGTTTTTTGCTGGATCCATCAAAAAAGCTGTTTCTGCCGGACGAAAAATACATACAGAGGAACATTTTTTCTGTCTGGCGAAAAAACGCACAGCGACAGATCTGGCGAAAAACGTATGAAACTGAGATGTGAAATGATGAATCTGGCATCCGAATCCGTTTTTTCATGCATGTTTCCATTCAAATCATGCACATTTTCTGTTTATTTATTTCCAAAAACCGCACCAAAAACTGCATCAAAACTGCACCAAAACTGCATCAAAAACTAATCAAAACTGCAGCAAAAACTGCATCAAAACTGCACCAAAAACTGCATCAAAAATGCATTAAATACTGCACCAAAACTGCATCAAAAGCACACCACAAACTGCATCAAAACTGGATCAAAAACGCATCAAAACTGCACCAAAAACTGCATCAAAACTGCACCAAAAACTGCACCAAAAATGCATTAAGGCTATGTGCACATGTTGCGGAATGGGGTGCAGAATTTTCGGCACAAAATCCGCATCTCCTGGCATAAAATGCAGTTGCAGATTTGCCGCAGATTTTGTGCGGTTTTATGCAGAATTGATGCGGATTTTGTGCGGTTTTTACCACCACGGATTTCTATAATGGAAGGGTGCAGAAACGCTGCAGATCCGCACAAAAGAAGTGACATGCACTTCTTTTAAATCCGCAGCGCTTCCACCTGGATTTTTCCACACCATCTGCAAAGCTTTTTTTTCCCATTGATTTACATTCTGCAGCGTTTCTGCGTGAAAAATTCCGCTGTGGATCTGCACTAAATCCACATCGTGTGCACATAGCCTTAAAACTGCACCAAAATCTGCACCAAAACCGCACCAAAACTACACCATAAAATGCATCAATACTGCACCAAAAAATGCATAAAAAAACGCACCACAAACTGCATCAAAACTGCATCAAAAAAGCATCAAAAAGGCACCAAAAACTGCACCAAAACCGCATCAAAAGCTGCACCAAAACATCACCAAAAACTCCATCATAAGTGCACCAAAAACTGCATCAAAACTGCACCAAAACTGCATCAAAAACCGTGCCAAAAACTGCACCAAAACCACATCAAAAACTGCATCAAAACTGCACCAAAACTCCATCAAAACTGCACCAAAACTACATCAAAAATCGCAACAAAAACTGCACCAAAACCGCACCAAAAACTGCATTAAAACTGCACCAAAACTGCATCAAAAACTGTGTCAAAAACTGCATCAAAGTGGCATCAAAACGCATCAAAAACTGCATCAAAAAACGCACAACAAACTGCATCAAAACTGCACCAGTTTTTAATGTAGGTTTTGATGCAGTTTTTGGTGCAGTTTTGATGCTTTTTTGGTGCAGTATTTGGTCCAGTTTTGATGCAGTTTTTGGAGTGGTTTTTGATGCAGCTATGATGCAGTTTTTGAAGCAGTTTTGAAGCAGTTTTTATGCAGTTTTGGTGCAGTTTTTGATGCAGTTTTTGGTGCAGTTTTGATGCAGTTTTTGGTGCAGTTTTTGATGCAGTTTTGATGCAGTTTTTGGTGAGGTTTTTGATGCAGCTTTGGTGCAGTTATGATTGTTATGACCTGGTGGTTAAGAGGCCACACTGATATGACCTGGTGGCTAAAACGCAACATGGGACGAGCTCTGAGAAGGAGGTAACTCTACTGACCGCAGTCCCTAATCCTAACAACAACACTAGTAATAGCCGTGGGATGTTCCTAACTCTCCCTAGACACCTCTTCACAGCCTAAGAACTAACTACCCCTAAAGAAGGAAATAGAAAGCTATCTTGCCTTAGAGAAAACCCCAAAAGGAAAGATAGCCCCCCACAAATATTGGCTGTGAGTGAAGAGGGAAATGACGTACACAGAAATGAAATCAGATTTCAGCAAAGGAGGCCAATACTAAACTTGATAGACAGAGAGAAAAGGATACTGTGCGGTCAGGATTAAAAACTACAAAATCCATGCAGAGTTTACAAAAATGAACTCCACACCGACTCACGGTGTGGAGGGGCAAATCTGCTTTCCCAGAGCTTCCAGCTAGCCTGAATATGACATAGTGACAAGCTGGACAAAAAGAGACATATTTGCAGAGCAATAGAGTCCAAGCGAATGGACAACCAAGGACTAGCAAAAACTTATCTTTTGCTGACAAGGACAGGCCATATGAGAAATCCAAGGAGAAAACCAAATCCAAGCCAAGGACATTGACAGCTGGCATGAACTAAAGCCCAGAGCAGGTTTAAATAACAAACCCAGGCAAGGCGATTAGTGAAGGCAGCTGCCAGAGCTACCCAAAGGAGCAGCAGTTCCACTCGAAACCACCAGAGGGAGCCCAAGGGCAGAACTCACAAAATTACCATTAGCAACCACAGGAGGGAGCTCCAGAACGGAATTCACAAAAGTACCCCCCCCTTGAGGAGGGGTCACCGAACCCTCACCAGAGCTCTCAGGCCGATCAGGACGAGCCAAATGGAAAGCACGAACCAAATCGGCAGCATGAACATCGGAGGCCACAACCCAAGAATTATCCTCCTGGCCATAACCCTTCCACTTGACCAGATACTGAAGCTTCCGCCTCGAAAAACGAGAATCCAAAATCTTCTCCACCACATATTCCAATTCCCCCTCAACCAACACCGGAGCAGGAGGATCAACGGAGGGAACCATAGGTACCACATATCTCCGCAACAAGGATCTATGGAACACATTATGAATGGAAAAGGAAGCTGGAAGGGCCAAACGAAAAGACACTGGATTAATAATTTCAGAAATCTTATAAGGCCCAATAAAGCGAGGCTTGAACTTAAGGGAAGAAACCTTCATAGGAATATGATGAGAAGACAACCAGACCAAATCCCCAACACGAAGCCGGGGACCAACACACCGACGACGGTTAGCAAAACGTTGAGCCTTTTCCTGAGACAACGTCAAATTGTCCACCACATGAGTCCAAATTTGCTGCAACCTGTCCACCACAGAATCCACACCAGGACAGTCAGAAGGCTCAAGCTGCCCTGAAGAAAAACGAGGATGAAAACCAAAATTACAAAAGAAAGGCGAAACCAAGGTAGCCGAACTAGCCCGATTATTAAGGGCAAACTCGGCCAACGGCAAAAAGGTCACCCAATCATCCTGATCAGCAGACACAAAGCATCTCAAATAGGTTTCCAAGGTCTGATTGGTTCGCTCCGTTTGGCCATTTGTCTGAGGATGGAATGCTGAAGAAAAAGACAAATCAATGCCCATTCTAGCACAAAAGGACCGCCAAAACCTGGAAACGAACTGGGAACCTCTGTCAGACACAATATTCTCCGGAATACCATGCAAACGAACCACATGCTGAAAAAATAATGGAACTAAATCAGAGGAGGAAGGCAACTTAGGCAACGGTACCAAATGGACCATCTTAGAAAACCGGTCACAAACCACCCAGATGACCGACATCTTCTGAGAAACAGGAAGATCAGAAATAAAATCCATGGAAATATGCATCCAGGGCCTCTCAGGAATAGGCAAAGGCAAAAGCAACCCACTGGCACGGGAACAGCAAGGTTTAGCCCGAGCACAGGTCCCACAGGACTGCACAAACGAACGCACATCCCGCGACAAGGAAGGCCACCAAAAGGACCTAGCCACCAAATCTCTGGTACCGAAAATCCTAGGGTGACCAGCCAACACCGAACAATGAACCTCAGAAATTACCCTGCTAGTCCATCTATCAGGAACAAACAGTTTCCCCACAGGACAGCAGTCAGGTTTATCAGCCTGAAACTCCTGAAGTACCCGCCGCAAATCAGGGGAGATGGCAGAAAGAATCACCCCCTCCTTGAGGATCCCAGCCGGCTCAAGAACTCCCGGAGAATCAGGCAAAAAACTCCTAGAAAGGGCATCAGCCTTCACATTCTTAGATCCCGGAATATACGAGACCACAAAATCAAAACGTGAGAAAAACAGAGACCACCGAGCCTGTCTAGGATTCAACCGCTTAGCAGACTCGAGGTAAATCAGATTCTTATGATCAGTCAAGACCACTACGCGATGCTTGGCTCCCTCAAGCCAATGTCGCCACTCCTCAAATGCCCACTTCATAGCCAACAACTCCCGATTGCCGACATCATAATTACGCTCAGCAGGCGAAAACTTTCTGGAGAAGAAAGCACACGGTTTCATCAAAGAGCCATCAGAATTTCTCTGAGACAAAACGGCCCCTGCCCCAATCTCAGAAGCATCAACCTCAACCTGAAAAGGGAGAGAAACATCTGGCTGATGCAACACAGGGGCAGAAGTAAAATGACGTTTAAGCTCCTGAAAAGCCTCAACAGCCGCAGAGCACCAATTCATCACATCAGCGCCCTTCCTCGTCAAATCGGTAAGAGGCTTCACCACACTAGAAAAATTAGCAATAAAGCGGCGATAAAAATTGGCAAAGCCCAAAAACTTCTGAAGGCTCTTTACAGATGTAGGTTGAGTCCAATCATGAATGGCCTGGACATTAACAGGGTCCATTTCAATAGCCGAGGGAGAAAAAATGAAACCCAAAAAAGAAACCTTCTGAACTCCAAAGAGGCACTTAGACCCCTTCACAAACAACGCATTAGCACGAAGGACCTGAAATACCATCCTAACCTGCCTCACATGAGACTCCCAATCATCGGAGAAAACCAAAATATCATCCAAATACACAATCATGAATTTATCCAGATAATTCCGGAAGATATCATGCATAAAGGACTGAAATACCGATGGAGCATTAGAAAGCCCGAATGGCATCACAAGATATTCAAAATGGCCTTCGGGCGTATTAAATGCTGTTTTCCATTCATCACCTTGTTTAATACGCACGAGATTATACGCCCCTCGAAGGTCGATTTTAGTAAACCAACTGGCACCCTTAATCCGAGCAAACAAATCAGAAAGTAAAGGTAAAGGGAACTGGAACTTGACAGTGATCTTATTGAGAAGGCGATAATCTATACAGGGTCTCAAGGAGCCATCCTTCTTGGCAACAAAAAAAATCCCGCTCCCAATGGTGACGAAGACGGGCGAATATGCCCCTTCTCCAAGGACTCCTTTACATAACTCCGCATAGCGGCATGCTCTGGCACAGACAGATTGAAAAGTTGGCCCTTAGGGAACTTACAGCCAGGAATCAAATTAATGGCACAATGGCAGTCCCTATGAGGAGGCAGGGAACTGGACTTGGGCTCATCAAATATATCCTGGAAATCCGACAAAAACTCAGGAACTTCAGAAGAAGGGGACGAGGAAATGGACATCAAAGGAATATCACTATGTATCCCCTGACAACCCCAACCAGTTACAGACATAGATCTCCAATCCAGCACTGGATTATGTACCTGTAACCATGGAAAACCCAGCACAACAACATCATGCAAATTATGCAACACCAAAAAGCGAATATTTTCCTGATGTGCTGGAGCCATGTACATGGTTAACTGTGTCCAGTACTGAGGTTTATTCTTGGCCAATGGCGTAGCATCAATCCCCCTTAAGGGAATAGGACTCTGCAAAGGCTCCAAGGAAAAACCACAGCGCTTGGCAAATTCTAAGTCCATTAAGTTCAGGGCAGCGCCAGAGTCCACAAATGCCATAACAGAAAAGGACGACAGTGAGCAAATCAGGGTAACAGACAAGAGAAATTTAGGCTGTACAGTACTAATGGTAACAGACCTAGGGACCCTCTTAGTACGCTTAGTGCAATCAGAAATAGCATTAGCAGAGTAAAAACACAGGCCATTCTGACGTCTGAATTTCTGCCTTTCTGCTCTAGTCAAAATCCTATCACATTGCATAGGCTCAGGACTCTGCTCAGAGGACACTGCCATATGGTGCACCACCTTGCGCTCGCGCAAGCGCCGATCAATCTGAATGGCCAAAGACATTGACTCATTCAGACCAGCAGGTGTAGGAAACCCCACCATAACATCTTTAAGGGCTTCAGAAAGACCCTTTCTAAAAATCGCTGCCAGGGCATACTCATTCCATTTTGTGAGCACAGACCACTTTCTAAATTTTTGGCAGTATACTTCTGCTGCTTCCTGACCCTGACACACAGCCAGCAAAGTTTTTTCTGCCTGATCCACAGAATTAGGCTCGTCATACAGCAATCCGTGCGCTTGAAAAAATACGTCAATATTAAGCAATGCAGGATTTCCTGGCTCAAGGGAGAATGCCCAGTCCTGCGGGTCGCCACGCAGCAAAGAAATAATCTTCACCTGCTGAATGGGGTCACCAGAGGAACGGGGTCTCAGAGCAAAAAACAATCTGCAATTATTTTTAAAATTCAAAAATTTAGATCTATCCCCAGAAAACAAATCAGGAATAGGAATTCTAGGCTCTAATACCGGAGTCTGGACAACATAATCTTGGATACTCTGTACCCTTGCAGCGAGTTGATCCACGCGCAAGGACAGACCCTGAACCTCCATATCAGCACCAAAATTCTGAACCACACAGAGATTAAGGGGGAAAAAAGACAAAACAAGCTGCAAAGGAAAAAATAGTGGCTCAGAACTTTCTTTTCCCTCTTTTGAGATGCATTTAACACATTGTGGGCCAGCTGTACTGTTATGACCTGGTGGTTAAGAGGCCACACTGATATGACCTGGTGGCTAAAACGCAACATGGGACGAGCTCTGAGAAGGAGGTAACTCTACTGACCGCAGTCCCTAATCCTAACAACAACACTAGTAATAGCCGTGGGATGTTCCTAACTCTCCCTAGACACCTCTTCACAGCCTAAGAACTAACTACCCCTAAAGAAGGAAATAGAAAGCTATCTTGCCTCAGAGAAAACCCCAAAAGGAAAGATAGCCCCCCACAAATATTGGCTGTGAGTGAAGAGGGAAATGACGTACACAGAAATGAAATCAGATTTCAGCAAAGGAGGCCAATACTAAACTTGATAAACGGAGAGAAAAGGATACTGCGCGGTCAGTATTAAAAACTACAAAATCCACACAGAGTTTACAAAAATGAACTCCACACCGACTCATGGTGTGGAGGGGCAAATCTGCTTTCCCAGAGCTTCCAGCTAGCCTGAATATGACATAGTGACAAGCTGGACAAAAAGAGACATATTTGCAGAGCAATAGAGTCCAAGCAAATGGACAAACAAGGACTAGCAAAAACTTATCTTTTGCTGACAAGGACAGGCCATATGAGAAATCCAAGGAGAAAAACCAAATCCAAGCCAAGGACATTGACAGCTGGCATGAACTAAAGCCCAGAGCAGGTTTAAATAACAAACCCAGGCAAGGCGATTAGTGAAGGCAGCTGCCAGAGCTACCCAAAGGAGCAGCAGTTCCACTCGAAACCACCAGAGGGAGCCCAAGGGCAGAACTCACAAAAATACCATTAGCAACCACAGGAGGGAGCTCCAGAACGGAATTCACAACATATGATGCAGTTTTTGGAGCGGCTTTGGTGCAGTTTTTGTTGCAGTTTTTGATGCGTTTTAAAGCTATGTGCACATGTAGGAAATGTGGTGCAGAATTTTCTGCACTAAATCTGCATCTCCTGGCAGAAAACGCAGGTGCAGATTTGATGCAGTTTTTGTGCATTTTGTTGCAGTTTTTGTGCAGATTTGATGCAGTTTTTGTGCAGATTTTACCACTTCAGATTTTTATCATAGAGGGGTGCAGAAACACTGCAGAACTGCACAAAAGAAGTGACATGCACTTCTTTGAAATCTGAAGCGTTTCTACACGAATTTTTCTGCACCAGGCGCACAGCTTTTTTTTTCACATTAATTTACATTGTACTGTAAATCACAGTGCAGATCTGCAGCGTGTCTGCAGCAGAAAAAAATGCTGCAGATCTGCACTAAATCTGCATCGTGTGCACACAGCCTAAGGGTATGTGCACACAATGCAGATTTCCTGCAGAACTGCAGCTTTTTTTTTGGTGCAGAAACGCTGCAGATCTGCAAGTGATTAAGGGTATGTGCACACTTTGCGGTTTCTTCTGCGGATTCCTCTGCGGGTTTTCAACAGCACTTTCCTATTGGTGCATGTTGAAAACCGCTGCGGAATCCGCAGAAAGAAGTGACATGCTCCTCCTTTTTTTCCACAGCAGTTCCGCAATGAATTTTCCGCATCGTGGGCACAGCGGTTTTTGTTTTCCATAGGGTAACATTGTACTGTACCCTGCATGGAAAACTGCTGCGGATCCGCAGCGTCAAATCCGCTGCGGATCCGCAGCAAAAACCGCAAAGTTTGCACGAGCCCTTACAGTACAATGTAAATCAGTTAAAAAAAAAAATGCTGTGCTGATGGTGTGGAAAAATCTGCACGGAAAACGCAGCAGATTAAAAAAAGGAAAATGTCAATTATTTTTGCAGACTGCTGCGTTTCTGCACCTATTCCATAATAGAAATCTGCAGGGGTAAAAAAAGGAAGAAATCTGCACAAACATCTGCAACGTGTGCACATACCAAAAAAAGGTGCAGATTCTGACCTGCGTTTTCTGCCAACAAATGCAGAATCTGCGCAGAAAATTCCACAGTCAAATCTGCAACATGTGCACATAGCCTTATGCAGTTTTTGTGCAGTTTTGATGCAGTTTTTGGTGCGGTTTTTGATGCAGTTTTGGTGCACTTTTGTTGTGAATTCTGCTCTTGGGCTCCCTCCGGTGGCTGTTGGTGGTAGTGCAGTTGTCTTGGGGTTGTAATCCAGGGCAGGTGTTTCTGCTGATTGCAACTCTATTAGGTATTTAGGTGTGCAGGATCCATGAGTCAATGCCAGTTGTCCATTGTACTTGGAGGGATTGCATCTCTCTCTGGCTCCTCATGCCCTGCTGCCAATTAAGCTAAGATAAGTGTCTGTTTTTTTGTCTCTGTGCACACATGCAGTGTGCTTGCAATTCAGTGCAATTCATTGTGTTTTTGTCCAGCTTAGACTTTGTTTGGATTTTTCAGTCATGCTGGATTCCCAGGAGATGCAGATATACTTTTTATGTCTGTAGTTATATGTAGTATATTTGTATTATCTGCTGTGGATATTTTTAGGATTTTAATACTGACCGCTTAGAATTCTGTCCTATCCTTTTCTGTTTAGCTAGAAGTGCCTCTTTTGCTAAATCCTGTTTTTCTGCCTGCGTGTGTTTTTCCTCTTATACTCACAGTCAATATTTGTGGGGGGCTGCCTATCCTCTGGGGTTCTGCTCTGAGGCAAAATAGAATTCCCATTTCCATCTATAGGGGTATTTAGTCCTCCGGCTGTGTCGAGGTGTCTAGGACGTGTTAGGTACATCCCACGGCTACTTCTAGTTGCGGTGTTAGTTTAGGGTTTGCGGTCAGTACAGGTACCACCTACTCCTGAGAAAGTCTCTCATGCGGCTCCAAGGTCACCGGATCATAACAGTACAACTGGCCAACAATGAGTTAAATGCATCTCATAAGAAGGGAAGAAAGAGCCTTTTTTTTCTGTAGCCTGCTTTGTCTTTTCTTCCCTCTTTTCCTCTGGGTGACTGAGGAGTCTTGTGCTAGCATGGATGTTCAGGGATTAGTTTCTCGTATAGACCAGCTTGCTGCTAGGGTACAGGGTATTTCTGATTATATTGTTCAGACTCCGCTGTTAGAGCCTAGGATTTAATTCCTACTTGTTGTGAAATTGGATTCTGGGCTCCCCCGGTGGCCACTTGTGGAATTTAACTTGTGTGCATCATCCCCTCTGTTCACCTGCTCCTATCAGGATGTGGTAGTCGCTATATAACCTTGCTCCTCTGTCAGTTTCATGCCGGTCAACAATGTAATCAGTAGCCTTTCTGTGCATGTTCCTGCTACTAGACAACTCCCAGCTAAGTTGGACTTTTGTCCTTGTGTGTTTTTGCATTTTGTTCCTGTTCACAGCTGCTGTTTCGTTACTGTGTCTGGAAAGCTCTTGTGAGCGGAAATTGCCACTCTGGTGTTATGAGTTAATGCTAGAGTCTTAAAGTAATTTCTGGATGGTGTTTTGATAGGGTTTTCTGCTGACCATGAAAGTGCCCTTTCTGTCTTCATGCTATCTAGTAAGCGGACCTCGATTTTGCTAAACCTATTTTCATACTACGTTTGTCATTTCATCTAAAATCACCGCCAATATATGTGGGGGCCTCTGTCTGCCTTTTGGGAAAATTTCTCTAGAGGTGAGCCAGGACTGTCTTTTCCTCTGCTAGGATTAGGTAGTTCTCCGGCTGGCGCTGGGCATCTAGGGATAAAAAAACGTAGGCATGCTACCCGGCCACTTCTAGTTGTGCGGCAGGTTTAGTTCATGGTCAGTATAGTTTCCATCTTCCAAGAGCTAGTTCTCATATATGCTGGGCTATGTTCTCTCGCCATTGAGAATCATGACACCTACTCCTGATTTGTTTTTTGGGGACAGGTCCAAATTTTTGAGTTTTAAAAACAATTGTAAACTGTTTTTTGCTTTGAAGCCTCGTTTCTCTGGTGATCCCATTCAGCAGGTTAAAATTGTCATCTCCCTGCTGCGTGGCGACCCTCAGGATTGGGCATTTTCCCTGGAATCTGGGAATCCAGCCTTGCATAATGTAGATGCCTTTTTTCAGGCTCTAGGATTATTATATGATGAACCAAATTCTGTGGATCAAGCGGAGAAGACCTTGTTGGCCCTGTCTCAGGGTCAAGAAGCGGCAGAATTGTATTGTCAGAAATTTAGAAAATGGTCTGTGCTGACTAAATGGAATGAGGATGCTTTGGCGGCAATTTTCAGAAAGGGTCTTTCTGAATCTGTTAAAGATGTTATGGTGGGGTTTCCCACGCCTGTTGGTCTGAGTGATTCTATGTCTCTGGCCATTCAGATTGATCGGCGCTTGCGGGAGCGCAGAACTGTGCACGCTGTGGCGTTTTCCTCAGAGCAGATGCCTGAGCCTATGCAGTGTGATAGGATTCTGTCTAGAACGGAACAACAAGGATTCAGATGTCAGAATAGGTTGTGTTTTTATTGTGGCGATGCTTCTCATGTCATTTCAGTCTGCCCAAAGTGTACAGAGAGAATCGCTAGTTCAGTTACCATCGGAACTGTACAACCTAAATTTCTGTTATCTGTGACCTTGATCTGCTCATTGTCGTCATTTTCTGTCATGGCGTTTGTGGATTCGGGCGCCGCTTTGAACTTAATGGACTTTGAATTTGCCAGGCGTTGTGGTTTCCCCTTGCAGTCTTTGCAGAACCCTATTCCTTTAAGGGGCATTGATGCTACACCTTTGGCTAAAAATAAACCCCTATGTTCTCTCGCCATTGAGAATCATGACAGTTTGACCGGCCAAAAAAAGGGTTAAATTACTGGCTGAGAAAGGAGAGAAAAAAGAAGTCTGCTACAATTTTTTTTTTTTTTTTTTTTTTTTTTTCCTCTAGTTCTGAGTGTGCTCTTAATTGAATCACTTGCTAGTCTGCCTATACTGCAGCCTTCCTCTCTTCCTCTCCTTCTAATCCTTGAATGGCTCTGTGTTCACCTGTTTCAAATGGATCTTCAGAGTGTAGCTACAGGTTTGAATAATCTCGCCACAAAGGTACAAAATTTGCAAGATTTTGTTGTTCATGCACCTATGTCTGAGCCTAGAATTCCTTTGCCTGAATTCTTCTCGGGGAATAGATTTCACTTTCAAAATTTTAAAAATAATTGCAAATTGTTTTTGTCCCTGAAGTCTCGCTCTGCCGGAGACCCTGCACAGCAGGTCAGGATTGTAATTTCCTTGCTCCGGGGTGACCCTCAAGACTGGGCTTTTGCATTGGCACCAGGGGATCCTGCGTTGCTCAATGTGGATGCGTTTTTTCTGGCCTTGGGGTTGCTTTATGAGGAACCTCATTTAGAGCTTCAGGCGGAAAAGGCCTTGATGTCCTTGTCTCAGGGGCAAGATGAAGCTGAAATATACTGCCAAAAATTCCGCAAATGGTCTGTGCTTACTCAGTGGAATGAGTGCGCCCTGGCGGCGATTTTCAGAGAAGGTCTCTCTGATGCCATTAAGGATGTTATGGTGGGGTTCCCTGTGCCTGCGAGTCTGAATGAGTCCATGACGATGGCTATTCAGATCGATAGGCGTCTGCGGGAGCGCAAACCTGTGCACCATTTGGCGGTGTCTACTGCGAAAACGCCAGAAAATATGCAATGTGATAGAATTCTGTCCAGAAGCGAGCGGCAGAATTTTAGACGAAAAAATGGGTTGTGCTTCTATTGTGGTGATTCAACTCATGTTATATCAGCATGCTTTAAGCGTACTAAGAAGCCTGACAAGTCTGTTTCAATTAGCACTTTACAGTCTAAGTTTATTCTATCTGTGACCCTGATTTGTTCTTTGTCATCTATTACCGCGGACGCCTATGTCGACTCTGGCGCTGCTTTGAGTCTTATGGATTGGTCCTTTGCCAAACGCTGTGGGTATGATTTGGAGCCATTGGAGGCTCCGATACCTCTGAAAGGGATTGACTCCACCCCATTGGCTAGTAATAAACCACAATACTGGACACAAGTGACTATGCGTGTTAATCCGGATCACCAGGAGGTTATTCGCTTTCTGGTGCTGTATAATCTACATGATGTTTTGGTGCTGGGATTGCCATGGCTGCAATCTCATAACCCAGTCCTCGACTGGAGAGCTATGTCTGTGTTAAGCTGGGGATGTAAGGGAACTCATGGGGACGTACCTTTGGTTTCCATTTCATCATCTATTCCCTCTGAGATTCCTGAATTCTTGTCTGACTTTCGTGACGTTTTTGAAGAACCCAAGGTTGGTTCACTACCTCCGCACCGGGAGTGCGATTGTGCCATAGACTTGATCCCGGGTAGTAAATACCCTAAGGGTCGTTTATTTAATCTGTCTGTGCCTGAACACGCTGCTATGCGAGAATATATAAAGGAGTCCTTGGAAAAGGGACATATTCGTCCTTCGTCATCTCCCTTAGGAGCCGGTTTTTTCTTTGTGTCTAAGAAAGACGGCTCTTTGAGGCCGTGTATTGATTATCGACTTTTGAATAAAATCACGGTTAAATATCAATATCCGTTACCACTGCTTACTGATTTGTTTGCTCGTATAAAGGGGGCCAAGTGGTTCTCTAAGATTGATCTCCGTGGGGCGTATAATTTGGTGCGAATCAAGCAGGGGGATGAGTGGAAAACCGCATTTAATACGCCCGAGGGCCATTTTGAGTATTTGGTGATGCCTTTTGGTCTTTCAAATGCCCCTTCAGTCTTCCAGTCCTTTATGCATGACATTTTCCGCGATTATTTGGATAAATTTATGATTGTGTATCTGGATGATATTCTGATTTTTTCGGATGACTGGGACTCTCATGTCCAGCAGGTCAGGAGGGTTTTTCAGGTTTTGCGGTCTAATTCCTTGTGTGTGAAGGGTTCTAAGTGTGTTTTTGGGGTTCAGAAGATTTCCTTCTTGGGATACATTTTTTCCCCCTCTTCCATCGAGATGGATCCTGTCAAGGTTCAGGCTATTGGTGATTGGACGCAACCCTCTTCTCTTAAGAGTCTTCAGAAATTTTTGGGCTTTGCTAACTTTTATCGTCGATTTATTGCTGGTTTTTCTGATGTTGTAAAACCATTGACTGATTTGACTAAGAAGGGTGCTGATGTTGCTGATTGGTCCCCTGATGCTGTGGAGGCCTTTCGGGAGCTCAAGCGCCGCTTTTCTTCCGCCCCAGTGTTGCATCAGCCTGATGTTGCTCTTCCTTTTCAGGTTGAGGTCGACGCTTCTGAAATCGGAGCTGGGGCGGTGTTGTCGCAGAGAAGTTCCGACTGCTCCGTGATGAGACCTTGTGCTTTTTTTTCCCGTAAATTTTCGCCCGCCGAGCGGAATTATGATTTTGGGAATCGGGAGCTTTTGGCCATGAAGTGGGCTTTTGAGGAGTGGCGTCACTGGCTTGAGGGGGCCAGACATCAGGTAGTGGTATTGACTGACCACAAAAATTTAATTTACCTTGAGTCTGCCAGGCGCCTGAATCCTAGACAGGCGCGCTGGTCGTTGTTTTTCTCTCGGTTTAATTTTGTGGTGTCTTACCTACCGGGTTCTAAGAATGTTAAGGCGGATGCCCTTTCTAGGAGTTTTGAGCCTGACTCCCCTGGTAATTCTGAGCCCACAGGTATCCTTAAAGATGGAGTGATATTGTCTGCCGTTTCTCCAGACCTGCGGCGGGCCTTGCAGGAGTTTCAGGCGGATAGACCTGATCGTTGCCCACCTGGTAGACTGTTTGTTCCTGATGATTGGACCAGTAGAGTCATCTCTGAGGTTCATTCTTCTGCGTTGGCAGGTCATCCTGGAATCTTTGGTACCAGGGATTTGGTGGCAAGGTCCTTCTGGTGGCCTTCCCTGTCACGAGATGTGCGAGGCTTTGTGCAGTCTTGTGACGTTTGTGCTCGGGCCAAGCCTTGTTGTTCTCGGGCTAGTGGATTGTTGTTACCCTTGCCTATCCCGAAGAGGCCTTGGACGCACATCTCGATGGATTTTATTTCGGATCTGCCTGTTTCTCAGAAGATGTCTGTCATCTGGGTGGTGTGTGACCGTTTCTCTAAGATGGTCCATCTGGTTCCCTTGCCTAAGTTGCCTTCTTCTTCCGAGTTGGTTCCTCTGTTTTTTCAAAATGTTGTTCGTTTGCATGGTATTCCGGAGAATATCGTTTCTGACAGAGGGACCCAATTCGTGTCTAGATTTTGGCGGGCATTCTGTGCTAGGATGGGCATAGATTTGTCTTTTTCGTCTGCTTTCCATCCTCAGACTAATGGCCAGACCGAGCGGACTAATCAGACCTTGGAGACATATTTGAGGTGTTTTGTGTCTGCGGATCAGGATGATTGGGTTGCTTTTTTGCCTTTGGCGGAGTTCGCCCTCAATAATCGGGCCAGCTCTGCCACCTTGGTGTCTCCGTTTTTCTGTAATTCGGGGTTTCATCCTCGATTTTCCTCCGGTCAAGTGGAATCTTCGGATTGTCCTGGAGTGGATGCTGTGGTGGAGAGGTTGCATCAGATTTGGGGGCAGGTGGTGGACAATTTGAAGTTGTCCCAGGAGAAGACTCAGCTTTTTGCCAACCGCCGTCGTCGTGTTGGTCCTCGGCTTTGTGTTGGGGACTTGGTGTGGTTGTCTTCTCGTTTTGTCCCTATGAGGGTTTCTTCTCCTAAGTTTAAGCCTCGGTTCATCGGCCCGTACAAGATATTGGAGATTCTTAACCCTGTGTCCTTCCGTTTGGACCTCCCTGCATCCTTTTCGATTCATAATGTTTTTCATCGGTCATTGTTGCGCAGGTATGAGGTACCAGCTGTGCCTTCCGTTGAGCCTCCTGCTCCGGTGTTGGTTGAGGGTGAGTTGGAGTACGTTGTGGAAAAGATCTTGGACTCTCGGGTTTCCAGACGGAAACTCCAGTATCTGGTCAAATGGAAGGGATACGGTCAGGAGGATAATTCTTGGGTCACTGCCTCTGATGTTCATGCCTCCGATCTTGTCCGTGCCTTTCATAGGGCTCATCCTGATCGCCCTGGTGGTTCTGGTGAGGGTTCGGTGCCCCCTCCTTGAGGGGGGGGTACTGTTGTGAAATTGGATTCTGGGCTCCCCCGGTGGCCACTTGTGGAATTTAACTTGTGTGCATCATCCCCTCTGTTCACCTGCTCCTATCAGGATGTGGGAGTCGCTATATAACCTTGCTCCTCTGTCAGTTTCATGCCGGTCAACAATGTAATCAGTAGCCTTTCTGTGCATGTTCCTGCTACTAGACAACTCCCAGCTAAGTTGGACTTTTGTCCTTGTGTGTTTTTGCATTTTGTTCCTGTTCACAGCTGCTGTTTCGTTACTGTGTCTGGAAAGCTCTTGTGAGCGGAAATTGCCACTCTGGTGTTATGAGTTAATGCTAGAGTCTTAAAGTAATTTCTGGATGGTGTTTTGATAGGGTTTTCTGCTGACCATGAAAGTGCCCTTTCTGTCTTCATGCTATCTAGTAAGCGGACCTCGATTTTGCTAAACCTATTTTCATACTACGTTTGTCATTTCATCTAAAATCACCGCCAATATATGTGGGGGCCTCTGTCTGCCTTTTGGGAAAATTTCTCTAGAGGTGAGCCAGGACTGTCTTTTCCTCTGCTAGGATTAGGTAGTTCTCCGGCTGGCGCTGGGCATCTAGGGATAAAAAAACGTAGGCATGCTACCCGGCCACTTCTAGTTGTGCGGCAGGTTTAGTTCATGGTCAGTATAGTTTCCATCTTCCAAGAGCTAGTTCTCATATATGCTGGGCTATGTTCTCTCGCCATTGAGAATCATGACACCTACTCCTGATTTGTTTTTTGGGGACAGGTCCAAATTTTTGAGTTTTAAAAACAATTGTAAACTGTTTTTTGCTTTGAAGCCTCGTTCCTCTGGTGATCCCATTCAGCAGGTTAAAATTGTCATCTCCCTGCTGCGTGGCGACCCTCAGGATTGGGCATTTTCCCTGGAATCTGGGAATCCAGCCTTGCATAATGTAGATGCCTTTTTTCAGGCTCTAGGATTATTATATGATGAACCAAATTCTGTGGATCAAGCGGAGAAGACCTTGTTGGCCCTGTCTCAGGGTCAAGAAGCGGCAGAATTGTATTGTCAGAAATTTAGAAAATGGTCTGTGCTGACTAAATGGAATGAGGATGCTTTGGCGGCAATTTTCAGAAAGGGTCTTTCTGAATCTGTTAAAGATGTTATGGTGGGGTTTCCCACGCCTGTTGGTCTGAGTGATTCTATGTCTCTGGCCATTCAGATTGATCGGCGCTTGCGGGAGCGCAGAACTGTGCACGCTGTGGCGTTTTCCTCAGAGCAGATGCCTGAGCCTATGCAGTGTGATAGGATTCTGTCTAGAACGGAACAACAAGGATTCAGATGTCAGAATAGGTTGTGTTTTTATTGTGGCGATGCTTCTCATGTCATTTCAGTCTGCCCAAAGTGTACAGAGAGAATCGCTAGTTCAGTTACCATCGGAACTGTACAACCTAAATTTCTGTTATCTGTGACCTTGATCTGCTCATTGTCGTCATTTTCTGTCATGGCGTTTGTGGATTCGGGCGCCGCTTTGAACTTAATGGACTTTGAATTTGCCAGGCGTTGTGGTTTCCCCTTGCAGTCTTTGCAGAACCCTATTCCTTTAAGGGGCATTGATGCTACACCTTTGGCTAAAAATAAACCCCAGTTTTGGACACAGGTGACCATGTGCATGGCGCCAGCCCATCAGGAAGATTGTCGTTTTCTGGTGTTGCATAATTTGCATGATGCTATTGTGCTGGGTTTTCCATGGTTGCAGATACATAATCCTGTGTTGGATTGGAAGTCTATGTCTGTGACTAGTTGGGGTTGTCAGGGGGTTCATAATGACGTTCCTGTGATGTCAATCTCCTCTTCCTCCTCTTCTGAAGTTCCAGAGTTTTTGTCTGATTTTCAGGATGTATTCGATGAGCCCAAGTCCAGTTCCCTTCCACCGCATAGGGACTGTGATTGTGCTATTGACTTGATTCCAGGCTGTAAGTTTCCTAAGGGCCGACTTTTCAACCTGTCTGTGCCGGAACATACCGCCATGCGGAGTTATGTTAAGGAGTCTTTGGAGAAAGGGCATATTCGGCCATCTTCTTCACCGTTGGGAGCGGGATTTTTTTTGGTTGCTAAGAAGGATGGCTCCTTGAGACCCTGTATTGATTATCGCCTCTTGAATAAGATCACGGTCAAGTTTCAATACCCTTTACCTTTGCTTTCCGATTTGTTTGCCAGGGTTAAGGGGGCTAGATGGTTTACTAAAATTGACCTTCGGGGGCATATAATCTTGTTCGTATTAAGCAGGGTGACGAATGGAAAACTGCGTTTAATACGCCCGAAGGCCATTTTGAATACCTTGTGATTAGTGTTGAGCGATACCGTCCGATACTTGAAAGTATCGGTATCGGAAAGTATCGTCCGATACCGGCAAAGTATCGGATCCAATCCGATACCGATACCCGATACCAATACAAGTCAATGGGACTCAAGTATCGGACGGTATTCCTGATGGTTCCCAGGGTCTGAAGGAGAGGAAACTCTCCTTCAGGCCCTGGGATCCATATTAATGTGTAAAAGAAAGAATTAAAATAAAAAATATTGCTATACTCACCTCTCCGACGCAGCCTGGACCTCAGCGAGGGAAGCGGCAGCGTTGTTTGCTTAAAATTCGCGCTTTTCCTTCCTTACGTGAAGTCCCGGCTTGTGATTGGTCGCGTGCCGCCCATGTGGCCGCGACGCGACCAATCACAGCAAGCCGTGACGTAATTTTTGTCCTTCAGGATTTTAAAATTACGTTCTGGCTTGTGATTGGTCGCGTCGCGGTCACATGGGCGACGCGACCAATCACAAGCCGTGACGTCACGGGAGGCTGGACACGCGCGCATTTTAAAATTATCTTGATAAATTCATGATTGTATATTTGGATGACATCTTAATTTTTTCCGATGATTGGTAGTCTCATGTGAAACAGGTCAGGATGATATTTCAGATCCTTCGTGATAATGCTTTGTTTGTGAAGGGGTCTAAGTGTCTCTTTGGAGTGCAGAAGGTTTCTTTTTTGGGCTTCATTTTTTCTCCCTCATCTATAGAGATGGATCCGGTTAAGGTTCAGGCCATTCATGATTGGATTCAGCCCACATCTGTGAAGAGCTTTCAGAAATTTTTGGGCTTTGCTAATTTTTATCGCCGTTTCATTGCTAACTTCTCTAGTGTGGTTAAACCCCTGACCGATTTGACGAAGAAAGGCGCTGATGTAACGAATTGGTCCCCTGTGGCTGTCTCTGCCTTTCAGGAGCTTAAACGCCGATTTACTTCTGCCCCGGTGTTGCGTCAGCCAGATGTTTCTCTTCCGTTTCAGGTTGAGGTTGACGCTTCTGAGATTGGGGCAGGGGCCGTTTTGTCTCAGAGGAATTCTGATGGTTCCTTGATGAAACCGTGTGCCTTCTTTTCCTGTAAGTTTTCGCCTGCTAAACGCAATTATGATGTCGGCAATCGGGAGTTGTTGGCTATGAAGTGGGCGTTTGAGGAATGGCGACATTGGCTTGAGGGAGCCAAGCACCGTATTGTGGTCTTGACCGATCATAAAAATCTCATTTACCTCGAATCTGCCAAACGGCTGAATCCTAGACAGGCTCGATGGTCCCTGTTTTTCTCCCGTTTTGATTTCGTGGTCTCGTATCTTCCGGGTTCTAAGAATGTTAAGGCTCATGACCTCTCTAGGAGTTTTTTGCCTGATTCTCCTGAGGTATTGGAGCCGGTCGGCATTCTGAAGGAAGGGGTGGTCCTTTCTGCCATTTCCCCTGATTTGCGACGAGTTCTGCAGGAATTTCAGGCTGACAAACCTGACCGCTGTCCAGTGGGGAAACTGTTTGTTCCTGATAGATGGACTAGTAGAGTGATTTCTGAGGTTCATTGTTCTGTGTTGGCTGGCCATCCTGGTATTTTTGGTACCAGAGATTTGGTTGGTAGGTCCTTTTGGTGGCTTTCTTTGTCGCGTGATGTGCGTTCTTTTGTGCAGTCCTGTGGGACTTGTGCGCGGGCCAAGCCTTGTTGTTCCCATGCTAGTGGGTTGCTTTTGCCTTTGACGGTCCCTGAGAGGCCCTGGACGCATATTTCTATGGATTTTATTTCAGATCTTCCGGTTTCCCAGAGGATGTCGGTTATCTGGGTGGTTTGTGACCGGTTTTCTAAGATGGTTCATTTGGTGCCTTTGCCTAAATTGCCTTCCTCTTCTGATTTGATTCCGTTGTTTTTTCAGCATGTGGTTCGTTTGTCGGTATTCCGGAGAATATTGTGTCCGACAGAGGTTCCCAGTTTGTTTCTAGGTTTTGGCGGGCCTTTTGTGCTAGGCTGGGCATTGATTTGTCTTTTTCTTCCGCATTTCATCCTCAGACAAATGGCCAGACCGAGCGACCTAATCACACTTTGGAAACTTATTTGAGATGCTTTGTGTCTGCTGATCAGGATGATTGGGTGGCTTTCTTGCCATTGGCCGAGTTTGCCCTTAATAATCGGGCTAGTTCGGCTACCTTGGTTTCGCCCTTCTTTTGTAATTTTGGTTTTTATCCTCGTTTTTCTTCGGGGCAAGTTGAACCTTCTGATTGTCCTGGTGTGGATTCTGTGGTTGACAGGTTGCAGCAGATTTGGGCTCATGTGGTGGACAATTTGGTGTTGTCTCAGGAGGAGGCTCAGCATTTTGCTAACCGTCGTCGGTGTGTTGGTTCCCGGCTTCAGGTTGGGGATTTGGTCTGGTTGTCTTCCTGTCATGTTCCTATGAAGGTTTCTTCCCCTAAGTTTAAGCCTCGGTTTATTGGTCCTTATAAGATTTCTGAGATTATCAATCCTGTGTCCTTTCGTTTGGCCCTTCCGGCCTCTTTTGCCATCCATAATGTTTTCTGTTGCGAATTCCGCTCTTGGGCTCCCTCCGGTGGTTGTAAGTAGCACTTTTGTGAGTTCTGCTCTTGGGCTCCCTCCAGTGGTTTTGAGTGGTATGGCTGCTTCTTGGATTTAGCATCAGCAGCTGCTTCCACTGATCGTCTTTCTGGCTCGGCTATTTTAGTCTGGCCTTATCCCTCAATCAATACCAGTTGTCAATTGTTCCTGATTGGAGTCACGGCTCTTTTGGATTTCCCTGACACTCTGACCTGTTCAGCAAAGATAAGTCCTTGCTTGTCCTTTTGCAGTCCTCTTGTTGTGGACTTTATTGTTCAGCACATTCTATGTTTTGCTCCTTTGTCCAGCTTATCAGTATGGATCTATTCAGCTAAGCTGGAAGCTCTGGGCAGCAGATTTTCCCCTCCACACCTTTAGTCAGGTGTGGAGATTTTTGCATTTCTCTGCGGTGGACTTTTTCTAGTTTTTATTACGGACCGCACAGTGTTCTGTCCTGTACTATCTATCTAGCTAGAAGTGGCCTCCTTTGCTAAATCTTGTTTCATTCTATGTATGTCATTTCCTTCTCCACTCACAGTCATTATTTGTGGGGGGCTGTCTATCCTTTGGGGATTCTCTCTGAGGCAAGATAGCTTTCCTGTTTCTACCTTTAGGGGTAGCTAGTTCTCCGGCTGTGACGAGGTGTCCAGGGAGTGACAGGAACATCCCACGGCTACTGCTAGTGTTGTGTTAAGATCAGGAACTGCGGTCCATATAGTTACCACCTGCTCAGAGCTAGTCGCATGTCGTTCCTAAATCACCAGTCCATAACAGTTTTCCAGGAGATGCAGATATACTTTCTATGTCTTTAGTTAGATGTAGTATATTTGTATTATCTGCTGTGGATATTTTTAGGATTTTAATACTGACCGCTTAGAATTCTGTCCTATCCTTTTCTGTTTAGCTAGAAGTGCCTCTTTTGCTAAATCCTGTTTTTCTGCCTGCGTGTGTTTTTCCTCTTATACTCACAGTCAATATTTGTGGGGGGCTGCCTATCCTCTGGGGTTCTGCTCTGAGGCAAAATAGAATTCCCATTTCCATCTATAGGGGTATTTAGTCCTCCGGCTGTGTCGAGGTGACTAGGACGTATTAGGTACATCCCACGGCTACTTCTAGTTGCGGTGTTAGTTTAGGGTTTGCGGTCAGTACAGGTACCACCTACTCCTGAGAAAGTCTCTCATGCGGCTCCAAGGTCACCGGATCATAACAACTTTTTGGTGCAGTTATGATGCAGTGTTTGATGCAGTTTTGGTGCAGTTTTTGATGCGTTTTTGATGCAGTTTTTGGTGCAGTTTTGATGCAGTTTTTGGTGCAGTTTTGATGCGTTTTTGATGCAGTTTTGGTGCGGTTTTGATGCAGTTTTTGGTGCAGTTTTTGCATGGTTTTGATGCAGTTTTAGGAAATAAATAAACAGAAAATGTGCATGATTTGAATGAAACATGCATGAAAAAACGGATTCAGAGGCCGGATTCATCATTTCACATCTCAGTTTCATACGTTTTTCGCCGGATCCGTCGCTGTGCGTTTTTTCGCCGGACAGAAAAACCGCTCCTCTGTATGTGTTTTCCGTCTGGCAGAAACAGCTTTTTTGATGGATCCGGCAAAAAAACGTATGAAACGTGTGGCCATCAGCCGCAATCCGGTGCTAATACAACTCTATGAGAAAAAATGGATCCAGCAGAAAAAAAAACAGATCGTTTTTTTTCAAAACTCGCTGGATTGTGCCTGATGGCAAAAACCTGATGTGTGAAAACCTGATGTGTGAAATTAGCCAGATAGATATAAGGATAGAAACATCTATGTATCTATAGATATATCTATAGATAGATATATCCATAGATAGGCTGATGTTGATTAATGAACATAAAGAAAAAAATGGGAAAAAAAAGGCGTGGGCTCCCGCGCAATTTTCTGCACCAGAGGGGGAAAGCAGATGGCCGGGGGCCAATATTTGTAGCCTGGGAAGGAGGTAATACCCATGGCCCCTCCTAGGCTATGAATATCAGCCCGCAGCTGACTGCGTAGCCTTTACTGGTTATTAAAATAGGGGGACCCCCCCAAAAAATGATGTGGGGTCCCCCTATATTTTATAGCCAGAAAGGCTATGCAGACAGCTGCGGGCTGTGTTATGACCCCAATGGCAGAGGGTCTCTGCAACAAATATCAAGTCTGCAAACACAAAAAACCAGCTCATAGGGCAGTGGTAACTGGGCTGACCGTATAGCTAATCCTAGCACCACAAATAGCAGCAGCCGGGGAACATGCCTACGTTGGTTCTAGACGTCTCGCGCCAGCCGGAGAACTAACTAACCCTAGAAGGGAAAAGATAGACCTTTCTTGCCTCCAGAGAAAAGACCCCAAAAGTTGGATACAAGCCCCCAACAAATAATAACGGTGAGGTAAGAAGAAAAGACAAACGTAAGAATGAACTAGGTATTTAGCAAAGAGAGGCCCACTGACTAATAGCAGAATATAGTAAGATGACTTATACGGTCAGCAAAAACCCTATCAAAAATATCCACGCTGGATATTCAAGAACCCCCGAACCGTCTAACGGCCCGGGGGGAGAATACCAGCCCCCTAGAGCTTCCAGCAAAATCAGGAATCACATTTAGTACAAGCTGGACAAAAAATAAGAGCAATACAAATAACCAAAAAACAAGGAAGCAGGACTTAGCTTAATTTTGCATGAACCAGGACCAGCAGACAGGAGCAAACAGAAAGGACTGATTACAACGATGCCAGGCACCAGACTAAGAATTCAGGAAGTTCATATAGCAACACCCCTGGACTAACGACCCAGGTGGGTGCCAAACTAGGGAAAGACAATCTCAGAGTCATACCACTAGTGACCACAAGAGGGAGCCAAAAAAGTCTAATTCACAACAGTACCCCCCCTTTAAGGAGGGGTCACCGAACCCTCACCAAGACCACCAGGGCGATCAGGATGAGCAGCGTGAAAGGCACGAACTAAATCGGCCGCATGCACATCAGAGGCAACCACCCAGGAATTATCCTCCTGACCATAGCCCTTCCACTTGACCAGATACTGAAGCCTCCGTCTGGAGAGACGAGAATCCAAGATTTTCTCCACCACGTACTCCAACTCGCCCTCAACCAACACCGGAGCAGGAGGCTCAACAGAAGGAACCACAGGTACAACGTACCGCCGCAACAAAGACCTATGGAACACGTTGTGAATGGCAAACGACACCGGAAGATCCAAGCGAAAGGACACAGGATTAAGGATTTCCAATATCTTGTAAGGACCGATGAAGCGAGGCTTGAACTTAGGAGAGGAGACCTTCATAGGAACAAATCGAGAAGACAGCCATACCAAATCCCCAACACGAAGTCGGGGACCCACACCGCGGCGGCGGTTGGCAAAACGCTGAGCCTTCTCCTGTGACAACTTCAAGTTGTCCACCACATGATTCCAAATCTGCTGCAACCTATCCACCACAGAATCTACCCCAGGACAGTCAGAAGACTCCACATGTCCCGAGGAAAAACGAGGATGGAAACCAGAGTTGCAGAAAAATGGCGAGACCAAAGTAGCGGAACTAGCCCGATTAGTAAGGGCAAACTCAGCCAATGGCAAGAAGGTCACCCAATCATCCTGATCCGCAGAAACAAAACACCTCAAATAAGCCTCCAAAGTTTGATTAGTTCGCTCCGTTTGTCCATTAGTCTGAGGATGAAAGGCAGACGAAAATGACAAATCAATGCCCGTCTTAGCACAAAAGGATCGCCAGAACCTGGAAACAAACTGGGATCCTCTGTCAGACACGATATTCTCAGGAATGCCGTGTAAACGAACCACATTCTGAAAGAACAAAGGAACCAGATCGGAAGAGGAAGGCAGCTTAGGCAAAGATACCAAATGGACCATCTTGGAAAAGCGATCACATACCACCCAGATGACAGACATGCCCTGAGACACCGGAAGATCTAAAATGAAATCCATGGAAATGTGTGTCCAAGGCCTCTTCGGGACAGGCAAGGGCAAGAGCAACCCGCTGGCACGAGAACAGCAAGGCTTAGCTCGAGCACAAGTCCCACAGGACTGCACAAATGACCGCACATCCCGCGACAAGGAAGGCCACCAAAAGGACCTAGCCACCAAATCTCTGGTGCCAAAAATTCCCGGATGCCCTGCCAACACCGAGGAATGAACCTCGGAAATGACTCTGCTGGTCCATTTAACAGGAACAAACAGTCTGTCAGGTGGACAAGAGTCAGGTCTACCAGCCTGAAATCTCTGCAACACACGTCGCAAATCCGGAGAAATGGCTGACAAGATTACTCCCTCTTTAAGAATACCAACTGGTTCTGCGACTCCAGGAGAGTCAGGCACAAAGCTCCTTGAAAGAGCATCAGCCTTCACATTCTTTGAACCTGGTAAATACGAGACCACAAAGTCAAAACGGGAGAAAAACAATGACCAATGGGCTTGTCTAGGATTCAGGCGTTTAGCAGACTCGAGATACATCAGATTTTTGTGATCAGTCAAGACCACCACACGATGCTTAGCACCCTCGAGCCAATGACGCCACTCCTCAAATGCCCACTTCATGGCCAGCAACTCCCGATTGCCAACATCATAATTCCGCTCAGCAGGCGAAAACTTCCGAGAGAAAAAAGCACATGGTCTCATTACAGAGCAACCAGGGCCTCTCTGCGACAAAACGGCCCCTGCCCCAATCTCAGAAGCATCCACTTCAACCTGAAAGGGAAGTGAGACATCAGGCTGGCACAAAACAGGCGCTGAAGTAAACCGGCGCTTCAACTCTTGGAAAGCCTCCACGGCTGCAGGAGCCCAGTTAGCAACATCAGAACCTTTCTTGGTCATATCCGTCAAAGGTTTAACAACGCTAGAAAAATTAGCGATAAAATGACGGTAGAAGTTAGCAAAGCCCAAGAACTTCTGAAGACTCTTAACTGACGTGGGTTGAGTCCAATCATGAATAGCTCGGACCTTGACTGGGTCCATCTCCACCGCAGAAGGGGAGAAAATAAAACCCAAAAAGGGAACCTTCTGTACTCCAAAGAGACACTTTGAGCCCTTAAACAAAGCATTCTCACGCAAAACCTGAAACACCATCCTGACCTGCTCTACATGCGAGTCCCAATCATCAGAAAAAAACAGAATATCATCCAGATAAACAATCATAAATTTATCCAGATACTTCCGGAAAATATCATGCATAAAGGACTGAAACACTGAAGGAGCATTAGAGAGCCCAAAAGGCATCACCAAGTACTCAAAATGAGTACTCAAAAAGTTTTCCATTCATCTCCTTGCTTAATGCGCACAAGGTTGTACGAACCACGAAGATCTATCTTGGTGAACCACTTGGCACCTTTAATCCGGGCAAACAAGTCCGACAACAGAGGCAAAGGATACTGAAATTTAACAGTGATTTTATTCAGAAGCCGATAGTCAATACAAGGTCTCAAAGATCCGTCCTTCTTGGCCACAAAAAAGAATCCCGCACCAAGAGGGGAAGAGGATGGACGGATATGCCCCTTCTCCAGAGATTCCTTGATATACGAACGCATTGTGGTATGCTCAGGTACAGACAGATTAAATAATCTTCCCTTAGGAAATTTACTACCCGGAATCAAATCTATAGCGCAGTCACAGTCCCTATGAGGAGGAAGAGCACTGGACCTGGACTCGCTGAATACATCCTGATAATCAGACAAATACTCAGGAACTTCCGAAGGAATAGAGGAAGCAATAGACACCGGTGGGGAATCACCATGAATTCCCTGACAGCCCCAACTTGACACAGACATTGCCTTCCAATCCAAGACTGGATTATGGGTCTGTAACCATGGCAGACCCAAAACGACCAAATCATGCATTTTATGCAGAACAAGAAAACAAATCACCTCCCGATGTTCAGGAGTCATGCACATGGTTACCTGTGTCCAAAACTGCGGTTTATTTTCCGCCAATGGCGTAGCATCAATACCTCTAAGAGGGATAGGATTTACCAATGGCTCAAGAACAAAACCACAGCGCTTGGCAAACGACAGATCCATAAGACTCAGGGCAGCACCTGAATCCACAAACGCCATAACAGGGTCGGAAGACAATGAGCAAATTAAAGTCACAGACAAAATAAATTTAGGTTGCAAATTACCAATGGCGACAGGGCTAACAACCCTTGTAAGGCGTTTAGAGCATGCTGATATAACATGTGTAGAATCACCACAGTAAAAACACAAACCATTCTGCCGTCTATGATTTTTCCGTTCATTTCTAGTCTGAATTCTATCACATTGCATTAAATCAGGTGTTTGTTCAGACAACACCACCAGAGGATTAGCAGTTTTGCGCTCCCGCAAACGCCGGTCAATTTGAATAGCCAGCGCCATGGAATCATTCAGACTTGTAGGAATGGAGAAACCCACCATCACATTCTTAATGGCTTCAGAAAGGCCATTTCTGAAATCTGCGGCCAGAGCACACTCATTCCACGAAAGCACGGACCATTTCCGAAATTTTTGGCAATACACTTCAGCTTCATCCTGGCCCTGAGAAATAGCCAGCAAGGCTTTTTCTGCCTGAATTTCAAGATTGGGTTCCTCGTAAAGCAATCCGAGCGCCAGAAAAAACGCATCAATATTCGCCAATGCCGGATCTCCTGGCGCTAGCGAGAAAGCCCAATCCTGAGGGTCGCCCCGCAAGAAAGAGATAACAATATTAACTTGCTGAGCTGAGTCTCCAGACGAACGGGGTCTCAGAGAAAGAAACAATTTACAATTATTCCTGAAATTCCTAAACTTAAATCGATCTCCAGAGAACAGTTCAGGAATAGGTATTTTAGGTTCAGACATAGGACTACTGGTAACAAAATCTTGTATGCCCTGCACACGAGCAGCAAGCTGATCCACACTTGTAATCAGAGTCTGGACATTCATGTCTGCAGCAAGCTCAAGCCACTCAGAGGTAAAGGGGAGGAAGAAAAAAAAAAAAAAAAAAAAAACTCAGAATTTCCTTTCTTATTATCCCACTTCTGCAATGCATTAAACATTCAACTTGGGCCTGGCATACTGTTATGACCCCAATGGCAGAGGGTCTCTGCAATAAATATCAAGTCTGCAAACACAAAAAACCAGCTCATAGGGCAGTGGTAACTGGGCTGACCGTATAGCTAATCCTAGCACCACAAATAGCAGCAGCCGGGGAACGTGCCTACGTTGGTTCTAGACGTCTCGCGCCAGCCGGAGAACTAACTAACCCTAGAAGGGAAAAGATAGACCTTTCTTGCCTCCAGAGAAAAGACCCCAAAAGTTGGATACAAGCCCCCAACAAATAATAACGGTGAGGTAAGAAGAAAAGACAAACGTAAGAATGAACTAGGTATTTAGCAAAGAGAGGCCCACTGACTAATGGCAGAATATAGTAAGATGACTTATACGGTCAGCAAAAACCCTATCAAAAATATCCACGCTGGATGTTCAAGAACCCCCGAACTGTCTAACGGCCCGGGGGGAGAATACCAGCCCCCTAGAGCTTCCAGCAAAATCAGGAATCACATTTAGTACAAGCTGGACAAAAAATAAGAGCAATACAAATAACCAAAAAACAAGGAAGCAGGACTTAGCTTAATTTTGCATGAACCAGGACCAGCAGACAGGAGCAAACAGAAAGGACTGATTACAACGATGCCAGGCACCAGACTAAGAATTCAGGAAGTTCATATAGCAACACCCCTGGACTAGCGACCCAGGTGGGTGCAAAACTAGGGAAAGACAATCTCAGAGTCATACCACTAGTGACCACAAGAGGTAGCCAAAAAAGTCTAATTCACAACAGGGATGATATTCATAGCCTAGAGAGGGGCCATGGATATTGGCCCCCCCGGCTACAAATACCAGCCCGCAGCCGCCCCAGAAATGGTGCATCTGTAAGATGCGCCATTTCCGGCACTTAGCCCCTCTCTTCCCACTCCTGAGTAGCAGTGGGATAAGGGGTAATAAGGGGTTAATGTCACCTTGCAATTGTAAGGTGACATTAAGCCGGGTTAATAATGGAGAGGCGTCAATAAGACACCTATCCATTATTAATCCTAGAGTAGTGAAAGAGTTAAATACAAAGTAAAGACACAGCCAGAAAAAAGTATTTTATTATTCTTAATTTAACCATACTTACCATACTTCAACGCCTGCAAAAAACGTAAAATAATAAACCATATACTCCCTGTCCGACGCAGTCCAATTAACCCCTTCCCGACCTTTGATGCCACGTAGGCGTCATGAAAACCTGTGCCAATCCGACCCATGACGCCTATGTGGCGTCATGGAAAGATCGCATCCCTGCAGATCGGGTGAAAGGGTTAACTCCATTTTCACCCGATCTGCAGAGACAGGGGGAGTGGTACTTCAGCCCAGGGGGGGTGGCTTCACCCTCCCGTGGCTACGATCGCTCTGATTGGCTGTTGAAAGTGAAACAGCCAATCAGAGCGATTTGTAATATTTCACCTATGAAAATGGTGAAATATTACAATCCAGCCATGGCCGATGCTGCAATAGCATCTGCCATGGCTGGAGACCCCGATCTGCCCCCCCCCACCCCACCGATCGCCCCCCCAGTCGTCCTTTCTGCCCCGATCTCCTGTCCGCTCCCCTCCTCCCTCCTGTCCACTCCCCCGGTCTTCTTGTCCGCTCCCCCGGTCCTCCGATCCCCCCCCCCCGTGTTCCGATCCCACCCCCCCATACTTACCTAGCTTCGATGTCCCTCCCGGTGTCCGGCCGTCTTCTCCATGGGCGCCGCCATCTTGGAAAATGGCGGGCGCATGCGCAGTTACGGGTAGGGTTAGGGTTAGGGGTAGGGTTATGGCATGTGCACACAGAGCGGATCGGCCGCGGATCGGCCGCGGATCCGCAGCGGATCGACCGCGGATCCGCAGCGGATCGGCCGCGGATCCGCAGCGGATCGGTCGCGGATCCGCAGTGGATTGGCCGCTGCGAATTCAAAGCAGTTTTCCATCAGGTTTACAGTACCATGTACACCTAAGGAAAACCAAATCCGCTGTGCCCATGGTGCGGAAAATTCCGTGCAGAAACGCTGCATTGTATTTTCCGCAGCATGTCAATTCTTTGTGCGGATTCCGCAGCGTTTTACACCTGTTCCTCAATAGGAATCCGCAGGTGAAATCCGCACAAAAAAACACTGGAAATCTGCTGTAAATCCGCAGGTAAAACGCAGTGCCTTTTACCTGCAGATTTTTCAAAAATCGTGCGGAAAAATCTCACACGAATCCGCAACGTGGGCACATAGCCTTAGGGTTAGGGTTGGAATTAGAGTTAGGGTTGGAATTAGGGCTAGGGTTTGAAATAGGGTTAAGATTAGGCTTGTGGTTAGGGTTACGGATAGGGTTAGGGGTGTGTTGGGGTTACAGTTGTGGTTAGGGTTGGGATTAGGGTTACGGTTGGGATTAGGGTTAGGATTAGGGTTAGGGTTGGAATTAGGGTTAGGGGTGTGTTGCGGTTAGGGTTGTGGTTAGGGGTGTGTTGGGGTTAGGGTTGTGATTAGGGTTATGGCTACAGTTTGGATTAGGATTAGGGGTGTGTTGGGGTTAGTGTTGAAGTTAGAATTGAGGGGATTCCACTGTTTGGGCACATCAGGGGTCTCCAAACGCAACATGGCGCCACCATTGATTCCAGCCAATCTTGCGTTCAAAAAGTCAAATGGTGCTCCCGCCCTTCCAAGCCCCGACGTGCGCCCAAACAGTGGTTTACCCCCACATTTTGGGTACCAGCGTACTCAGGACAAACTGGGCAACAACTGTTGGGGTCCAATTTCTCCTGTTACCCTTGCAAAAATAAAAAATTACTTGCTAAAACATAATTTTTGAGGAAAGAACAATTATTTTTTATTTTCACGGCTCTGCGTTATAAACTTCTGTGAAGCACTTGGGGGTTGAAAGTGCTCACCACACATCTAGATAAGTTCCTTCGGGGGTCTAGTTTCCAAAATGGGGTCACTTGTGGGGTGTTTCTACTGTTTAGGCACATCAGCGGCTCTGCAAATGCAATGTGACGCCCGCAGACCATTCCATCAAAGTCTGCATTTCAAATGTCACTACTTCCCTTCCGAGCCCTGACGTGTGCCCAAACAGTGGTTTACCCCCACATATGGGGTATCAGCGTACTCACAACAAACTGGGCAACAAATATTGGGGTCCAAATTCTCCTGTTACCCTTGTGAAAATAAAAAATTGCTTGCTAAAACATCTTTTTTGAGGAAAGAAAAATGATTTTTTATTTTCACGGCTCTGCGTTGTAAACTTCTGTGAAGCACTTGGGGGTTGAACGTGCTCAGCACACATCTAGATAAGTTCCTTGGGGGGTCTAGTTTCCAAAATGGGGTCACTTGTGGGGGGTTTCTACTGTTTAGGCATATCAGGGGCTCTGCAAACGTAACATGATGCCCGCAGACCATTCCATCAAAGTCTGCATTCCAAAACGTCACTACTTCCCTTCCGAGCCCCGGCATGTGCCCAAACAGTGGTTTACCCCCACATATGGGGTATCAGCGTACTCAGGAGAAACTGGACAACAACTTCTGTGGTCCAATTTCTCCTGTTACTTTTGCAAAAATAAAAAATTCTGGGCTAAAAAAATATTTTTGAGGAAAGGAAACACATTTATTATTTTCACGGCTCTGCGTTATAAACTTCTGTGAAACACTTGGGGGTTCAAAGTGCTCACTACACATCTAGATAAGTTCCCTTGGGGGTCTAGTTTCCAAAATGGAGTCACTTGTGGGGAGTTCCTACTGTTTAGGCACATCAGGGGCTCTGCAAACGCAACCTGACGCCCGCAGAGCATTCCATCAAAGTCTGCATTTCAAAACGTCACTACTTCCCTTCCGAACCCCGACGTGTGCCAAAACAGTGGTTTACCCCCACATATGGGGTATCAGCGTACTCAGGAGAAACTGGACAACTTTTGGGGTCCAATTTCTCCTGCTACCCTTGGGAAAATAAAAAATTGTGGGCTAAAAAATCATTTTTGAGAAAAAAAAAATTATTTTTTATTTTCATGGCTCTGCGTTATAAACTTCTGTGAAGCACTTGGGGGTTCAAAGTGCTCACCACACATCTAGATTAGTTCATTGGGAGGTCTAGTTTCCAAAATGGGGTCACTTGTGCGGGAGCTCCAATGTTTAGGCACACAGGGGCTCTCCAAACGCGACATGGTGTCCGCTAATGATTGGAGCTAATTTTCCATTCAAAAAGCCAAATGGCGTGCCTTCACTTCCGAGCCCTGCCGTGCGCCCAAACAGTGGTTTACCCCCACATATGGGGTATCATCGTACTCACGACAAACTGGACAACAACATTTGGGGTCCAATTTTTCCTATTATCCTTTGGAAAATAAAAAATTCTGGGCTAAAAATCATTTTTGAGGAAAGAAAAATTATTTTTTTATTTTCACGGCTCTGCGTTATAAACTTCTGTGAAGCACCTGGGGGTTATAAGTGCTCACTATGCATCTAGATAAGTTCCTTGGGGGGTCTAGTTTCCAAAATGGGGTCACTTGTAGGGGAGCTCCAATGTTTAGGCACACAGGGGCTCTCCAAACGCGACATGGTGTCCGCTAACGATTGGAGCTAATTTTCCATTCAAAAAGTCAAATGGCACGCCTCCCCTTCCGAGCCTTGCCGTGCACGCAAACAGTGGTTTACCCCCACATATGAGGTATCGGCATACTCAGGAGAAATTGCCCAACAAATTTTAGGATCCATTTTATCCTGTTGCCCATGTGAAAATGAAAGAATTGAGGCTAAAAGAAATTTTGTGTGAAAAAAAAGTACTTTTTCATTTTTGCGGATCAATTTGTGAAGCACCTGGGGGTTTAAAGTGCTCACTATGCCTCTAGATGAGTTCCTTGGGGGGTCTAGTTTCCAAAATGGGGTCACTTGTGGAGGAGCTCCAATGTTTAGGCACACAGGGGCTTTCCAAACGCGACATGGTGTCCGCTAACGATGGAGATAATTTTTCATTCAAAAAGTCAAATGGCGCTCCTTCCCTTCCGTGCCTTACCATGTGCCCAAACAGTGGTTTACCCCCACATGTGAGGTATTGGTGTACTCAGGAGAAATTGCCCAACAAAATTTAGGATCCATTTTATCCTGTTGCCCATGTGAAAATGAAAAAATTGAGGCTAAAATAATTTTTTTGTGAAAAAAAAGTACTTTTTCATTTTTACGGATCAATTTGTGAAGCACCTGGGGGTTTAAAGTGCTCACTATGCTTCTAGATAAGTTCCTTGGGGGGTCTAGTTTCCAAAATGGGGTCACTTGTGGGGGAGCTCCAATGTTTAGGCACACGGGGGCTCTCCAAACGCGACATGGTGTCCGCTAAAGATTGGAGCCAATTTTTCATTCAAAAAGTCAAATGGCGCTCCTTCCCTTCCGAGCCCTGCCGTGCGCCCAAACAGTAGTTTACCCCCACATATGAGGTATCAGCGTACTCAGGACAAATTGGACAACAACGTCCATGGTCCAGTTTCTCCTTTTACCCTTGGGAAAATAAAAAAATTGTTGCTAAAAGATCATTTTTGTGACTAAAAAGTTAAATGTTCATTTTTTACTTCCATGTTGCTTCTGCTGCTGTGAAACACCTGAAGGGTTAATAAACTTCTTGAATGTGGTTTTGAGCACCTTGAGGGGTGCAGTTTTTAGAATGGTGTCACTTTTGGGTATTTTCAGCCATATAGAACCCTCAAAATGACTTCAAATGTGAGGTGGTCCCTAAAAAAAATGGTTTTGTAAATTTTGTTGTAAAAATGAGAAATCACTGGTCAAATTTTAACCCTTATAACTTCCTAGCAAAAAAAAAAATTGTTTCCAAAATTGTGCTGATGTAAAGTAGACATGTGGGAAACGTTATTTATTAACTATTTTGTGTCACATAACTCTCTAGTTTAACAGAATAAAAATTCAAAATGTGAAAATTGCGAAATTTTCAAAATTTTTGCCAAATTTCCGTTTTTTTCACAAATAAACTCAGAAATTATCGACCTAAATTTACCACTAACATGAAGCCCAATATGTCACGAAAAAACAATCTCAGAATCGCTAGGATCCGTTGAAGCGTTCCTGAGTTATTACCTCATAAAGGGACACTGGTCAGAATTGCAAAAAACGGCAAGGTCATTAAGGCTAAAATAGGCTGGGTCATGAAGGGGTTAATAACGAGTGTCGCACAACGATCTCCCCTATAGAGCTCTATAGGACCTCCAGTGACACACTGACAGGAGACAATGGCTCCTGCAGTGCATCACTGAGAGGTTACTGTAGTTCACTGGTCTCACTTTATGGCAATTGCTGCGTTAGAACTTTCTCACACAGCAGTGCCAAAAGTGAGACTAGGGACTATTTTTTACAGTGGCGGAGGAATACAGTGCGGAAAGATACCTCCCTCCCGTCATTGTATTCCTGGTGCCCCTAGAGAGTGGTCACATCACCTGATGCTGCTGCTCTCCACGGAAGATCGCCGTGGGACACTCGTGGATTTCTGTGGATCAGGGAGTATATTGTTTGCTATTTTAATATTTTTTACAGGTGACACTGCTTCAGGGATCAAAGTGACAAGTGATGGTGAGTATGTACTCTATGTTATATGTACTGTATGTTCTATGTATGTATTGTATGTAATGTATGAATGTATTGTATGTAGTATGTATGCTGTATGTATGTAGTATGTTGTATGTATGTATGTTGTATGTATGTAGTATGTTGTATGTATGTCGTATGTATGTTGCATGTAGTATGTATGTAGTATGTATGTTGTATGCATGTAGTATGTATGTATGTAGTATGTATGTTGTATGTATGTATGTTGTATGTATGTAGTATGTTGTATGCATGTTGTATGTATGTATGTAGTATGTATGTAGTATGCATGTTATATGTATGTAGTATGTATGTAGTATGTTGTATGTATGGTGTATGTATGTAGTATGTATGTAGTATGTTGTATGTATGTATGTAGTATGTATGTAGTATATATGTAGTATGTATGTTGTATGCTTAAGTACAGTTGAGTGCAGCCATTGATCTATTTGTTATGTAAGACTTTTTTGGTTATGCACCAGTTCAGACTAGATTGCTGTTCAGTCATTTTTCCTATATTTACTATGTACTATTTTTTCTGACTTGAACGCCCCGCCCTTCACCATGCTGTGATTTTAATTACATCCAAACACAGTTGGTTCTGACCTTCCTATAAATGCAGCCTTTACCATGTTATTAGCCATAGGTAAGTGTTCACACTAGACAGTCAGGTCAGTTACCCATCCGATCTGAGATTACCTTGACGTTTGGTGGATGGGCTCACATTTTTTGGCCAAATCTTGTGCTAAGCATCTCATGTGTTTTTTCATAGATTTCACAAGCCATTAAGCTATTCACATTTCATGTATCACACATTTCCTTGCTTAAGTACAGTTGAATGTAGCCATTGATCCATTTGTTATGTAAGACTTTTTTGGTTATGCACCAGTTCAGACTAGATTGCTGTTCAGTCAGTTTTCCTATATTTAGTATGTATGTTTGTGGGGTTTTTTTACATTCAACACATTAGCCGGATGATGGGACTACTACTGTCCCATCATTGGCTAATGTGTCAATCACTGTCATTGTAGCAGGCATAGCCCAATGGGACTTGTAGCCCTATCGGACGATGCCTGCGCACACACACAAAGACCCCTGAGAGGCCCGCACAGACCCCCGACAGGCCCGCACAGACCCCCGACAGGCCCGCACAGACCCCCGGCAGGCCCGAACAGACCCCCCGGCAGCCCGCACAGACCCCCAGCAGCCCACACAGACCCTCGGCAGGCCCGCACAGACCCCTGGCAGGCCCGCACAGACCCCTGGCAGGCCCACACAGACCCCTGGCAGCCAGCACAGACCCCCAGCAGGCCCGCACAGACCCCCGGCAGCCCACACAGACCTCCGACAGGCCCGCACAGATTCCCAGCGGTCCCGTACAGACCCCGACCGCACACACAGACACGCAGTCTCCGCCCACGCTCCATTATAGTGCATCAATGTAGTATGGGAACTTCCAATTCAAGTATTTGATATTCTAAAAGTATCGGAACTCAGATACAGCGAATATCGGTCGATACCCGAGTTTTCAGTATCGGAATGCTCAACATTAGTGATGAGCGAACGTGCTTGCCACTACTCGGTACTCGCCCGAGTATCGCTGTGCTCGGTGTATTCGGCGAGCACCGAGTATTTCTGGGATTATTCGGTGGGAGATCTGGTCTCCGCCCTGCAATTCTGGCACTCTTTAGAAAGCCAATGACAATGCAGGGATTGTCAGCCATGCACTGTAATGCCGCAGCCATCTTTGTTGTGGTATTACAGTGATTGGCTGGCCACACAGTGTCATCAGGTTTATAAGAGACCTTGCGCCGCCCTGCTCGCTGCATTCTGATCTGGACTTAGCGAGTGTAGGGAGAGCTGCTGTTGAGATAGGGTCAAAATCTTCCTTGTAATAGTTAGTGTAGGTCTGCAACTGTTCAGTCCACAACTCCTGAGAAACCAAGGGCTAATTCGGGGGTCCAGAGATTGCAGCGCTAGGTAGGCAGGGGAGTCTATGTGCACATATCCACATCAGTGCAAGGCCTGAAGGCACTGTATGTGAGTACATAGCTCTCACTGCATACCTCCAAAAGCTCCATTACTGTTTGCTGCTGCTTATTTAATATATACCTAGCTGCAGTTATCTGTGGCAATTTTTTTTTTCTTCACCTTATACGTGCTCCTTTTATTCTAAAGCAATCCATATCCTCCTCATTTCTACATTTGCTTGGTCACACTGCAGACTACAGCCAGGTCATTCTAATTGAAGAGCTAATAATTTTTTTTTTGTCCCAGGCATCATATGTGAGTGCAGCAAATTTTTTATTTTTGTGTCATAGCCAAATTGTTGACACAATTTAGTTGTGCCCAAAAAAATCAAAGCCACATATAGCTCAGTCTGTTATCTCAGGCCGAGGCATTGTGTATCTGTGGTGGAAAAATCGTAGCTTCGCAGACATACTGTCACGCTCACGCCCGGACTGGTGGGCGTGAGCTCGGGGGGTTTGTGGCCCCACTGTGCCACAAACCAGACTACCCTGGAAGGGGCATGACTATGACAGCTGCCTGGGTTTTCACTGGAGCCTCTGATGGTGAGGTCAGGCTTGTGCAGCAGGCAGCTGCCAGGTGCTACTCCAGGGTGGTGTCAGGCTGTGGCTGCTGATCCCACTTGGGAGACAGGAACACCAGGATTGGTGTGGGCATCAGGCACGACTGGCAGAAGAGCACGGCTGAAACTCAGACGAGTAGGCTGGCACGGCTGAGACACAGGGCAGGCAGAGACACGGCAGAGAACACAGGGCTGGCAGGAACACAGGACTGGCAGGGACAGCAGGAAACACAGGACTGGCTAGGACGGCAGGAAACACAGGACTGGAGGGCACAGCAGAAACACTGGATTGGAAGGCACGGCAGAGAACACAGGACTGGTTGATGTGGTTTACGAAGGAACAGGTAGGGACCTGTTCACACTGGAGGTGCAGGTACGGATATGTAGTATGGAGGAACAGGTAGGGACCTGTTCACACAGGAGGTGCAGGAACGGATATGAAATATGAAGGAACAGGTAGGGACCTGTTCACACAAGAGGTGCAGGAAAGGAAACAAGCAGAAAGGAATGAGGTATGAAGGAACAGGTTGGGGCCTGTTCACACAGGAGATGTAGGTACGGAAACAAGCCAGAAGGAAAGAAGAATGAAGGAACAGGTTGGGACCTGTTCACACAGGAAGAGAACCGCAAGGCTGCGGATAGGAATTGTAGAGCAGCAAGAGATAGTGTAGCAACAAAAGCTAAGCAGAGAACCACAAGGAATACGGAGAGGAGCTGCAGCGAGAGGTTACTGCAGCAAAGCAGAGCGGAGCCACAAGGAATGTGGAGAGGAGCTGCAGCAAGGGATAACTGCAGCAGCAGAAGATAAGCAGAGTAGAAAGGAGCAGAACCACAGGAGTGCAGAGCAGAGGTAAAGCCGCAATGGTACAGAGCAGGCAGAGCCACAAGAGTGTGGAGTGTAAGCAGACTGAGAACACGAGGAAAGACACAGCAGGGAAGGAAGCCACAAGACAAGGAGACCGAGATAAGACTAAGTTCAGACAAGGAAATGGAACAAGACAAGAAACAAGGACAAAGACACAGGGACCAGGATATTCTGCCTCCTGGAGGGCAGACAACAAGACCAAGGCAATAGCACCGAGAAAAGCCTCCAGAGAGGGAGTAACACAGAGCAAGGCCTAGCAAACTCAGAAGCTAAACACTAACTGAGCTAACACATTGCACAGGCCCAGACCACTGGGTGGAACTGCACTATATACTGGAGGCCTCTTGGTAATTGGTCAGGAACAGATTAGACAGGTGCACCTGATTCCTATAAGAACCAGAGAGTTCAGGCGCCGCCCCCCTATACACACAGCCATGAAGCATGCAAAGAGCAGAGACACAGAATATGGAGCTGGCATGAAACAGAAACCACATCATGACCTGGAGCCGTGGGTAAGATAGTGTGAGAGATGCGAGGCCATGCCGTGATGCCAGCAGAGTTGTTACACATACGTACCATAGTTCTCCTTTTTTTTGTTTCAAAAATTCACCAAAAAACAAAAAAATATTTCATACAGTCTGTTATGTCAGGCTGAGGCCTGTTGTATCTGTGGTGGAAAAATCGTAGCTTCGCAGGCATACGTCCCATAGTTCTGTGTGCTAGCCTTGTTCTACTTTTTTTCTGTTTCAAAAATTCACCAAAAACCAAAAAAATATTTCATACAGTCTGTTATGTCAGGCTGAGGCCTGTTGTATCTGTGGTGGAAAAATCGGAGCTTCGCAGGCATACGTACCATAGTTCTGCATGCTAGCCTTTTTCTCCTTTTTTTTTTTGTTTCAAAAATTCGCCAAAAAACAAAAAAAAATTGATACAGTCTGTTATGTCAGGCTGAGGCCTGTTGTATCTGTGGTGGAAAAATCGTAGCTTCACAGGCATGCGTATCATAGTTCTGTGTGCTAGCCTTGTTCTTCTTTTTGCTTGTTTAAAAAATTCACCAAAAACCAAAAAAATATTTCATACAGTCTGTTATGTCAGTCTGAGGCCTGTTGTATCTGTGGTGGAAAAATCGTAGCTTCGCAGGCATATGTACCATGGTTCTTGTTGCTAGCCTTGTTCTCCTTTTTTTTGTTTCAAAAATTCACCAAAAACCGGAAAAAATTTGATACAGTAAGTTATGTCAGGCCTCTGAGGCCTGTTGTATCTGTGGTGTAAAAATCGTAGCTTAGCAGGCATGCATATCATAGTTCTGTGTGGTAGCCTTGTTCTTCTTTTTGCTTGTTTAAAAAATTCACCAAAAACCCCAAAAAATATTTCATACAGTCTGTTATGTCAGGCTGAAGCCTGTTGTATCTGTGGTGGAAAAATCGTAGCTTTGCAGACATACGTACCATACTTCTTGTTTCTAGCCTTGTTCTCCTTTTTTTTTGTTTCAAAAATTTACCAAAAACCCCCAAAAATGTCATACAGTCTGTTATGTCAGGCTGAGGCCTGTTGTATCTGTGGTGGAAAAATCGTAGCTTCGCAGGCATACGTCCCATAGTTCTGTGTGCTAGCCTTGTTCTACCTTTTTTTTCGTTTAAAAACTTCACCAAAAAATATTTCATAAAGTTTGTTATGTCAGGCTGAGGCCTGTTGTATCTGTGGTAGAAAAATCGTACCTTCGCAGGCATACGTCCCATAGTTCTGTGTGCTAGCCTTGTTCTACTTTTTTTCTGTTTCAAAAATTCACCAAAAAACAAAAAAATATTTCATACAGTCTGTTATGTCAGGCTGAGGCCTGTTGTATCTGTGGTGGAAAAATCGTAGCTTCACAGGCATGCGTATCATAGTTCTGTGTGCTAGCCTTGTTCTTCTTTTTGCTTGTTTAAAAAATTCACCAAAAACCCAAAAAATATTTCATACAGTCTGTTATGTCAGACTGAGGCCTGTTGTATCTGTGGTGGAAAAATCGTAGCTTCGCAGGCATATGTACCATGGTTCTTGTTGCTAGCCTTGTTCTCCTTTTTTTTGTTTCAAAAATTTACCAAAAACCAAAAAAAATTTGATACAGTAAGTTATGTCAGGCCTCTGAGGCCTGTTGTATCTGTGGTGTAAAAATCGTAGCTTAGCAGGCATGCATATCATAGTTCTGTGTGCTAGCCTTGTTCTTCTTTTTGCTTGTTTAAAAAATTCACCAAAAACCCCAAAAAATATTTCATACAGTCTGTTATGTCAGGCTGAAGCCTGTTGTATCTGTAGTGGAAAAATCGTAGCTTTGCAGACATACGTACCATACTTCTTGTTTCTAGCCTTGTTCTCCTTTTTTTTTGTTTCAAAAATTTACCAAAAACCCCCAAAAATGTTATACAGTCTGTTATGTCAGGCTGAGGCCTGTTGTATCTGTGGTAGAAAAATCGTACCTTCGCAGGCATACGTCCCATAGTTCTGCATGCTAGCCTTTTTCTCCTTTTTTTTTTTTGTTTCAAAAATTCACCAAAAAAAAAATTAAAATTGATACAGTCTGTTATGTCAGGCTGAGGCCTGTTGTATCTGTGGTGTAAAAATCGTAGCTTAGCAGGCATGTGTATCATAGTTCTGTGTGCTAGCCTTGTTCTTCTTTTCTTTTTTTTTTAAAAATTCACCAAAAACCCAAAAAATATTTCATTCAGTCTATTATGTCAGGCTGAGGCCTGTTGTATCTGTAGTGGAAAAATCGTAGCTTCGCAGGCATACGTGCCATAGTTCTTGTTGCTAGCCTTGTTCTCCTTTTTTTTTTGTTTCAAAAATTTACCAAAAACCCCCAAAAATGTCATACAGTCTGTTATGTCAGGCTGAGGCCTGTTGTATCTGTGGTAGAAAAATCGTACCTTCGCAGGCATACGTCCCATAGTTCTGTGTGCTAGCCTTGTTCTACTTTTTTTCTGTTTCAAAAATTCACCAAAAAACAAAAAAATATTTCATACAGTCTGTTATGTCAGGCTGAGGCCTGTTGTATCTGTGGTGGAAAAATCGTAGCTTCACAGGCATGCGTATCATAGTTCTGTGTGCTAGCCTTGTTCTTCTTTTTGCTTGTTTAAAAAATTCACCAAAAACCCAAAAAATATTTCATACAGTCTGTTATGTCAGACTGAGGCCTGTTGTATCTGTGGTGGAAAAATCGTAGCTTCGCAGGCATATGTACCATGGTTCTTGTTGCTAGCCTTGTTCTCCTTTTTTTTGTTTCAAAAATTTACCAAAAACCGAAAAAAATTTGATACAGTAAGTTATGTCAGGCCTCTGAGGCCTGTTGTATCTGTGGTGTAAAAATCGTAGCTTAGCAGGCATGCATATCATAGTTATGTGTGCTAGCCTTGTTCTTCTTTTTGCTTGTTTAAAAAATTCACCAAAAACCCCAAAAATATTTCATACAGTCTGTTATGTCAGACTGAGGCCTGTTGTATCTGTGGTGGAAAAATCGTAGCTTCGCAGGCATATGTACCATGGTTCTTGTTGCTAGCCTTGTTCTCCTTTTTTTTGTTTCAAAAATTTACCAAAAACCGAAAAAAATTTGATACAGTAAGTTATGTCAGGCCTCTGAGGCCTGTTGTATCTGTGGTGTAAAAATCGTAGCTTAGCAGGCATGCATATCATAGTTCTGTGTGCTAGCCTTGTTCTTCTTTTTGCTTGTTTAAAAAATTCACCAAAAACCCCAAAAAATATTTCATACAGTCTGTTATGTCAGGCTGAAGCCTGTTGTATCTGTGGTGGAAAAATCGTAGCTTTGCAGACATACGTACCATACTTCTTGTTTCTAGCCTTGTTCTCCTTTTTTTTTGTTTCAAAAATTTACCAAAAACCCCCCAAAATGTCATACAGTCTGTTATGTCAGGCTGAGGCCTGTTGTATCTGTGGTAGAAAAATCGTAGCTTCGCAGGCATAAGTTGCATAGTTCTGTGTGCTAACCTTGATTTCACAATTTGACATACAACAGAACAAATAATTATACAGTCTGTTATCTGTGTCTGCGGCCTGTAGTATCTGTGGTGTAAAAATCATAGCTTTTAAGGCATACTGATCAGATATAATTTTCCTCCAAATAAATACATTTGTGTTGAAATTTTGAAATAGTTCAGTAGTCCATTTAAAATGGGCAAGGCAAGGGGCAAGGGACGGTGAAGTGGACATGACGCTGATGGTGCAGGCAGAGGACGAGGCAGTGGCCAAGCTGAAAGTGGGCCAAAACAAAGACCCACATCTTCTCACTCGACCTTCCTGTCCCAGTTTCTATGGGATAGCAGCACACCACTATTGAAGCCAGAGCAGTGTGAAACGGTTGTTGGTTGGATAGCGGATAATGCTTCCAGTCACTTAGCCACCACCACCACCATGTCTTCCACACGGTCAAGTCTGAGTAGCTGTGAGTGTGGACAAGATATCCCTCACCCTGATCCTCCTTCCTCCCACCATGCTGAGTGCCCTGAGACAACTGATCCCACACTTGGACACTCCGAAGAGCTGTCCAGTTTTCCCTTTCAAGATTCCGGACTCTCGGCCGGTCTACTTGAAGTGGGGCAGATGAGATCGCATGTAGTGATGCCAAAAGCTTTGACCAGCCACAGTCACATGAAGGCGATGGTGGGAAAGTGTCACAAGTAGTGTTGAGCGATACCGTCCGATACTTGAAAGTATCGGTATCGGAAAGTATCGGCCGATACCGGCAAAGTATCGGATCCAATCCGATACCGATACCCGATACCAATACAAGTCAATGGGACTCATGTATCGGACGGTATCGCTGATGGTTCCCAGGGTCTGAAGGAGAGGAAACTCTCCTTCAGGCCCTGGGAACCATATTAATGTGTAAAATAAAGAATTAAAATAAAAAATATTGCTATACTCACCTCTCCGACGCAGCCTGCACCTTACCGAGGGAACCGGCAGCGTTGTTTGCTTAAAATTCGCGCTTTAACTTCCTTACGCGAAGTCCCGGCTTGTGATTGGTCGCGCGCCGCCCATGTGGCCGGGACGCAACCAATCACAGCAAGCCGTGACGTAATTTCAGGTCCTTCAGGATTTTAAAATTACGTTCCGGCGTTGTGATTGGTTGCGTCGCAGTCACATGGGCGACGCAACCAATCACAAGCCGTGACGTCACGGGAGGCAGGAGACGCGCGCATTTTAAAATGAGGTGAGTATAGCAATATTTTTTATTTTAATTCTTTATTTTACACATTAATGTTGTTTCGATACCGATACCCGATACCACAAAAGTATCGGAATACCGGTATCGGAATTCCGATACAGCAAATATCGGCCGATACCCGATACTTGCGGTATCGGAATGCTCAACACTAGTCACAAGAGGTGGACGATGATGAGACACAATTGCCAGAAAGTCAGGAGGAGGAGCAGGGTGCAGATGTGGAAGATGAGGTGGTGGATGACATAGTGATTGACCCAACCTGGCAGGAGGACATGCAGAGCGAGGACAGCAGCACACATGGGGAAGGAGGCATATCACCCCAACAGGCAGGAAGAAGCAGTGTGGTGGCCACAGACAGAAGGTGTGCATCTGTTCCCCGTAACACCAACATGAGGGAAGTTGCCATTCTAACTGTTAGATCTTCCCAAGTCTGGTTATTTTTTAAAGACTCTGCCGATAACCCCAAACAGGCCATTTGCAGCACCTGCCATGCCCGCATCAGCAGGGGTAGCAAAACTACCAGCCTGACCACCACCAGCATGATCAGGCACATGGCAGCAAAGCACCCGACTTTGTGGGATGAACACCAGGCTCCAGGAACAGTGTATGCAGGTGACACCACTGCTTCTTCCACTGTTTTGCATAGAAGCCAATCCCCAGTCCACCGTGCATGTAAAGATGCCTCTAGCCCTGCACCTGTTGTTGCCCACAGTCAAGCAACACCATCATCAAGCCCGTCCACGTCCTTGTACCATCACAGCCTTCAGTTGTCTATACCCCAGTCATTGGAACACAAGCGCAAATACCCAGCCAACGCCCCACAGGCCACAGTACTAAATTCTAACATTTCTCTTCTGCTTGCCCTTTGAAATGTTGCCTTTTAGGCTAGTTGATCGGCAGCCATTCCAAGGTATTCGGTCCCCAGTCGCCACTATTTCTCCCGGTGTGCCGTCCCCCGCATTACACCAGCATGTGTCCCACAGCATTACCCGTGCCCTCAGCAATGAAGTTACTGGAAAAGTCCACCTAATACTTGGGTTTCCCATAGACTTACATTGGACTCGTTGCTTGGGACCCGAGCATTTTAGTGCTCGGTCATCATTAGTCTCTATCCATGGTGACTCCAGGTTCTGCATGTTGCTGTACCTCAGGATGTATATGTCGGCAAGTCACTTTCAATTTCCTGCCCTCCGGATCTGCCATGGGGCATGCAGTTCCACACAGCCTCGGGCTCCCAGTGCCCGGTGTCATGATCTCAATGGCAAGAGATCATAGCATAAGCATATATAGGAACTAGCTCTTGGAAGATGGGAACTGAGCTGACCATGAACTAAACCTAACACACAACTAGCAGTGGCCGGGTAGCATGCCTACGTTGATTCTAGATGTCCAGCACCAGCCGGAGGACTAAATAATGCTAGCAGAGGAAAATATTAGTCCTAGCTCACCTCTAGAGAAATACCCCAAAAGGAGACAGAGGCCCCCCACATGTATTGGCGGTGAATTAAGATGAAATAACAAACGTAGTATGAAAATAGGTTTAGCAAATTTGAGGTCCACTTACTACATAGCAGAAGACAGAAAGGACACTTTCATGGTCAGCTGAAAACCCTAATCAAAAACACCATCCAGAAATTACTTTAAAACTCTGGCATTAACTCATAACACCAGAGTGGCAATTCCTGTTCACAAGAGCTTTCCAGACACAGTAACGAAACTACAGCTGTGAACTGGAACCAAAATGCAAAAACAACCATGGACAAGAGTCCAACTTATCTAGTAGTTGTCTAGGAGCAGGAACAAGCACAGAGAGGCTTCTGATAACATTGTTGACCGGCAAGCAACTAACAGAGCAGCAAGGTTATATAGCGACTCCCACATCTTGATGGGAACAGGTGAACAGAGAAGATGAAGACACCAGTTCAATTCCACCAGTAGCCACCGGGGGAGCCCAGAATCCAAATTCACAACAGTACCCCCCCCTCAAGGAGGGGGCACCGAACCCTCACCAGAACCACCAGGGCGATCAGGATGGGCCCTATGAAAGGCACGAACCAGATCAGAGGCATGAACATCAGATGCATTCACCCAAGAATTATCCTCCTGGCCGTATCCCTTCCACTTGACCAGATACTGGAGTCTCCGTCTGGAAACACGAGAGTCTAAGATTTTCTCCACAACGTACTCCAACTCACCCTCAACCAACACCGGAGCAGGAGGCTCAACGGAAGGCACAACCGGTACCTCATACCTGCGCAATAATGACCGATGAAAAACGTTATGAATAGAAAAGGATGCAGGGAGGTCCAAACGGAAGGAAACAGGGTTAAGAATCTCCAATATCTTATACGGGCCAATGAACCGAGGCTTAAACTTAGGAGAAGAGACCCTCATAGGGACAAAACGAGAAGACAACCACACCAAATCCCCAACACAAAGCCGAGGACCAACACGACGGTGGCGGTTGGCAAAAAGCTGAGTCTTCTCCTGGGACAACCTCAAATTGTTCACCACCTGCCCCCAGATCTGATGCAATCTCTCCACCACAGCATCCACTCCAGGACAATCCGAAGATTCCACCTGACCAGAGGAAAATCGAGGATGAAACCCCGAATTACAGAAAAACGGGGACACCAAAGTGGCAGAGCTGGCCCGATTATTGAGAGCGAACTCCGCCAATGGCAAAAAAGCAACCCAATCATCCTGGTCAGCAGACACAAAACACCTCAGATATGTCTCCAGGGTCTGATTAATCCGCTCGGTCTGGCCATTCGTCTGAGGATGGAAAGCGGACGAAAAAGATAAATCTATGCCCATCCTAGCACAGAATGCCCGCCAAAATCTAGACACGAATTGGGTCCCTCTGTCAGAAACGATATTCTCAGGAATACCATGCAAACGAACAACATTTTGAAAAAACAGAGGAACCAACTCGGAAGAAGAAGGCAACTTGGGCAGAGGAACCAAATGGACCATCTTAGAGAAACGGTCACACACCACCCAGATGACAGACATCTTCTGAGAAACAGGCAGATCTGAAATAAAATCCATCGAGATGTGCGTCCAAGGCCTCTTAGGAATAGGCAAGGGCAACAACAATCCACTAGCCCGAGAACAACAAGGCTTGGCCCGAGCACAAACGTCACAAGACTGCACAAAGCCTCGCACATCTCGTGACAGGGAAGGCCACCAGAAGGACCTTGCCACCAAATCCCTGGTACCAAAAATGCCAGGATGACCTGCCAACGCAGAAGAATGAACCTCAGAGATGACTCTACTGGTCCAATCATCAGGAACAAACAGTTTATCAGGTGGGCAACGATCAGGTCTATCCGCCTGAAACTCCTGCAAGGCCCGCCGCAGGTCTGGAGAAACGGCTGACAATACCACTCCATCCTTAAGGATACCTGTGGGCTCAGAGTTACCAGGTGAGTCAGGCTCAAAACTCCTAGAAAGGGCATCCGCCTTAACATTCTTAGAACCCGGTAGGTATGACACCACAAAATTAAACCGAGAGAAAAATAATGACCAGCGCGCCTGTCTAGGATTCAGTCGCCTGGCGGTCTCAAGATAAATCAAATTTTTGTGGTCAGTCAATACCACCACCTGATGTCTGGCCCCCTCAAGCCAATGGCGCCACTCCTCAAAAGCCCACTTCATGGCCAAAAGCTCCCGATTCCCAACATCATAATTCCGCTCAGCGGGCGAAAATTTACGGGAAAAGAAGGCACAAGGCCTCATCACGGAGCAGTCAGAACTTTTCTGCGACAACACTGCCCCAGCTCCGATCTCAGAAGCGTCGACCTCAACCTGAAAAGGTAGAGCAACATCAGGCTGACGCAACACAGGGGCAGAGGAAAAACGGCGCTTAAGCTCCCGAAAGGCCTCCACAGCATCAGGGGACCAATCAGCAACATCAGCACCCTTCTTAGTCAAATCGGTCAATGGCTTAGCAATATCCGAAAAACCAGCAATAAATCGACGATAAAAGTTAGCAAAGCCCAAAAATTTCTGAAGACTCTTAAGAGAAGAGGGCTGCGTCCAATCACAAATAGCTTGAACCTTGACAGGATCCATTTCAATGGAAGAGGGGGAAAAAATATATCCCAAAAAGGAAATCCTCTGTACCCCAAAAACACACTTAGAACCCTTCACACACAAAGAATTAGACCGCAAAACCTGAAAAACCCTCCTGACTTGCTGGACATGAGAGTCCCAGTCATCCGAAAAAATCAGAATATCATCCAGATACACAATCATAAATTTATCCAAATAATCGCGAAAAATATCATGCATAAAGGACTGGAAAACTGACGGAGCATTAGAAAGACCAAAAGGCATCACTAAATACTCAAAGTGGCCCTCGGGCGTATTAAATGCGGTTTTCCACTCATCCCCCTGCCTGATTCGCACCAAATTATACGCCCCACGAAGGTCAATCTTAGAGAACCACTTGGCCCCCTTTATGCGAGCAAACAAATCAGTCAGCAACGGCAATGGGTATTGATATTTAACAGTGATTTTATTCAAAAGCCGATAATCAATACATGGTCTCAAAGAGCCGTCTTTTTTTGACACAAAGAAAAAACCGGCTCCTAAGGGAGATGACGATGGACGAATATGTCCCTTTTCCAAGGACTCCTTTATATATTCTCGCATAGCAGCATGTTCAGGCACAGACAGATTAAATAAACGACCCTTTGGGTATTTACTACCCGGGATTAAATCTATGGCACAATCGCACTCTCGGTGCGGAGGTAACGAACCAAGCTTGGATTCTTCAAAGACGTCACGATAGTCAGACAGGAACTCAGGAATTTCAGAGGGAATAGATGATGAAATGGAAACCACAGGTACATCCCCATGAGCCCCCTTACATCCCCAGCTCAACACAGACATAGCTCTCCAGTCGAGGACTGGGTTGTGAGATTGCAGCCAAGGCAATCCTAGCACCAAATCATCATGTAGATTATACAGCACCAGAAAGCAATAATCTCCTGGTGACCCGGATTAATACGCATAGTTACTTGTGTCCAGTATTGTGGTTTATTATTAGCCAATGGGGTGGAGTCAATCCCCTTCAGAGGAATAGGAGTCTCCAAAGGCTCTAAATCATACCCACAGCGTTTGGCAAAGGACCAATCCATAAGACTCAAAGCGGCGCCAGAGTCGACATAGGCGTCCGTGGTAATAGATGACAAAGAGCAAATCAGGGTCACAGATAGAATAAACTTAGACGGTAAGGTGCAAATGGAAACAGATTTACCAAGTTTTTTAGTGCGCTTAGAGCATGCTGATATAACATGAGTAGAATCACCACAATAGAAACACAACCCATTTTTCCGTCTAAAATTCTGCCGCTCGCTTCGGGACAGAATTCTATCACACTGCATACTCTCTGGCGATTTCTCAGTGGACACCGCCAGATGGTGCACTGGTTTGCGCTCCCGCAAACGCCTATCGATCTGAATAGCCATTGTCATGGACTCATTCAGACCCGCAGGCACAGGGAACCCCACCATAACATCCTTAATGGCATCAGAGAGACCCTCTCTGAAAGTCGCCGCCAGGGCGCACTCATTCCACTGAGTAAGCACAGACCATTTACGGAATCTTTGGCAGTAAATTTCCGCTTCATCTTGCCCCTGAGATAGGGACATCAAAGTTTTTTCTGCCTGAAGCTCCAAATGAGGTTCGTCATAAAGCAACCCCAAGGCCAGAAAAAACGCATCCACATTGAGCAACGCAGGATCCCCTGGTGTCAATGAAAAAGCCCAGTCTTGAGGGTCGCCCCGGAGCAAGGAAATCACAATCCTGACCTGCTGTGCAGGGTCTCCGGCAGAGCGAGATTTCAGGGACAAAAATAATTTGCAATTATTTCGAAAATTCTGAAACCCAGATCTATTCCCCGAGAAAAATTCCGGCAAAGGAATTCTCGGCTCAGATACAGGTGCATGACAAACAAAATCTTGCAAATTTTGTACCTTCGTGGCGAGATTATTCAAACCTGCAGTTACACTCTGAAGATCCATTACAAACAGGTGGACACAGAGCCATTCAAAGGAGAGAAAAAAAAAAAAAAATTTCAGCAGACTACTTATTTCTCTCCTTTCTCAGCCAAGGATTTTAACCCTTTAGTGGGCCGGTCAAACTCTCATGATCTCAATGGCAAGAGATCATAGCATAAGCATATATAGGAACTAGCTCTTGGAAGATGGGAACTGAGCTGACCATGAACTAAACCTAACACACAACTAGCAGTGGCCGGGTAGCATGCCTACGTTGATTCTAGATGCCCAGCACCAGCCGGAGGACTAAATAATGCTAGCAGAGGAAAATATTAGTCCTAGCTCACCTCTAGAGAAATACCCCAAAAGGAGACAGAGGCCCCCCACATGTATTGGCGGTGAATTAAGATGAAATAACAAACGTAGTATGAAAATAGGTTTAGCAAATTTGAGGTCCACTTACTACATAGCAGAAGACAGAAAGGACACTTTCATGGTCAGCTGAAAACCCTAATCAAAAACACCATCCAGAAATTACTTTAAAACTCTGGCATTAACTCATAACACCAGAGTGGCAATTCCTGTTCACAAGAGCTTTCCAGACACAGTAACGAAACTACAGCTGTGAACTGGAACCAAAATGCAAAAACAACCATGGACAAGAGTCCAACTTATCTAGTAGTTGTCTAGGAGCAGGAACAAGCACAGAGAGGCTTCTGATAACATTGTTGACCGGCAAGCAACTAACAGAGCAGCAAGGTTATATAGCGACTCCCACATCTTGATGGGAACAGGTGAACAGAGAAGATGAAGACACCAGTTCAATTCCACCAGTAGCCACCGGGGGAGCCCAGAATCCAAATTCACAACAGCCCGGTTTCTGCGCTTCAGCTTGGAGGGAGCCCAATCACAGCTCTCCTCCAGCTCCTCACTTCTCCTCTGCGCCTTCCTCTTTCACTGTCTCTACAGACTAACTGACTCATCCTCCAGACCAGAATGTATATATAACTAGGGAAGCTCCCCTGAACCGGGTTCAGAGCTCCCCCTTCTGGCCTGGAGTCAGAACATGATGCATGTAAAGGTTACCTGTCAAAGGGATCCTCCTCATTTCCAGGCATAGCATCACCCTCCCCGAGAGGAAGGCAATACCAATGTGATACCTGAACTCTTGGGGTGCCACAACCCCCCTATTTCCTCCCTACCCCACCCATTCCCACCACCCATTCCTATCCAGTCTGGGATGAGGCCTTCCTCCCTAAGGGTATGCCCAATGGCCCCGACTGAACTGGTGTGTTGGATGTGAGTGTTAGAGTCCTGTTTAGTGCCCCCTCCTTACCTGAAAGTGGGATACCACACCTCTGTGGCGACTGGACCCCACGGGCGCCATATACCCCCCATACATTCCTTATGTAATAAAACATTTTTCTATTAAGTGCAATCTGCCAGTTTTAACGGAGCTCAACAAGCTTTAGTGGGAACCCCAGCCGGGGCATCCCTCCAGTCAGTGTGGTATGGGGGAACCATCCCAAACTCCCTACATAGGCTCTGGGCGTGACTGCAGAGCATAGCTGGTCTCCACATAGGACCACGTCTTCGGTCACGCCAGACTGTTTTAGTTCTGTGGTACAAAGTTAAACAAAGGAGGATTACTGGAAACTGGTGTGTGCAGCAAAAACTCAGAGCAGAGTAGTAGGATCACCACACAGGTTCACAGGAGCAGGTATATAGCCAGGGAGTCACCAGAGTCAGGAGCTGGATGCAAGGCAGAATACTCTAGCACAGACTGAAGGCTGGGGTGGAGTTTTATAGCAGGAAGACACAGTGCACATGAGACCAAAGACGCCATCTTGGAAAAGGGCAGTAATGCACAAAAGGTAATAAAAATGTTCAGAGTCCTGACATTACTCACTCCTTAGAAGCGGCCTCAGGACGATCCTGGACCTGGTTTCTCAGGGAATCTCTGATGAAAACGAGAAATCTTCTGTTGGGCATTGATGTTTTCCACAGGTTCCCAAGAGTCTTCCTCAGGGGGATATCCCTGCCATCTTATCAGATATTGGAGCAGATTCCTGCAAATCCTGGAATCAATAATTTCCTTCCCCACAAATTGTTCTTGCCCATCAATCACCACAGGCTGCGGAGGTGGCACAACACGTCCCTGGAAGGTATTAGGAGATACAGGCTTTAGTAAAGATACATGAAAAACTGGGTGTACCTTCATAGTCCTAGGCAGCTTCAGCCGGCAGACCACAGAGCTCACAATACCGTTGATCTTGAAAGGGCCAATGAATTCCTGTCCAAGTTTTTGTGAAGGAACGTTTAACTTCAGATTCTTAGTTGCTAACCACACGGAATCTCCTACCTTGAACATGGGTACAGGTTTACGGAATCAATCAACCGATCTCTTATAACGTTCTTGAGCTGTGGTCAGGGATTCCTTCAGAACCTCCAGATTTTGCCTCATCGCAGTCAGCCTTTCCTCCACTGCTGGAACCGGAGAATTAATTGGAGACCTAGGTAAGATACACAGATGATAACCCAGATTGGCAAAGAAAGGTGTAAATTTAGTGGAGGCGCTCTGAGAATTGTTATATGAAAATTCGGCTAACGGCAGCAACTCCAACTAATCATCCTGGAGATGGCTGACATAGCATCTTAGATATTGTTCCAGCGTCTGGTTGGTCCGCTCAGTCTGACCATTTGTCTGGGGATGGTAAGCGGAAGAGAGACAGACATTAATATTGAGTGCAGAGCAAAACCCTTTCCAGAATCTTGAAGTGACCTGTACTCCACGGTCAGAGATGATCTCATCCGGGACACCATGCAACCGAAAGACATTCTGTATAACCAAGTTCACTGTATCTTTAGCTGAGGGGAGGCCGGTGCACGGAACAAAATGAGCAGCTTTAGTCAGGCGATCAACTACCACCATGATTGTATTCATGCCCCCGATGTAGGCAGCTCCACAATAAAGTCCTAAGTGTCATGTCGGACGCTGTTCAGACCAGGTCGTCCGACAGACAGCGGTAATTCCGCTTTTGACCACTATTTGCTCATTGGCGTCTGCTAGATTTTATCTAGCTGTTCCGGGGTTAATTGACCTAATCCTCGGATTGGAAGCTGGGCCATTCCCATGGCCTTTAAATAGTTCTCCTGTTCATTGGGCGTCGCCGATTATAGCTTCTGTCTTGTGCGTTGTTATCTCGGTCTGGAGTGGAGAGCTGGTTGTTGGAGATTCGTTGCTGGTGGTGTATTTTCCTCTGTCTTATTTACTCCTTCCTATATTTGTATTTATTTTGCCCTGCACATTTATAGTGTATTCCTGAGTGACTGCGGCGTGGTGTATATTTTCCTTTATCCTTGTCTGTGCTAACTGTGGGTATTGGAATATAACCTCTTCACTGGGTGGAGGGCGGATGTATCAGCCTAGGGTTAAAACAGGAGTTAGGGCGAGGGTCGAGGCCTGGACATGCACACCATCAGTGTAAACTCCAGGTAGAGGGTCAGTCGGGATTTCCCTAGTCTGAGGAAAACTGCAGGGGCCCGGGTTTTTAGCTCGCTCACCTAGTCTCCCCGTGACATTATAATTGGCCCAACAACAACAACAACAACAACAAAAAATAGGGGTTTCTTTTTTTGGGTGTGTTTTGTCATGGATCCCATGACTTCCATAACTCGCCAGTTGGAGGCGCTGTCCCTACAGGTCACTGAGTTGAGGGGGGCAGTGCAGCAACAGGGACTAGCAGTATCTAATGTGCAGGCTGGAGCGACAGGAAGAGTTGCTGAGCCTATATTTCCTTTGCCTGAAAGATTTACTGGGGAACGCAGTAAATTTGTTTCTTTTCGTGAAGCTTGCAAACTATTTTTCCGCATGCGCCCGATCTCCTCGGGTAATGAGGCTCAGCTTGTGGGCCTGGTGTTGTCATTGTTAAGCGGGGATCCCCAAGCATGGGCGTTTTCTTTCCCATCTGATTCTGTTGCATTTGACTCTGTGGAGAGTTTTTTTTCTTCTCTTGGGAAAATCTACGATGAACCTGACAGAATGGCTCTAGCAGAATCTAAGATACGCACTATTCGCCAGGGGGAGCGAGTTGCAGAGGATTACTGATCTGAATTTTGTCACTGGGCGATCGATACACAATGGAATGATCCAGCATTGCGGAGTCAGTTTATACATGGGATTTCTGGAAGGGTTAAAAAAGCCCTTCTGATGTACGAGACTCCTGCTTCTCTAGATTCCGCCATGAGTCTGGTTGTCCGCATTGATCGTCGTTTGCGTCAGGGGGAGCATGAGACGCCGCCTGTGGGAGAAGGCTTAGGTTCACGTGAGGTTGCTGCAGGTGAGCCCACAGAACCTATGCAAATCGCAGGGGTGTCACATGTCAAGCATCAAGCCCCTGAGCTCAGGAAGCAGGGAGCCTGTTTTTACTGTGGTAAACTGGTCATTTTATTAACATCTGTCCTCTGCTGTCTAAGAAAAACGCAACGGCGGAAAACTTCTAAGTTCAGATGGTGTGGAGGAGACCAATCTGAGCTTATGTATATCCTCCATGGTGGTTTCTCAATGCATGCTCCCTGCTAATATTTTTATTGCTGGCAGTGAGCTGCCAATTACTGTTTTTGTGGATAGTGGTTCAGCCACAAATCTCATTGATGAGGAGTTTGCGCGCACAGCAGGTTTTAGGATTGAAAAACTGTCTCATCCTATCCGCGTGGTCACCATCAATGCTGCTCCTCTCTCTCAGGGGGAGATTACTGAATTTGTGGCTGAGGTGAAACTCCACATAGGAGTTCTACATTCCGAGCGTGTTACATGTAAGGTGCTCAGGAATCTTCCTGCTCAGGTGGTTTGGGGTTTTCCTTGGTTGTCTACGCACAACCCGGTAATTGACTGGAAAACTCAGGACATAATTCGGTGGAGCGAGTTCTGCCAGGAGAATTGCCTGGCCACATGTGTGGCTGCGGTGACTTCAAGCGTTCCGGAGTCACTTCTGGATTTTGTGGATGTGTTCTCTGAGAAGGGTTGTTCAGAGTTGCCGCCACATCGTCCTTATGACTGTTCTATCAGGTTTAAACCAGGGGCCAAATTGCCTAAAGCTAGGATGTTTAACATCTCCGGTCCGGAGAGACAAGCGTTAAAAGAGTACATTGCTGAAAGCTTGAGCAAAGGGCACATCAGGCCATCATCCTCGCCGGTGGCAGCAGGGTTCTTCTTCGTGAAGAAGAAAGATGGCGGATTACGTCCGTGTTTGGATTTCAGGGAGTTGAACCAGATTACGGTTCGTGATCCATACCCTATGCCTCTGATACCAGATTTGTTCAACCAGGTGGCAGGTGCTAAGTGGTTTACCAAGCTTGACCTCAGGGGGGCGTACAACCTCATAAGAGTCCGTCAAGGTGATGAGTGGAAGACGGCTTTTAATACCCCTGAGGGTCATTTTGAAAATTTGGTGATGCCGTTTGGGTTGACTAACGCACCCGCAGTGTTCCAACATTTCATCAATGATGTGTTCTCGCATGTTTTGGGGAAATTCGTTATCGTGTATCTAGATGACATCCTCATATATTCTTGCGACCGTGATGCTCATTTAGATCATGTCTGGCAGGTGTTACAGCTTCTCAGAGAGAATAAGCTGTATGCTAAACTTGAGAAATGTGTATTTTCTGTTCAAGAGTTGCCTTTCTTGGGTTATATTGTGTCTGCTTCTGGATTTTAAATGGACGCCGCTAAGGTGCAGGTGGTGCTGCATTGGGAACGTCCTGATAACCTGAAAGCACTTCAGCGGTTCCTTGGGTTTTCTAACTACTATAGGAAATTTATCAAGGATTTTTCCATCATTGCTAAACCGCTAACTGACATGACTAAAAAGGGTACCAATTTCTCCGTTTGGCCTGAGGCTGCTGTGCGCGCATTTGAATTTCTTAAGAACAGTTTTGTTTCGGCCCCCATTCTTGTGCAGCCAGACATGTCGAAGCCTTTTGTTGTGGAGGTCGATGCGTCTGAGGTTGGTGTGGGGGCGGTACTATCTCAAGGCTCATCTTTGAGTAGTTTGCGTCCGTGCGCCTATTTCTCCAAGAAACTGTCGTCCGCCGAACATAACTACGATATCGGCAACAGGGAGTTGTTGGCTATTAAGTTGGCCTTTGAGGAATGGTGACACTTCTTGGAGGGGTCGGTACATCAGGTTACTGTTATTACCGATCATAAGAATCTGCTGTATTTGGAGTCAGCCAAGCGTCTGTCCCCCAGGCAGGCTCGCTGGGCATTGTTTTTCACGCGGTTCAATTTTGTGGTCACTTACAGACCGGGGTCTAAAAACACTAAGGCGGATGCTCTGTCCAGGTGTTTTCCGGGGGGAGAACCTCGGGAGGATCCAGTACCCATCCTCCAAAAGGGTGTTGTGGTTTCGACTCTCACTACCGAGGTTGAGGCTGAGATTGCCGAGGCTCAGGAGGAGGTACCATCTAAGCTTCCCCTCAACAAATCTTTTGTACCGCTTCATCTCCGCCTAAATGTTTTGGCGGAGCATCATGATGCTGTCCTGGCTGGCCACCCAGGGGTTAGAGGTACCTTGGAGTTGGTGTCACGTCGGTTTTGGTGGCCCAAGATCCGACAGGACGTGGTCTCATACGTGTCAGCTTGTACCACGTGCGCTAGGGCTTAGACGCCTCGCTCCCGTCCTGTTGGCACACTACTTCCTCTTGAGGTACCTAGTAAGCCTTGGATGGAAATCTCCATGGATTTCATCACTGATTTGCCCTCATCAGCTGGGAACACGGTCATCTTGGTGATTGTTGATCGGTTTTCTAAAATGTTGCACTTTGTGTCTTTGCCTTCGTTGCCTAACGCTAAGACTCTGGCTCAGGTATTTGTGCAGGAGGTGGTCAGACTTCATGGGGTTCCATCTGACATCGTGTCTGATAGGGGGTTTCAGTTTGTGTCAAAATTTTGGAGAGCATTTTGCTCACGGCTGGGGATCAAGTTATCTCATTCTTCGGCGTTTCATCCTCAGTCAAATGGTCAGACTGAGCGTATGAACCAAAATTTGGAACAGTACTTACGCTGCTTTGTCTCTGATAACCAGGAGGAGTGGTCTACCTTTCTTCCTTTGGCTGAGTTTGCCATTAATAATCACCGCCAGGAGTTGTCTGGGGAGTCTCTGTTTTTTTGTGTTTACGGGCTACATCCTCAATTTTGTACCTTGAGTCAGAGGGGCTCTTCTGGCGTTCCGGAGGAGGACCAGTTGGGGACACAATTGTCATCAGTCTGGAGGAGAGTTAAGCAGCGCCTGTTGAGTGTGGGTGCTAGGTACAAGCGTGTGGCTGACAGTAGGCGTGTGCCAGGTCCGGACCTGAGTGTGGATGACTGGGTGTGGTTATCCACAAAAAACATTAGACTCAAAATACCGTCCCTTTAATTGGGTCCACGGTTTATTGGTCCATTTAGGGTCACCGCCGTCATTAACCCAGTAGCGTACCGATTGGAGCTCCCTACGGTGTATAAGATACACAACGTGTTCCACAGGTCTCTTCTAAAGAAGGTGGTGGGTTCTGTGGACGCAGTGCCTATGCCACCTCCAGTCTTGGTGGATGGTAATTTGGAGTTTGAAGTCTCCAAGGTGGTTGACTCTCGTGTAGTGCGTCGCACTTTACAGTACTTGGTACATTGGCATGGTTATGGGCCTGAGGAGAGGTCCTGGGTACCAGCCTCAGACATTCATGCGGATTGGCTGGTCAGGCTTTTTCATCGTCGCCATCCAGACAAGCCGGGTCCTATAAGCCGTGAGGGCCCTGGGGTCCCTCGTAGAAGGCGGGGTACTGTCATGTCGGACGCTGTACAGACCAGGTCGTCCGACAGACAGCGGTAATTCGGCTTTTGACCACTATTTGCTCATTGGCATCTGCTAGATTTTATCTAGCTGTTCCGGGGTTAATTGACCTAATCCTCGGATTGGAAGCTGGGCCATTCCCATGGCCTTTAAATAGTTCTCCTGTTCATTGGGCGTCGCCGATTATAGCTTCTGTCTTGTGCGTTGTTATCTCGGTCTGGAGTGGAGAGCTGGTTGTTGGAGATTCGTTGCTGGTGGTGTATTTTCCTCTGTCTTATTTACTCCTTCCTATATTTGTATTTATTTTGCCCTGCACATTTATAGTGTATTCCTGAGTGACTGCGGCGTGGTGTATGTTTTCCTTTATCCTTGTCTGTGCTAACTGTGGGTATTGGAATATAACCTCTTCACTGGGTGGAGGGCGGAGGTATCAGCCTAGGGTTAAAACAGGAGTTAGGGCGAGGGTCGAGGCCTGGACATGCACACCATCAGTGTAAACTCCAGGTAGAGGGTCAGTCAGGATTTCCCTAGTCTGAGGGAAACTGCAGGGGCCCGGGTTTTTAGATCGCTCACCTAGTCTCCCCGTGACACTAAGGGCGGGATGGAACAGGTAATGGTTGTAGAAGACCCGTAGGTGCCACATGAGGAGTCTTGTAACGAGCACATACCTCGCAAGAGAGAACATAGTCCTTGGTATCCTTCAGGCAAGTTGGCCACCAGAAGAATCGGCTCAGGAACTCTTGTGTCTTCTGTACCCCCCTGTGACCAGCCAACTTGGAGTCATGTACCAACTTGAGGATCTGCAGACGGACGACCTCAGGGACGTAGATACGTCGATCTCTGAACCACATGCCACCCTTAAAGACAAGATTAATATCCACAGGTGGGTTGGCCAGAAATACATCACCACCATAAGCCTCCCTGCACTCCTTCCACAAGTCCTGATCGTGGATAACTCAGATGAAATTGGCATGAGATAGAATGGTCTTGGACGGGGCTCCAGGTACGGAATTCGCAGCATGGATTCGGGATAAAGCATCAGCCGTCCCATTACGAGAACCTGGACGGTATGAGATAACAAAGTTAAATTGATTTAAAAATAAGTTCCAATGAGCCTGACGAGGAGAAAGACATCTAGCAGATCTAAGGAACTCTAAATTGCGATGGTCAGTTAGCACTATGATCTGATGATGCCTCCATTCTTTGAAAGCCGCAATAATAGCCAGCAATTCCTTGTCTCCCACATCGTAATTCTTCTCTGCTGAGGTTAATCTACGGGAAAAGAAAGCACAAGGATGTAGCAGACCCTTCTCTCCAGTTCTTTGGGAGAGAATAGCCCCCAAAGCATTATCAGAAGCGTCCGCCTCCACAATGAAAGAAAGTGTTGGATCTGGGTGTATCAACAGCGGTGCTGAGGTGAAACTGATCTTAAGCCGATCAAAAGCTTCTTGAGCCTGTGATGACCACTTAAAGGGCTTTTCCTTCTTTGTCAAGGAAGTAATGGGACGGACAATATCAAAAAAATTTCGAATGAAGCGTCTGTATAAATTTGCAAAACCAATAAAACGTTGGACCTCCTTAACGTTCTTGGGTACCGGCCAGTCAAGGATAGCCTGAATCTTACCAAATTCCATGTTCAGCCTCTGGGGAGAGATGATATAACCTAAGAACTGTATCTCAGAACGATGGAACTTACATTTCTCCGGCTTAATATACAGATGGTTCTCTTTCAGAAGTCTTAAAACAGTTTTGACATGTTCTTCATGTTCCTGGAGAGAGTCAGAAAAGATTAGCATATCTTCCAAATAGATCACCACAAACTGGTCCATCAAATCTCTGAAAATGTCATTAGCAAGGTGTTGAAACATTGCAGGGGCGTTACAAAGCCCGAAGGGCATCACAAGATATTCAAAGTGTCCATACCGGCATCTGAATGCTGTCTTCCACTCATCCCCTGGACGAATACGCACCAAATTATAAGCCCCACGAAGATCCAGTTTAGAGAACACCTTAGCATGGCGGATTCTTTCCAGTAATTCGGGAATCAGAGGCAAAGGGTAACGGTTTCGTATGGTTACCTTACTAAGTTCCTGATAGTCAACAAAGGGCCTCAGGGTCCCATCCTTCTTTTTTACAAAAAAATATAGGTGCCCCTGCTGGTGAGGAAGAAGGATGTATGAAGCCTTTGGCCAGATTTTCATCAATATACTCCTTTAAGGCTTGAAGCTCAGGTGCCGCCAAAGGGTATACGTTACCAAAAGGAATAGCTGCCCCAGGAAGCAGCTCAATGGGACAGTCATAATGCCTGTGTGGAGGAAGCTGATCTGCATTCTTCTTGTCACAGATGTCCGAGAACTTTTTATATGCTGAAGGTAAAGTAAATACCTGTACATGTGGTTCCGTAGCCGTGGACTGAGGGACAGCTTCTGTTAATGCTGAGTTGCTCCTTGTTGGAAAGATAATCTCCTTGGTCTCCCAGTTGATAATTGGGTTCTGGGAACGCCACCAAGGAATGCCTAAAATCACAGGAAAATGAGGAGAAGAAATTAGCAAGAAAGAAAGTTGCTCCTGATGATTAGGCTCCAACAAAATTTCAAGGGGTACGGTCTCATGATCCACAGGCCCAGAGATGAAAGATGACCTATCCACTGTTTCCATGGTAATTGGAGAGGCTCTTTGCTGAATTTCAATACCATGTTCCTTGGCAAATGCGATATCCATGAAATTGCCACCTGCACCAGAGTCAATCATAGCTGCACTGGAAATCCACTGTCCTGAACACAGGATCTTAATAGGGAGAGAACAGTGAGAGTTCTTCTCCTTCAGCTCCTTGGGGGGTGAAGTCATAGAAAGTGAATGGAATACAGCGTTTAAAGACAGGCTACATTCAGAGATGTCAGATTCATCATCACAGTTGTCATATTCTCCTACCACTGCTAGCACCTTGTTAGGCCGCTTGGGACACTTAGGACAGTTGATTAAAAAGTGGTTAGACTGACCGCAGTAGAAACATAGACTTTCACGAAGGCGATGCTCCCGGCACTCATTGATCTCGCGCCTCTGAACGGAATCAATTTGCATGGGCACCTCCTCCACCTCCCGAGAGGTTTTACCTGCAGGCTCTTTGGAAAGAAGGGAAAAGTTAGAAATACGGTTATATGCAGCAAACTTCTCCTGCCTACGCTCAGTAAGGTGAATGTCTATACGCACACAATGCTGTATAAATGTCTCTAGCTCTTGTGGTGACTCAGAGCAAGCTAGTTCATCTTTTACAATACTAGACAGATCCCTTTTAAAAATAGGCAATTGTGCATAACTGTCCCAATTGGTATCTACCGCTAATCTCCTGAATTCAGTGGCATACTCAATAACAGAACGTTTAGCCTGGCGTAAAGACAATAAAGCAGATTCAGCGGTTTCACGGAGATTAGGATCATCAAACATTAATGCCATAGCGGCCAAGAAATCATCCAAGTTATTTAACTGTGGGTCACGAGACTCAATCATCGGATTCGCCCAGGCGAGCGCTCGTGAGGTCAGCAGTATTACATACTTTGGATCTATCAGTAGGAAAACGGTCAGCATGCACATCAAAATATAGCATACATTGATTCACAAAGCCACGAAATTTATCGCGATTGCAATTAAATCTGAATGGGGCAACTTAGGTGGGCTAGCTGGTGGCGGTTGCCCAGAAGGTAAAGTCGCTTGTGCAGCTATTTGCGTGCATATGTCCCGAAAAGCCTGTCCATACTGGGACTCTATGCCAGCAAGTTTGTTTTCCTGGGCTGCCATGCGGTTGCTTAAGTCCTGCAAAGTTTGTCCAAACACTTGCTGATTGTGTTCAATGCTTCCAAACTTCTTTTGCAGACGTTCCACATCTTTCTGTGATCTAATTATGGAAAACACCTGCTCTAATCTGCTTTCTGCAGTCATTGTTCCAGCAGTCTCCTCTTTTCTGGCTAGAGTATCCTGTAATAATTATAGGGGATAACTCAGGAGACTCTTTGCGTGGAACAAGACAATTACAGGACACAGTTTTATAAGTGGTAAAGTCTATATTATCACACGGTGATTCAAACAGGTGCAGAGAGAAACTCAAGTCCACAACACTTGGTGTAAATATTAAACACAGCTTAGCAGTCTATAGGGAACTTCAGAGGAAAATGCAATCACCCAGAAAGTCTATGAAGCACAGTTATTCTTGAGGATACTTGACACGAATAAGTCCTTGATTTAGTCCAAACACAGATAGATATGCTTATAAGGCAGTTCAAGCAATGTCTTATCTCAACCAGGAAGGCCTGGGTGATAATCTCAGGTTTAAGCAGAGCAGCAACAGCTTACATGTCCAGCAAATGCAGATGGAAGTAAACACGAGCAGCAGATGAAGGATTACTGGAAACTGGTATATGCAGCAGGAACTCAGAGCAGAGTAGCAGGATCACCACACAGATTCACAGGAGCAGGTATATAGCCAGGGAGTCACCAGAGTCAGGAGCTGGATGCAAGGCAGAATACTCTAGCACAGACTGAAGGCTGGGGTGGAGTTTTACAGCAGGAAGACACAGTGCACATGAGACCAAAGATGCCATCTTGGAAAAGGGCAATAAAAATGTTCAGAGTCCTGACACCTTTTCTCTTACCTTCAGTTCTTCCCCAGGGAAGCCCATTAAATCTGTCCCCGGATTTGCCCAGCGGCATACCACTTTCTCCGTGTATACCTCCCCTGGCAGGTTCATGGGCTGGAGCGGAGCCCTCAGATGATTCTCTATACCTGAGGACAGGTCCCAGTCTAGATGAGTACGAACCCGGCTGGGTTCGCAGACTGACGGCGTGGTTAATGGGCCCAATAAAAGCTCCTCGGCTCCTGGGGCAGGGTTGGCGACAGTACCTGCGTTTGGTGTTGTTCCAGTATCTGTCGTCTCCTCTGCCGAGATCAGGGGTCGCCGGATTGAATGCTGCTCCACCAGCTTCACCTTCAGAGCCGCTTTCCACCTGGACACTGTGGACAGTTGCATCTGCAGGATTTGGTTGCTGAGCTCCTCTACTTCAGCTACCAGGAACTCCAGGACCTCTTCTGACAGCTGACTTTGGTTTTCATCCTGTTGTTTGGGGGGCCCTTTTCTTCCTCCCCACGCTCCAGGTCTCTACCACTCGGCATCTTGCCGTCTGGGTCTTTTTTGCACCCAGGTCTGGTTCTCGCTCTCTCCTTCATTTGCGTAGTTTCTTTTTCTTTTTCCCGCTCTCCCAAATCAGAAGGCGGATCTCGCTGGCCGACTGACAAGTTCTTAAGGTGCAGAAATACTTGGAGTGGGCAGCCATGATTTTCACGCCCTTACTCTGGTACCGCCCACGATGACACGCCCCTCAGCGCACCGTTTGGGATAGCAATGGTGGCAATTCAATAGTTCAACACAGTCTATGGAGCTTAGGACCCAGTTTGCTGGGTCGGTCCATCCTGTTCGTGATGCCAAGTTGGAGCGCCGCCAGGGGCATGGGGATACTCGGTACCCGGCCCGACGGTTCTTAAAGGGGTGGTCACGGCACCAGTGACCCAGTCCATGGCCCTGGGCATCCAATAAAAGTCAAATGAAATTAAAGGGAAAAAAAGTTTATAGTGGATTTGGGAAATTGTTCGTGACGCCACCCGTGGTGTTTGGCTATAGTAGCCGATGCTGCAGTCAGATCCTCTGAGGCGATGGTGTTGCAGCAAAGATGGTGCAGCTCTCCACGGGTAGAGCTAGTTCCAGAGCAGTTGTAGGGTTAAATATTAAGATGGTGGTTGTGGTGATGCCGGGCAGGTGACGCAGGAGTAACTCAAAGGACACAGCAAGGTGCAGCTTCCACTTTTACTTACAGTTCTCCAGTCCACAAACACCAGTCGGCTGCTGTGTTCTCCGGGTCAGTGGTCCAGCAAACCTTTCCAGGACTCGTTCCTTATGCCTTTCTCTGGCCGTCTCACTACACTGGCTTCCACTTCTCCTGCCCAGCATCTCACCCACAGTGTCCTAAGCCAGCAGCCACGTACCTGGTTGGACAACATCCTCTGAGTCCCCTGGATTCTATCCGGCTGCCTTTTTGGCACGTTATGGGTGGATGTGGCTGTGACTCCTACAGACTTTACAGCCTCCGGTTTCTTAGCTGAACTTGAAGCTTTCCACTAAGTTGGGGCCGGTCCCCTGACTGTGAGCTGGTCCCTCCACCTGGCGATGGTCAGCATGAATGTGGGTCCCACAGTCTGTCCTCACGGGAGCTTCTCTCTGTCTCTCCCTCACACTTCTCTCTTCAGGCTGTCAGGAGCTGCAGACCCTCACGTCTGCCCAGCTCCACTTCTCACAGACTCTTCTCTGCACTGTTTTTCCCGCCTTCTAAGCTCCTCCCCTATTTCCTACCTACCCCACCCACTCCCAACACCCATTCCTATCCTGTCTGGGATGAGGCCTTCCTCCCTAAGGGTACACCCAGGTGCCCTGACTGAACTGCTGTGTGATGGATGTGCCCCCTCCTAACCTCACAGTGGGATACCACACCTCTGCATGAGGTGCAGTACCTCTGTGGCAACTGGACCCCAGGGGTGCCACACCATCCCTGCCCTGCACACATGTGGCAGACCAAATCTGGTGTGCACTGCGCAACACCATCAATGGCCAGGTCCATTATAGCTGGATGTGCTCAGCTGCAATGTTTGAATTCCCGCCCCGAATGTTTGGCACCTGTTACACAGCCAATAAACATGCATGGATTGTAATGCTATAACCATCTTGGCATTACTGTGATTGTCTGGCCGTATTAGCTCATCAGAGGTTATAAAAGGACAGGTGCTGCCACACTTGGCACACTGCCGCCATTTCACAGCTCAAGGTCAGTTCATTTTGGAGGGAGTGTTTGTAGAGAGCTGTGTGTACAGTATAAGGAATCAGAGTCCCAGCAATTAGAAAATGCATATGAGGTATATGATAAGGGACAAAGAAGTGGAAGTGCTGATGATGGTGCATGAAGACTCCAAGGACATGGAGCAGGTGCAACTAAGCCTGTTAATGGAGCACAAGAAACACGCACGTCCACGACACATAGTTTCCTGTACCACTTTGCAGGGAGGCACGGACACCAATTCTGAAGCCAGAGCAGTGCAAACAGGTGGTCAGTCCAGTCTCACCAGTCAACAGTCTGGATCACTTAATCCTAATTCTGATCCTCCTTTCTCAGACCAGGTTGAGTCGGAGGAGACTAGTGATCCCACGCTAGGACACTGACACATCTTGATTGTAGCCTCTCACTCTTAAGGAGGAGATACTGGTTAGTGATGCACAAAATGTAGAGCAGCCACGGCCACAAGAAGATGACATTGGGGAACTGCAAATTTTGTCAGGGGAGGAAGATGATAAGACACAGTTGCCAATAAGTAAGGTTGTTGTTAAGTAAATGTAGAAAATTGGCACTCAAAATTGCAGTTAGTGAAAGATTTTTTATTGGCAATCCATTTGATTGTTAAGTTTTCGGTTTTGACAGACCTTCATCAGAACTGTGCAAAATACATGAAAAACAATAATAAATGGTGACTAATATATAGATACATATCAAACAAAATCATAAAAAAGATTTTTCATACAATATAGGATACGATCGTACACCGTTTATCTAGTGCTACATCTGTCTGTGTTTTAAGGAGCAGTAATTTTTAAGTGTTGAATCCAGTCATAGACACAGGGGTGGATTAAGGGTAGCCAGGGCCCCGGGCTGTTCAGACACTGTGGGCCCCCCCGGTCATGTGACTGGGGGGTCATGTGACGGGGGGGGGGGGGTCATGTGACGGGGGGGGGGGGTGTCATATTATACCCAAACCAGATTATTCCAGAAAAATGGCCGGGCCCTACTCTACTGTAACCTATTAAATATTTGTTAAAATCTGCAATATAATTTAGGTATATTTTGACCAATAATATCACATACAAGGAACAAATACCACCGCGCCATGACCAGACCACAAATTACAAACACAGTGATCGAATAATATCACATACAAGGAACAAATACCACCGCACCATGTCAAGACCACATATTACCACCACTTGGTGACCAAATAGCACATTCAAGGGACAAATACCACAACACCATTTCCAGACCACATATTACCACCACATAGTGACTGAATACTACAATACTGATCAGTAATAATAAAAAAAAAAAACACAATACTATCACCATAAGTGCCAGTATTCACAGGAGATCTATACTTAGTATGCAGTGTCTGTGTAGAGGTAATACAGAGATCACTGGTGACATTATACACAGGAGCTCTGTATATAGTATAGTGTATAGTGTCAATGTGTAGGTAACACTGACTCACCAATGACGTCTCTAGGTGAAGTCCTTCATCTTTCATCCAGCACAGACCGCCATCATTTCTTCCAGCCAGGACTCGTTTCTGCAGGAAATAACACAGTTATCTCGAGCTCTGCTTGCAGAACACATTACTTAATTTTTCACAACTTCTACATTACACATGTAGAAAAAAAGGCGACATAGACATAGTATCACTCTGCACAGTAACAGGACCGCCCCCCCCCCCATTTAAAACAGTATACTCAAAAAATAAAATAAATACATCACTGCAGTAATAATATCCCTTAATTAGCCCCTATGGCAATAATATTCCCCACCCTGACCCCGTGTGTCTCATTCCTGGCTCCTGCCATATGTTCTCCCATCCTGCACTCATGAGTATCCATTCTACACCATATTATCTCCCCATCCTGCCCCATCTGTCTCCATCGTATTCTCCTGCCCCATGATCCAATCCTGCCCCATGTCTTTCATTCTGCCCCATCTCTACATTCTGCCCATGCCTCCAGTCCTGCCCCCAGTGTGTCCAGCAATCTGCCCCAGTATGTCCAGCATATTGCCCCAGTAACCAGCAATCTGCCCCAGTGTGTCCAGCATTGCCCCAGACAGTGTCTCCAGCAATCTGCCCCAGTGTCTGACTTCAGCATATTGCCCCCAGACAGTGTGTTCAACAATCTGCCCCAGTATGTCCAGCATATTGCCCCAGTGTGTCCAGCATATTACCACCAGTGTGTCCTGCAATCTGCCCCAGTATGTCCAATTGTCCAGCATTGCCCCCAGTGTGTCCAGCAATCTGCCCCATTGTCTCCAGCATATTACCCCCAGTGTGTCCAGCAATCTGCCCCAGTATGTCCAGCAATCTGCCCCAGTGTCTCTAGCATTGCCCCAGTGTCTCCAGCAATCTGCCCCAGTGTCTCCAGCAATCTGCCCCAGTGTGTCCTCAAGCATTGCCCCAGTGTGTCCTCCAGCATTGCCCCAGTGTGTCCAGCAATATGCCCCAGTGTGTCCTTGAGCATTGCCCCAGTGTGTCCTCGAGCATTGCCCCAGTGTGTCCAGCAATCTGCCGCAGTGTCTCCAGCATTGCCCCAGTGTCTCCAGCATTGCCCCAGTGTCTCCAGCATTGCCCCAGTGTCTACAGCAATCTGCCCCAGTGTCTACAGCAATCTGCCCCAGTGTCTACAGCAATCTGCCCCAGTGTCTACAGCAATCTGCCCCAGTGTCTACAGCAATCTGCCCCAGTGTCTCCAGCATTGCCCCCAGTGTGTCCAGCAATCTGCCCGTGTCTACAGCATTGCCCCAGTGTCTCCAGCATTGCCCCAGTGTCTCCAGCAATCTGCCCCAGTCTCTCCAGCAATCTGCCCCAGTGTCTCCAGCAATCTGCCCCAGTGTCTCCAGCAATCTGCCCCAGTGTCTCCAGCATTGCCCCCAGTGTCTCCAGCAATCTGCCCCAGTGTCTCCAGCAATCTGCCCCAGTGTCTCCAGCAATCTGCCCCAGTGTCTACAGCAATCTGCCCCTGTCTACAGCAATCTGCCCCAGTGTCTACAGCAATCTGCCCCAGTGTCTACAGCAATCTGCCCCAGTGTCTACAGCATTGCCCCCAGTGTGTCCAGCAATCTGCCCCAGTGTCTCCAGCATTGCCCCAGTGTCTCCAGCAATCTGCCCCAGTGTCTCCAGCAATCTGCCCCAGTGTCTCCAGCAATCTGCCCCAGTGTCTACAGCATTGCCCCAGTGTCTACAGCAATCTGCCCCAGTGTCTACAGCAATCTGCCCCAGTGTCTACAGCAATCTGCCCCAGTGTCTACAGCAATCTGCCCCAGTGTCTACAGCATTGCCCCCAATGTGTCCACAGTCCACCGTTAGCTTATAAAAAAAAAAGAAAAAAAACAAACAAACAGTCTCCTCACCTTACCAGCGCTCCATGCGGCGAGCTCCCTCCAGCCGCACACACTCGCCGGCGACTGACAATGACGTCAGACGCCGGCGACGTGTGAGCTGCGGCCGACTTCAGCTGCCAGCCTCCAATTGGCTGGCTGGCGGCTGTTGTTAACTATTGAGGTGCGGGCGAGCGCCCGCACCTCAATAGGAAAGCGCCGCAGCGCCGGAAGGGGCCCGGTGAGCAGATGAGAAGGGGCCCGATGCGGACCCCCTCTCTCTGCCCACCGGGTCCGGGGGGCGGGGCACATAAATGCCGGCGGGCCGGGCATTCAGTCACACTCCGGCGGATTATCAGAGGGTCAATCTGCGGTGGCCCAGGGCCCCCCCAAGCCACTGGGCCCTGGGCTACCACCCATATTGACCCTCTGATAATCCGCCCCTGCATAGACACAACATTTTTTATCTACATAGAACGATTAGATCAGAAAAGGTTATTGCGGTGATCAGTAGCGAAGTCTTAATAGCCTGTCTCAAAATGGTAGCCTGTCCAGGGGATAAAGAGTAACAGATGTGATGGTGATAATGATAGTAGAATTGCCAAGAGCTGTATTTGTGGTGGTGTTCCACACAGGAAAAATATCATGTATTGTACAGTTAAAACAATATGTCGACAATTCAGATTAATAAAATAGTTTAAAAGTATGCTAATGTAGCCACCAGTCCATATACTAATAGGGATGTAAGGTAGTGATCCACCGGTGTGGGAATGGCTTATGTGAGGATACCATGGAAAAGATAGATGTATAATGAGATGATGTGTATGGTATATAGTGAATTATTACTTATGGTACTTAATGAATTGATGCAAATGAACTGTATATGAAGTGTTATGAAATGATGCATATGTGACCTAATGAAATGATACAGATGGTACACAACGATATCTGTATGAACAGAAGAAATACAATGATGTGCTGCTCATGAAATAGGAAGACCGGACGAAATGTCACTGTAGTTACCTGATTGCCTCATGTGATGATCTTAAAAATTGCAGTCAGTAGCGCTGTATGGCAATGTGACCTGCGTCACTATGAAATCACTTGGGTGATTAGCAAACCGCGGTCATCTTTTGTAAGGAGCGTGCCAGGAAGTCAATTGTAACGGACTTGGAAAGAGCGTGTTTAAGGCACGGACTCTGCATGAGTGAGTGACGCTATCAATGGATGTTACCATATGACGTCATGGGCGGGCATGTTCTATTGTACGGCAACATTTCTCCATGGGGATGGAGAGCTGCAGATATGCAGCTTCTGGGAGCAGTGAAACAGAGACCGGGGCAGTCTAGCGGTATAAGAGTGGCGTCATTGATGCATGCTGTATGATGGCAAAGTTTTTCAATGATGAACTATATGTTGATGAAATGAATACTGTAATATGTGAATAAATTAATGATTATTTGAATAAACTGATGATTGTTGTTGTTATGGTTATATATTATATGATGTATTATGTTAACCCCTTACTGCCATTGGATGTACTATTACGCCGATGGCAGAATCCCCCGCTTTGATGTGGACTCCCTGTGGGCGGCGCTCATAGCAAGGCTGTAATTCTGTAAGGCTGTAATGATCTGAGCACACAGGCAGATACTGTGCACAGGCTGATACTGCGCACACAGAATGCTGCCGCGGCTACACACAGGCTAATACTACACACAGGCTGATACTGCACACAGGCTGATACTGCGCACACAGAACGCTGCCGCGGCTACACACAGGCTGATACTGCGCACAGGCTGATATTGCGCACACAGAATTCTGCTGCGGCTACACACAGGCTGATTCTGTGCACACAGAATGCTGCTGCGGCTACACACAGGCTAATACTACACACAGGCTGATACTGCGCACAGGCTGATATTGCGCACACAGAATTCTGCTGCGGCTACACACAGACTGATACTGCGCACACAGAATGCTGCTGCGGCTACACACAGGCTAATACTACACACAGGCTGATACTGCACACAGGCTGATACTGCGCACACTGAATGCTGCTGTGGCTACACACAGGCTGACACTACGCACAGGCTAACACTACACACAGGCTGATACTGCGCACAGGCTGAAATTGCGCACACAGAATTCTGCTGCGGCTACACACAGGCTGATTCTGTGCACACAGAATGCTGCTGCGGCTACACACAGGCTAATACTACACACAGGCTGATACTGCGCACAGGCTGATATTGCGCACACAGAATTCTGCTGCGGCTACACACAGGCTGATTCTGTGCACACAGAATGCTGCTGCGGCTACACACAGGCTAATACTACACACAGGCTGATACTGCGCACAGGCTGATATTGCGCACACAGAATTCTGCTGCGGCTACACACAGACTGATACTGCGCACACAGAATGCTGCTGCGGCTACACACAGGCTAATACTACACACAGGCTGATACTGCACACAGGCTGATACTGCGCACACTGAATGCTGCTGTGGCTACACACAGGCTGACACTACGCACAGGCTAACACTACACACAGGCTGATACTACACACAGGCTAATACTGCACACAGGCTGATACTACGCACACAGAATGCTGCTGCGGCTACACACAGGTTGATACTGCACACACAGGCTGACACTAAACACACAGGCTGACACTGCACACAGGCTAAGGCTATGTGCACACGCTGCGGAAAAGTGTGCAGATATTTGGTAAATCCGCAGGAAAACCGTACTGCGGACTTACTGCGGAATTACCGTAGATTTACTGCGGTCTTTCTGCGGTTTTTGTGTGGATTTCACCTGCGGTTTTACACCTGCGGATTCCTATTGAGGAGCAGGTGTAAACCATTGCGGAATGCGCACAAAGAATTGACATGCGCACTGCGGATTTTGTTTTCCATAGGTTTACATGGTACTGTAAACTCGTGGAAAATTGCTGCGAATCCGCAGCGGCCAATCCATCCGCTGCGGATCCGCAGCAAATTCCGCAGCGTGTGCACATACCATAATACTACACACAGGCTAAGGCTGCCGTCACATAAGCAGTATTTGGTCAGTATTTTACACCAGTATTTGTAAGCCAAAACCAGGAGTGGAACAATTAGGGTATGTGTCCACGTTCAGGATTGCATCAGGATTTGGTCAGGATTTTACATCAGTATTTGTAAGCCAAAACCAGGAGTGGGACAAATAGAGGAAAAGTATAATAGAAACATATGCACCACCAGGAGTGGGTGATAAATGCAAAAGTGGTGCATATGTTTCTGTTATACTTTTCCTCTAGTTGTTCCACTCCTGGTTTTGGCTTACAAATACTGATGAAAAATCCTGACCAAATCCTGATGCAATCCTGAACGTGGACACATACCCTTAGAGGAAAAGTATAATAGAAACATAAGCCCCACTTCTGCATTTATCACCCACTCCTGGTTTTGGCTTGCAAATACTGATGTAAAATACTGACCAAATACTGCTAGTGTGACGGCAGCTAAATACTGAACACTACTGATGAAATCCTAGTATTTGCAAGTTTGTATACCATTCATCGTGCCCCCCTGAAGTGCCATATTAATGCCAGCATGACAGAACGGGAAGTACCAGTGTTTTTGTTGCCGATTAACAATGAGGTGTTTCATGCAAGATAAAGCAACATATGTGGGATTTAGAAAAAACTTTATCTCAGAGACTTCGTGTCTGGTGGGACATTACCACGTTGCAGAGATACACTGAGGCAAATATAATACCACGTGCCCTCCGTATTAATAAGCGATCAAATATTGATTTTGGCGAACAATTTGAAAAACAATGGGATGATATACTATCGAACTGTTCTGTCAAATTAATGCAGTTGATAATTACATTTGAAAATCATAAACTGGCAGATTTAGACTAAAATGTTGCACAAATCCAGACAAAATAATGGAAAATCCTAATGACATTGAATACAAGAAATTGCAGGAGAAACTGAATATTACAATGAACAAAATGGAGGAGGAAATTATGGCTACAAAAAAATGTAAATATTAACGATACACTAATCATTACCGTAGCAATTGCGTATACAGTTGGAGGAAGAAGATTTACCCTAAGCTCATTTTAAAATACTGTATGGTACGAACAGTGGTTCTGGATATTTTGGTGGCTGAAAAGTCATGTTTGGCCCCAGTGATGCTGAACCCTCAGATTTTTTAGGAGACAATATGGAAGATCCTGATACAGTGGGTCAGAACCATGGAAAAAAATCTAACAAATCTGCTTCAAAAAACGACCAGGTCGCAGAGGGGGCAGAAAGCACAGAAAGGGGAAAAAAATATTCGCACACGTGTTACTCGGAGTCACAAGAGATACAGGATGTAGTGGTGAATCTATCCGCATGTGTATTATCTCAAACAAAGATTGATGTATTAAGTCGGGGGTCTCAATTTTGCCCCGGCTACACATGCGGATTTATTCACTACAATGTGCGTTATAAACAAATTTGTAAGAGGGATTACTGTGAAAAAGACATTTTGCACATCATATTGATTGTTCAAATGAACCGAATATGCATAATAATTGTGATTTACTCTCAGTGTACAAAAATGTTGAGTTCAGCAAAGGAAATTCTATGGATGAAATTGTTTCAATGGTTGCACTGGAGGAATTGCATTCTGAATCATCACGGTTCAGTGATAATGAAAATAGTTTTGATTGGTAGTCTACAAAAAAAATGTTCCGAATGCATTGTTCTATCCTGTGCAATCCAGGTCTAAAGGTATGGATATATTCCAAAAACAGGTGATGGAAAATATTAAAGAGCTGTTAGATGTAAAAAATAATGGGGAAAATTAAAAATATAATATGAGATATGATGAATTTCAGGCATTAAAATCCCTTGAAGCTAATGAGCACATTATAATTCGTCAGTCAGATAAAGACAGCAGTGTAGTGGTACTGGACAGGGCCTTATACGAACGTGATGTAACTGTAATGTTGAATTCGGATGACACATATCAAGTATTGAGTGGTGATCCAACTGCAAAATATCAGGCTGAACTGAAAAGTCTGCTATTGGATTTGGTGGAATGCAATATCATGTTGGTTAAAGAAAAAGAATATGTGTGGGTACATGATCCTAAAATACCAATATTTCATTGTATTCCCAAAACACATAAAGAAACATTTCCCCCAAAATTACGCCCTATAACGTCTGGCATTGCATCTTTCTCTGAGAGATTATCTGCCTGGGTAGATCGCTTTATTCAACCTTTGGTATCGTATACCTCCACATATATCAAAGATACAAAAGCGGTTTTGAATATTGTTAAGGAATTAAAATGGAAACAAGAATATGGAGGGGTTACCAGCGATATCGTTTCGCTTTATTCATCTATGCCGCATCAGGAAACATTATCTGCTGTAATTCAGGGTGATGAAAATGTATACTATGATGTCAGAGTGGTTCATAGTCAAGATTGTGAATGTAATGTCCTTTTTACTATCCTATAGTTATTTTTTATTCACTAAAAAGTACTATAAACAGGTTAAAGGTTGCCGATGGGGGGCAAATGCTCATCTTCTTTGGCAAATATTTACATGATATGCTGGGAATATGATTATTTGTTTTCAAAATCTAATCCATATTATGACAGAATTGTATGGACAGGACACTACATTGATGATTTGATTTTTATTATCAGAAAAGAAATGGCAGGAGATCAAGTGTTTTTTTGAATTTTTGAATTGTAATGATCGGAATTTGCCGTTTGTTTCAGAATACAAGGATCCCCTTGTTCCCCTTTTCTAGATGTATTTGTTGAAGGACAAGTGGACAGTGGTAAAATCTGTAGCAGATTATACTGTAAGCCACCTAAGGGTAATAGAGGTTTGCAGGCGCCCAGTGCACACCCTGATCACATGACCCTGGACAGATCGATTATCCATGACCCCTCCACCTTAGGCCTCACCCCCACGAACAAAGGACAGACACATTTCTTTGGATATTAAATGGCCACAGCAGCCAATTTATTAATAATTAAAAAGAATCTTGGTAGGGTCCTCGAAGCCATTAAATTCTAAAGTTTGGTGGTCTTTCCCCATGGCATTCCCCTTCCCCCCCCCCCCCCGCTTTACTCCTAGCCCTGTTTTATTTTAGCTCAGGAGCACCATGAGTCCGAGGGAAGAGGTTGCCTCCACTCTGTTAACGTGAACCCGTCATTTTATCGCCAGGTATCATCCCAAAAACTCACGACCATGTGACCCCGACATACCATCGCTGGGTGCCACCCATTTTCGTGTTAGTGTGACCCCGACATTCCGTCGCTGGGTATCACCCCATTATCACCAGACCACCACCACATAACCAACCGATGAAGGGGGTTCGTGCCCTTTTCAAAAATCCCCACTTCAAATTTTTACCAACTTCAAGGACCCACCAACACCACACCGAGAGCATCTCGCCTCAGGTGCTCGAGACCCCACCAACTAGCAATGCTGTGGCCCTCATTATGCCTCCTCGTAGCCCCGTGATCCACAAATCCATCCCGGCTGCATTCAAATGCACCCCGTCAGCCCACCAAAATCCCTTATTCACCAGCTCCAGGCTCGCATGGCGAACCGCCACTCCCCCTCTCTGCATTACGAATTTGGATATTGCTTTATTAACCTTCACGAGTGCTTTGTTAACCTTCGGCACTGACCGCACTCCTCGTCAGAGTATTCTAGGTACAATGTTGGACCACACTACTTTTATCCCCGGGAAGGCTGACCATAGCCGTCTCAGATCTTTTTTGATGTCGTCAACTAATCCCTTCCCAGAGCAAGCTGCCAGATCGTTCCCCCCTACATGCAGCACAAGAATATCTGGGGCTCTAGGTGAACTTTTCGGTGAAACTCATGAAGAACCCGCCTCCAAACCAACCCCCTAACACCCAGCCACCTAATTAACAACACGTTTTTTGTGTAACCCAACTGTCTGCCGTCAGTCTATCTGTCCGCTCGCAGCGCTCCCCAGTGAAAGTAAGAGTGGCCTAAGATCCAGATTAACAGTGGAACTTGCCCTGCAACAAAGCAAACATATGTTAGTGACACATTTAAATCCCAGCCGACTCGGCCCCTTTGTTTCCATATGGTCGCATGTAAGACCGGTAACTAGGGTTGAGCGACCTTAGCTTTTTTAGGATCGAGGTGGGTTTTGTGAAACCCGACCTTCTCGGATGTCGGATCGTATTGAATCGGCCGATTCTACTGTAAAGTCGAGTTCCGGACCCGGAACACGAAACCCAATGTATGTCAATGAAATTATATATTTTTTTTTTTAATTCTCATTCTCTCTCTCTCTCTCTCTCTCTCTCTCTCTCTCTCTCTCTCTCTCTCTCCAAGGCATATGTTATTTTTTGACTACGGAAATTACTACGTCCGAAAACATAACATAGCACTATGGTGCCGCAGGAGCCGGAACCAATGTCATCACGCTGCCCACAATTAATTGGCTCAAAAAAATGGCGGGGAAGGCGTCATTCGAAACGCAACTTTGGCGCCAAGTTCGCGTTCCACGTGGCCGACCCACACTGGGATCGGATCGGGTTTCATGAGACGCAGACTTTACCAAAAGTCGGCGACTTATGAAAATGAACGACCCGTTTCGCTCAACCCTACCGGTAACATTTTGATTCCCTAGCGGCGCTCAAGCCTCCCACCGCCGCTTCCGTTGCAGCCCCAATGCGACATGAATGGCCTGCATAACTGCATGGCTCTACGCCCAATTCCTTCAAGCACCTGTGGAAGAGTTCAACGAACTGATATTTGGATAAGAATGTCCCATCCTCGTGGCATAACAGCGATCCCCCCTGATGGGGCCTAGCGGCCATAAATTCCTGAAAACATCGGGACGGACACATAAAAGAATCCTTCACCCTGTCCAACAGAACCCTTTGTCCTTTTCCTAACTGGTCTGTCTTTGACTTCCTGATCCAGAATTCCACTCCCCTTTTGGTAGTCATTATGTCCTCGACTAAAATGCCCCCAACCTTGGTCCTACTTGGCGCTACTAATTCCCCCAATCTTATTGCACCGAAGAAAGCCAATGAAAAAGCCAGCCTAAATAACTTTATCTCAAAGGGTGACCTGCACACCGCTTTTAGTCGTAGGCCCAACTTCTCTAGTAATCCAAATGACACTGGTTGCCTATTATCCATTTGGCTTTTTCCCCTACGAAAACCTCTAAGCGCCTGTCTGACTATAATAATAATAATAATAATAATAATTTTATTTATATAGCGCCAACATATTCCGCAGCGCTTTACAACTTATAGAGGGGACTTATACAGACAACAGACATTACAGCATAACAGAAATCACAGTTCAAAACAGATACCAGGAGGAATGAGGGCCCTGCTGCTCGCAAGCTTACAATCTATGAGGAAAAGGGGAGACACGAGAGGTGGATGGTAACAATTGCTTTAGTTATTTGGACCAGCCATAGTGTAAGGCTCGGGTGTTCATGTAAAGCTGCATGAACCAGTTAACTGCCTAAGTATGTAGCAGTACAGACACAGAGGCTATTAACTGCGTAAAGTGTATGAGAACATGATGGAGGAACGTGATTATGTTGTTGTTTTTTATTAATAGGCCACACAGGGATAATTAGGTTAATGCGTTGAGGCGGTAGGCCAATCTGAACAAATGAGTTTTTAGTGCACGCTTAAAACTGTGGGGATTGGGGATTAATTGTATTAACCTAGGTAATGCATTCCAAAGAATCGGCGCCGCACGTGTAAAGTCTTGGAGACGGGAGTGGGAGGTTCTGATTATTGAGGATGCTAACCTGAGGTCATTAGCAGAGCGGAGGGCACGGGTAGGTTGGTAGACTGAGACCAGAGAGGAGATGTAGGGTGGTGCTGAGCCATGGAGTGCTTTGTGGATGAGGGTAGTAGTTTTGTACTGGATTCTGGATTGGATGGGTAGCCAGTGTAATGACTGGCACAAGGTAGAGGCATCGGTGTAACGGTTGGCGAGGAATATGATCCTGGCAGCAGCATTCAGGACAGATTGGAGCGGGGAGAGTCTGGTAAAAGGTAGGCCAATTAGTAGAGAGTTACAATAGTCCAGACGAGAGTGAATAAGTGAGACAGTAAGAGTTTTTGCAGAGTCGAAAGTAAGAAAAGGGCGAATTCTGGAAATGTTTTTGAGATGCAGATATCTATAAACTATAAACTTTATTTTCAAATCCGTCCTATTCCTAAGTTTAAAGCCGAAAGCTAACCCGGAAATTAACTGATTAACCCTCGCTGCAGACCACTTATTATCCGCTGCCTGCCTAATTCCCATCAGTAACACCCCTACTTGCTCCTCTTCTGTTAGGTGTTCCCCCCCTGACCTAACCAATGCTCCCACAATTCCCATAACCATTGATAGGCTGCCCAGGTGCTGCTCGCCAATGATGACCTGATTAATGGTTCGGCCGCCCTGATACCACATTCCAGAGTCCAGGAGGGCAGAGTAGGCCCTCTTCTTCTGCTTCCGGGGCTAGGGCCCGGAACCGCTCCCACTGGAAACGAGAAAGTGCGTCAGCTATTGAATTAATTTCCCCTGGTACATGCGATGCGGTAAAATGAGCATTGATAGATAGGCATTCCAACACCAGCTGCCGCAACACCATAATTACTGGACGGGAAGAAGCGGTTATGTTGTTTATGGCCAACACCACGCCCATGTTGTCACATTTGAAATGAACCTTCCTGTTCGCCAGAAGCCCCTTCCACAATGTGACTGCTACCAGGATGGGGAAAATCTCCAGTAACGCTATGTTCTTAACAAGAACCGAACGGACCCATTCAGCCGGCCACTTGGCCGCACACCATTGCCCTTGAAACTAACTCCCTGCTGCATCCGTGTATAAATCAATGTCGGAATTGCAACACACCCCATCCATCATCAATGATCGTCCGTTGTAATTTTCGAAGAATGTGCTCCAGACTGCCAGATTCGCTTTGTTGTCAAACGATAATCGCAGGTAATGATAAGGCAACTTCACACCTGCCGTAGCTCTTGCCAACCTTCTTGAAAAGACCCTTCCCATAGACATCACCCAACATGCGAAGTTTAAACTGCCTAGTAAGGACTGCACCTCCCGTAGCCTCAATTTTTTAATTTTCAACGCCCTGCGTATTTCTTCTTTAAGGAATGACACCTTATCCTCCGGAAGCCGACATTCTCATTCGATTGTATCGATCACGATACCCAGGAAGGAAATACATGACATTGGACGGACCGTTTTTTCAGGGGCTAATGGAACACCGAATTCCTTTGCCACCCATTCCATGCTCCTCAAAATCTCAAAATCACCTCGCACACATCCGACTCCAGGGGGCCAACGCACCAAAAATCATCCAAGTAATGTATCAATGAGATCAAACCAGAAATGTCCCTAACTACCCACTCCAGAAAACTGCTAAAGGCCTCAAACAAAGAACACGACAGAGAGCAACCCATGGGTAAGCACCTGTCCACAAAGTACACTCCCTCCGAATAGCAACCGAGCAGACGCTGACTAACCGGGTGTACTGGCAATAACCGAAAGGCAGATTCCACGTCAGTCTTCACCATTAGCGCCCCTTTACCACACTTCCTCACCCACTGCACCGCTTCATCAAATGAGGAGTAAACAACCGAACATAATTCAGGATCAATGCCATCATTAATGGACTTGCCACGGGGGTACGACAGGTGGTGTATCATTCGGATCTTATTTGGTTCCTTCTTGGGCACAATGCCCAAAGGGGAAACCACCAAGTCCGTAAAGGGGGGAAACTTGAGTCGACCAGCCATTCGGCCCAGCAGCACCTCTTTTCTTAATTTTTCTTTCACAACTTCAGAGTGCTGACAGGCCGAATTCAGATTTTTTAATTTTCTTTGTAATTGGAATGCTGGGGCAAGAATTATGAAACCGTCTCTGAAGCCTCTGATTAGCAGGTTTGCTTTGAGTTTATCGGGGTACCTGTTATGGACCTGGTGGTTAGGAGCACCCGAAGTGACCTGATGGTTAAAACAGAAAACCTGGGACAAGCTCTGAGGAGGTGGTAACTCTACTGACCGCAATCCCTAATCCTATCACACACACTAGAAATAGCCGTGGAGCGTACCTAACTCTCCCTAGACGCCTCTTCACAGCCTAAGAGCTAACTACCCCTAAAGATAGAAATAACAGCCTACCTTGCCTCAGAGAAATTCCCCAAAGTAAAGGTAGCCCCCCACAAATATTAACTGTGAGTTAAGAGGAAAGTGACAAACACAGGAATGAAACAGATTTTAGCAAAGGAGGCCGAATCTTCTCTAGATAGACAGAGGATAGGAAAGGGAACTATGCGGTCAGTATAAAAAACTACAAAAACCACACAGAGTGTGCAAAAAGACCTCCACACCGACTCACGGTGTGGAGGTGCAGCCCTGCAACCCCAGAGCTTTCAGCTAGCAAGGAAATATCATAATAGCAGGCTGGACTGAAACATAGCATGTACTGAAAAATATATTCAAAAACCGATGAACAGCAAATGACTAGCGAGGACTTAGCTTCTGCTGGAGTAGACAGGTCATCTGAGAAATCCAAGAGAGATCTGAACCAGTACTGAGACATTGACAGCTGGCATGAACTAACGACCTGGACAGAGTTAAATAGGGAAGTGAGCAGAAGCAATAAACGAGGGCAGCTGAGAAAGCCAACCTCAAAGATCAGCAGTTCCACTCAAAGCCACCAGAGGGTGTCCAAGGACAGAACTCACCAAAGTACCATTCACGACCACAGGAGGGAGCCCGAGAACGGAATTCACAACAGGTACCTATCTAGAAAGGGGAGCATTGCGTGTAGTTTGATTGGGGTTTGGCCTTTGACCATGGTTGTTTCCCCCAGCGCTAGAGCTGTTCCTTCTGACACATCTTCTGGCTCCGTGTGAGAACGCGTTGCACCCTGAACGTTGGTGTCTGAATTTGCAACTGGGGCCGAACTTACATTGGCTCTCGTTAAACTGCCAACATATGCCATGTTTCTGTGTCCCACCCCGGGCTTGAAATCCACCTGCGGTTTGGCCTCCTGATCCTTAACCCGCATGGCCGGTCTTCCCGGCCCACCCTTGATAGGGATTCCCAAATCTATTGCTAGGAGCCATAATCTTTAACCAAAGCCCAATATCTTTTTGGTCCCATCTAATGGAAGGGCGAATGGCCTTCCAATGACGAAACTGCTCGTCATACCGCAACCATGCGTGTCCCCATTAGTTCTGTAAGCTTCACCTATGGAGTCCATGTAGCAGAACAATTGCAAACAGTTCTCTGGCACTCTCTCCTCTATAATGCTGGCTAGAATCGCAAAGGCCTGCAACCAATTCGGGAACGTCTGAGGTACCATCTGACTCCATAACCTTTCTTCATCCTTTTTATTTCCCTCTTTCCCAAACCTCTCAACAATCAACTTATCCATTGGCAGTAATGAAAATATGTTGACGTACTCATCCCTCCACATTTTTTTCCTGACCTCTCTTTTGAGATGGGCGCCTGAGAAACAAATGTATACCTCCCCTCGGGCCCTATCATCTAAGGGACAATTTTCTCCCTCCCCTGCTGACGTCACGTCTGACACTACGATGGTACCGTCATTCACACTCGTGCCCCCTCTCTGAGGGGTGTAGGGACTCATCCAGGCCGATAGGTGCGCTGGCCGCGGTTCTTCTAAGCAATCTAACCTCTTCTCTAGCCTCGCTACCAACGCTTTTAGCTTGCTACTGAGTGGATAGGAGGGTGACTTATTGACAATTATGCTCTTTCCCTGAGGCCCCTGACTATCACTGCTTCCTTTTGACGGGCCAGCGATGGGAGACAGACACAACATAGATTCATAATTACCAGGCTCCCAGGGAGCAGACGTCCCTCCGGCCACCATCGCTCCATAATCCTCAAGGTCGTCCTGCTCTCCAGACTGGGGGGGGGCTGGGCCAGCAACCTTCTCTCCCTGGTTGCCATGGTGTGGATGGTCGACCCTCCGTCAGGGCTCTCCTCCCGCCATGAAAATGACCCCCGGTGCAGGCTCGGTTCCCTCTCCCCGTGGGGCCTGCTTCTCCTTGCCTGATGTGGGCCCGTCCCGTCCCTGGAGGGGCTCCTGCAGCATTGCTGTGCCCGCACTGGCATGTCCAAGGACAGCCTTTCTGGGGGTCTAGTTCTACGGGCAGGCCTTATGGGCCTTCCGTTCCCTGCAGGCATATCCATAACCTGCCCCATATTTCTGGTTGATTCAACAGGTGCCATACTAGACAGCCTGTTCTCCGGGGTCCTTTGTGAAGGACCCCGGAAGCAAGATGATGGCGCCCGTCCCTTGTGCTCCTGATGCTCATCGTGCTGCCCCCGTGCCGCTCGCCCACCGTAACGGGCTTCCCTACACGCGGGCCGTAAAGTGGGGGGGTCGCCGCGTCTTCCTGCTGCCCAGCCGCCGGATTGTGTGATCACCGCCGTGGGCTGTTCGGCAGTGGGATCGCTACTCACACCTCTGCCTGCCTGCCCACCGGAGCATGCGGTAACTGCCACGGGCTGCACAGCAGGGGGGTCCCCGCTCTCTCCCCTGCTTGATTGGCCACACGAGCCCGAGGAGACTGCCGTGGACTGCCCAATGCGGGGATCCCTGCCCTGTCCTCTCCCTGTGCGGCTGGCGGAGCGTGAAGCTCCTGTCCTGGGCGTGCTAGCATATGGACCTCCCAGCGTTCCGGACCTTCGTCTAGCTGGGATACCCCCAACCTGCCTCCCATGGGTCCCTACTCTCGACCTTCGTGGAGCTGTTACCCTAGCTGGGCTACCCCCACTATCACCTCCCAGGATCTCACTAATTGTAGCCTCGAGCCAGCCTGGGGGGTGAATGGTTGCTGCAGCCTGCAATTTACCTATGAGGTCCTCCACCCCGGTGATTAGTCTTGTTGTCCAGCTGTCCGTCCGTGGTCAAAGAGAACCCCTCCGTCCCATCCAGTCCAGTCCTTTTTAACCCTTCACTGAGACCCCACCTCCTATTGTCCCATGTCATTTCCTCCCTGCTCTTTAGCCAAGCCCCCCATGTCCTCACCAACCTAAACCCCCCCTCTATCCCTTCACCTCCCTGCTTTTCCCACCACTCACTCTCTTCCAGTGTTATGTCCGCTTTCCCCTACCCTTGTGTGCGCGTCCAGCGGCTACTCTATAAAGAATTTGCCCATAGGAGACTTTTTTAGGGTGAGGCATGCTTGTTCTAATGATGTTGAATTCAATCAGGAGTGCAAAGTAATTGCAAGGAGACACGACTTCTATGAGAGTAACTGCCACTGAACAAGTAAAGAGGGCAGTCAGAGGAGGGCATACAGTATCTACTCTGCGAGCCAGAGAGGCAGCTTGGATCTTAAAATTAGATACTTGTTTCCCCAAAGGAATGAATTATAAAACAGATCTGATGTATTTTTATTAAAGAAGTTGTCCACTACTATAACCTTTTTTTTTTTTTTTTTCATAAATCTTGCTATTATGGGCCACTGAAAACATCTACTGTGTTTATTTTAGCAATATTACTTTTTATCATGCTGTAGCAGCACATCTTTAGTGCTGGATTCAGCTCTCATGGGGTTAATCGACAACTTCCTTTCTCCTGAGTTACTGTGCTCTAATACTACAAGTTCCATGATGCATTGCACTGCTACTAAGCACGAACCTACCACACCCACTCCAAAACACACCCCAACCCCTCCCTCCTCTCCCTCCTCTATCTTCAGAAAGATTTGTGATGTCATTTCTGTCCAACCTCCTCTTTTACATTTGTCCAACCCACACTCCATTACACACAGATAAATGGACAGATAGATAGATAGATAGATAGATAGATAGATAGATAGATAGATAGATAGATAGGTAGATAGATATGGGACAGACAGACAGACAGATAGATAGATAGATAGATAGATAGATAGATAGATAGATAGATAGATAGATAGATAAATATAGTAAAAAAGGAACAGCACACTGGTATAACTTATCTATGGATGCAGAGCCTCCAGGCAACCTGTCCACTGGTCGTCCACATTTAATATAGATCAAAAAAGAAGGCAGCACTCCATTTTCCAAAAAAGTGCAGGATTTATTCAAATCCACATGTCAGTGTACAAAAACTGTATCAAAACCGCACCAAAACTGCACCAGGTTTTGATGCAGTTTTTGGTGCAGTTTTGATGCAGTTTTTGGTGCAGTTTTGATGCTTTTTTTGGGGCGGTTTATGCGCAGTTTTAATGCCGTTTTTGGAAATAAGTAAATAAACGGAAAATGTGCATGATTTGAATGGAAACATGCATGAAAAAACGGATTCCAAGGCCGGATTCATCATTTCACAGCTCAGTTTCATACTTTTTTTGCCGGATCCGTCACTGTGCGTTTTTTCACCGGACAGAAAAAACGTTCCTCTGTATGTGTTTTCCATCCGGCGGAAACAGCTTTTTTGACGGATCCGGCAAAAAACGGATGAAACTCTATGAGAAAAAAACGGATCCGACGGAAAAAAATGGATCCGTTTTTTTCAAAACTCACCAGATTGTGCCTCACGGCAAAAACCTGATGTGTGAAAGCACCCAAATATATGGATAGATACATCTATGTATCTATAGATATATCTATAGATAAATATATCTATAGATAGATATATCCATAGATATATAATAGAAAGGCCGATGTTTCTATAAGGCTACTTTCACACTTGCGTTTTCCGCAATCCGTCTTTTTGGGAAAAAAACGGATCCTGCAAATGTGCTCGCAGGATGCGTTTTTTACCCATAGACGTGTATTAGTGAAGGATCGCGACGGATGGCCACACGTCGCGTCCATCGTGCAACGGATGCGTCGTGTTTTGGCGGACCGTTGGCACGTCCGTCGCGTCTGCCATTTTCTACCGCGCATGCGCTGCCAAAACTCCGCCCCTTCCTCCCCGGACTTCAGAATGGGCAGCGGATGCGTTGAAAAACTGCATCCGCTGCCCACGACGTGCACAAATTTCACAACGTGCGTCGGTACGTCGGCCCAACGCATAATGATGGACCCGTGCCGACGCAAGTGTGAAACAGGCCTTAATGAGCGTTTAATTTAATAAAAAACTGAAAAAAACGGCGTGGGCTCCCGCGCAATTTTCTGCGCAAGAGGGGGAAAGCCGCCGGCCGGGGGCCAATATTTGTAGCCTTCTATGAATATCAGCCCGCAGCTGTCTGCGTAGCCTTTACTGGCTATTAAAATAGGGAGACCCCCCCCAAAAAAAATGACGTGGGGTCCCCCTATATTTTATAGCCAGAAAGGCTATGCAGACAGCTGCGGGCTGATATTCATAGCCTAGAGAGGGGCCATTGATATTGGTCCCCCCCCCTGCTACAAATACCAGTCCGCAGCCACCCCAGAAATGGCGCATCTGTAAGACATTCAACACATTAGCCGGATGATGGGACTACTACTGTCCCATCATTGGCTAATGTGTCACTCACTGTCACTGTAGCAGGCAGAGCCCGATGGGACTTGTAGTCCCATTGGACATGCCTGCACACAGAGACAACGCCGCCGCCACCACCACCGCACAGCCACCTTCAGCACCGGCCGCAGCCGCCGCCACGGCACCGGCCGCAGCGGCGGGGCCGGCCGTCAACGCACCAGCGGCCGCCGCCAGGGCACCGGCCGCCGACGCACCAGCGGCCGCCGCCAGGGCACCGGCCGCCGACGTACCAGCGGCCGCCGCCAGGGCACCGGCCGCCGACGCACCAGCCGCCGCGGGACCGGCCGCCGCCACAGCACATCTCAGCAAGCAGATCCCAGCACCAGACACCTGCAGTGCACAGCCCCGCCCGCCCCCAGCAAAGCCCCGCCCGCCCCCAGCACAGCACAGTCCCGCCCACAGCCCAGTCACTCTTGAGTGACTGCTGACTGTGCGGCTGGGACACGCCTGTTACTGACGTCACGTCAATTTCCAGAGTCTGGAAATTGACGTGACGTCGGCGGAAATTAGCGGTGGCTGCAGCCTGGGGGTCACGTGACCCGGACTCAGCCACCAGCATAGCGCCGCTCACAGGGGAAAAAGGCAACGCAAGGTATTTACACAATTCATCAGGGGCCCCGGGGGGATACATTGGGGGGATAATTGAAAGTAGTGGACAACCCCTTTAAGTGATGTTCTCATGTATAAATATAATAAAGATATGTGGTTTATGTATATATGTGGGGTATTTATATGTATTTACATGTATTTACATATATTGGCGAAGGGTATTGTTGTATTCTTACAATTTGTATTTGCAATATTGTGTGTAGACTTAGGGTACCTTCACACTGGTCGATTCTGCTACGATTACGACGCATTTGCGTCATATTCGACATCGCAGTACGAGCTCGTAGCCAGCGGTCACACTCTACGATGTTAACGCTTTTTCTGACGTAGTTGCGATGTGAACGTCACGCGTCGCAATCGTACGCTACCCTTCACACCGCCATAGTCCTACGACTCCGAGCGTGACGTATTACCAGCATGGGCGTGCTAAAACGTCACGCCCAATCAGGAGACAGGTATGCGGAAGCCCAACCCACGTAGTCGCATTACGAGCTCGTATGACCGCCGTCACATACTACGATTTCGACCGCCACAGCGGGACATTTACGACGAAAGAAAGTTCTGCTCTTTCTTTCACATCGTACGATGCTGGGCTGCGTCGCAAATCGTAACGCCATGTCACACTTTGCAACCTCGGAACGAGGACGGATAAACGTCACAAATCGAACGCTCGTTCAGACTTTGATTGCACAGTGTGAAGGGGCCCTTAGTGGCTATAACATTTGTATAACACTGAGCTTGGGCAGGGTGTGTGTCTTTGTCCAATGGATACTCAGGTGTTGGATATATGGTTAACTGTCATATATTGTGATTGGTTGTAGCCTTTTGTTATGTGTCTTTATATATTGTAATGTGTTTTTATTATGCTATAACTATGGGCAGTATTGCCTGAAACGCGTCAGCTTGTTTCTATGATGCACTAATAAAGGACAAGATTCGTATTCTATTTTCATCTCCTTCATTCAATATTTGCATGAGCTGGACAAGTGAGTGATTTACACAGGCTGATTCTACACACAGGCTGACACTACACACAGACTAATATTACACACAGGCTGACACTGCACACAGGCTGACACTACACACAGGCTGACACTACACACAGGCTGACACTACACACAGGCTGACACTACACACAGGCTGACACTGCACAGGCTGACACTGCACACAAGCTAATACTACACACAGGCTGACACTGCACACAGGCTGACACTACACACAGGCTTGTAGAAAAGCCGCGGAGACACCATCACGTGTTTCTCAACGCAAGCAATGAATAGCCAGGTCTTTCACCAGGAAGGAACAACCACGGGAAGGCCAGCATCCAATAAAGGAAAACCACCTATGCCAAAACATGGTATCCATCCACAGACAGCTGTTTCGGGGTATTTGCCCCTCATCAGTGTGGAGTAGGAAACTGGCTATTAGGAGCAGTGCCTAGTGAAAAGGCTATAAACATAAAGATAAATGACCTCAGGGAGATCAAAACATCCAACACCGCGGAGACACCATCACGTGTTTCTCAACGCAGTGATCCAGAACACTGCCCCCATCCCTAAAGGGATATATGCAAATGCATGTAGAAAAGCCGAGGAGACACCATCACGTGTTTCTCAACGCAAGCAATAAATAGCCAGGTCTTTCACCGGGAAGGAACAACCACGGGAAGGGCAGCATCCAATAAAGGAAAACCACCTATGCCAAAACATGGTATCCATCCACAGACCGCTTTTTTTTTTTTTTTTTTCCCTCAGATGGGAAGTTCCACAGTCAGGTAACCAAAACTATAAGGAACTCATCTCCCAAAACAGCGTGCCACATACTTAGGCTAAGTTCACACTAGCGTTGTGCGCCGCTGCGTCGGCGACGCAACGCACAACGCACGCAAAAACGCGGCAAAACGCACGTAAAAACGCTGCGTTTTGCGACGCATGCGTCGTTTTTTGCCGAAAATCGGACGCAAGAAAAATGCAACTTGTTGCGTTTTTTTGGTCCGACGCTAGCGGCAAAAAAGACGCATGTGTGGCACAACGCAACAAAAAAAAACGCATGCGTCCCCCATGTTAAGTATAGGGGGCGCATGACGCATGCGTCGCCGCTGCGTCGCCGACGCAAACCCGACGCACATTAGCTTAACGCTAATGTGAACGTAGCCTTAGTGCAACCGCTATTCCCATCATCATTGGAAAACACAAGAATTTTTTTTATTAACAACCAAAAAAAAACCTCAAGATACATTAACAAAATCTTTCCACTTTTTAGTCTTCCAAATTCCCTCTCCATCCACCTCCCCTGATCACACACAAAGCAAAAATACAATTTTCCCAAAATAATTTTTATACAGTTTCTAACCTCAATATCCTTCCTTTTAAACACATACACATTCCTCACATCCCACAAAACCTCTTTTATACATGTCATCATCAACCACAATACTCTCTCCTTTTCACTACATACCCAATCCAAACATAAAAAGCTCAAAAGACAACAAATTCACCTCACACAACTCCTTACACAAACGACCCAGACCTGCAATCACACTTCTAGCATACTGACAATTCCAAAACAAATGCACCACACTCTCAAGGCCCCGTCACACTTAGCGACGCTGCAGCGATACAGACAACGATGCCGATCGCTGCAGCATCGCTGTTTAGTCGCTGTGTGGTCGCTGGGGAGCTGTCACACAGACAGCTCTCCAGCGACCAACGATGCTGAGGTCCCCGGGTAACCAGGGTAAACATCGGGTTGCTAAGCGCAGGGCCGCGCTTAGTAACCCGATGTTTACCCTGGTTACCAGTGTAAAATGTAAAAAAAACAAACAGTACATACTCACCTTCGCGTCCCCCGGCATCCGCTTCCTGCACTGACTGAGCGCCGGCCCTAACAGCAGAGCGGTGATGTCACCGCTGTGCTGTGCATTCACTTTACGGCCGGCAGTCAGTCAGTGCGGGAAGCAGACGGCAAGGGACCTGACGGACACCGGAATGTGAGTATGTAGTGTTTTTTTTTTTTTACATTTACGATGGTAACCAGGGTAAACATCGGGTTAATAAGCGCGGCCCTGCGCTTAGTAACCCGATGTTTACCCTGGTTACCAGTAAAGACATCGCTGAATCCGTGTCACACACGCCGATTCAGTGATGTCAGCGGGACCTCAACGATCAAAAAAAGGTCCAGGCCATTCCAACACGACCAGCGATCTCAGAGCAGGGGCCTGGTCGCTGCTACGTGTCAAACATAGCGAGATCGCTACTGAGGTCGCTGTTGCGTCACAAAACTTGTGACTCAGCAGCGATCTCGCTAGCGACCTCGCTTAGTGTGACGGGGGCTTTACTCCCACCACATCCACTCCTCGGACACCTCACTCTCCTCACTAAACCCCGATTTTTCAGAAACTCCCTCACCGGCAACACCCCATGCAATGACTGCCATACAATCTCACTCTGCCTATTTGTCATACCATTCACACGTACCTTCTTCCATACTTTCTGCATCTTCTCGCCCGACCACTTGCACCAGTGACCCCATTCCGTCACATCTCCTCCAGTCCCTTTCCCCGGCTGTCACCTCTCACATAACAAAAATATTCAACCTTTCCCTCACTTCCGGTATTTTTCCCTCCTCATTTAAGCATGCCATCATACATCCATTACTTAAAAAACCCTCCCTAGACCAAAACTGTGCCGCTAATTATAGACCTGTCTCTAATCTTCCCTTCATCTCTAAACTCCTGGAACGCCTGGTCCACTCCCGTCTTACCCGCTCTCAGATAACTCTCATCTCGACCCTCTTCAATCTGGCTTCCGCTCTTTACACTCTACTGAAACTGCCCTCACTAAAGTCTCTAATGACCTACTAACAGCTAAATCTAATGGTCACTACTCCATGCTAATTCTATTGGATCTTTCCGCAGCATTCGACACTGTGGATCATCAGCTCCTCCTCACTATGCTCCGCTCCATCGGCATCAAGGACACCATTCTCTCTTGGTTCTCCTCCTATCTCTCTGACCGATCCTTCACTGTATGTTTTGCTGGTTCCTCCTCCTCTCACCTTCCCCTTACTGTTGGGGTTCCTCAAGGATCAGTCCTAGGCCCCCTCCTCTTCTCTTTGTATACTGCCCCTATTGGACAAACAATCAGTAACAATGAACAATCAATCTCTATGCTGATGACACCCAATTATACACCTCTTCTCCTGCTTTCACTCCGACCTTCTTAGAAAACTCCAGTGATTGTCTTACCACTGTCTCTAACATCATGTCCTCCCTCTATCTGAAACTGAACCTGTCAAAAACTGAACTCCTCGTGTTCTCTCCCTCTACTACCCTACCTTTGCCTGACATTGCCATCTCCGTGTGCGGTTCAATCATTACTCCAAAGCAACATGCCCGCTGCCTTGGGGTCATCCTTGATTCCGAGCTTTCATTCACCCCCCACATCCGATCACTGGCTCGCTCTTCTTATCTGCATCTCAAAAACATTTCTAGAATTCGCCCTTTTCTTACTTTCGACTCTGCAAAAACTCTTACTGTTTCTCTTATTCATTCCCGTCTGGACTATTGTAACTCTCTACTAATCGGCCTCCCTCTTACCAAACTCTCCCCGCTCCAATCTGTCCTGAATGCTGCTGCCAGGATCATATTCCTCACCAACCGTTACACCGATGCCTCTACCTTGTGCCAGTCATTACACTGGCTACCCATCCACTCCAGAATCCAGTACAAAACTACTACCCTCATCCACAAAGCACTCCATGGCTCAGCACCACCCTACATCTCCTCTCTGGTCTCAGTCTACCACCCTACCCGTGCCCTCCGCTCCGCTAATGACCTCAGGTTAGCATCCTCAATAATCAGAACCTCCCACTCCCGTCTCCAAGACTTTACACGTGCTGCGCCGATTCTTTGGAATGCACTACCTAGGTTAATACGATTAATCCCCAATCCCCACAGTTTTAAGCGTGCCCTAAAAACGCATTTGTTCAGACTGGTCTACCGCCTCAACGCATTAACCTAACTATCCCTGTGTGGCCTATTAAAAATAGAAAAAAAACAAAACACATAATCAGGTTCCTTGCATCGTGTTCTCATACACTTTATGCAGTTAATAGCACTCTGTGTCTGTACTGCTACATACTTAGGCTGTTAACTGGTTCATGCAGCTTTACATGAACACCCGAGCCTTACACTATGGCTGGTCCAAATAACTAAAGCAATTGTTACCATCCACCTCTCGTGTCTCCCCTTTTCCTCATAGTTTGTAAGCTTGCGAGCAGGGCCCTCATTCCTCCTGGTATCTATTTTGAACTGTGATTTCTGTTATGCTGTAATGTCTATTGTCTGTACAAGTCCCCTCTATAAGTTGTAAAGCGCTGCGGAATATATTGGCGCTATATAAATAAAAATTATTATTATTATTATTATCACTCCCTCTTACCATTTTAAAATCTGGCAAGGACAGCCTATGGGCTCGTCCTACAATAATGTCACATTCCGTCTCTCTACACTCAATCATCTTACATACAGCTTTCTTCTTTTCTAACAATCTCACATCCACATCACACAGTTCATACTTCACTAAAAATTTGTAAACCCACACATACCACACAGGAACCTCAAAAGCCACTGGGCTCCTAAGATCTCTTTCACGCCATTTCAAACGAAACAATACATTTCCAAACAAAAACCTGCACATACATGCATACTTCCCATCCATCCTAATCACACCTAGTACAAACACCATAATATTCACGCCGAAAAAAACATTCAAATTTGTGAAACCCAGTCCCCCCTTATCCAAACTCTTCATAACAATCTCTCTCCTCGCACCTCCATACATGAACCCCAAAAAAAGACAAACAAAACCCTATTTCATCTTCTAATACACATGTAGCTTGGTGGAAAAACCATCGCAACATACAAAAAAATAAGTAACACAACACTCTTAATAACTAAAATTTTACCAAAAAACGTAAGATCCCTCAAACTCCAAAAATTTAACTTACGCTCCACACTCTCTCTCACATCCACCCAGCTTTCCTCTCCATCCAATTTCTCTGAAAATTTCACACCCAAAACCTTTATCGATCCACTCACCACATTCACTCCAGCATCATCGCTCAGACTCCTTCCCCCAAAATTCTTACACTCACTCTTCTCCCAATTCACTTTAAAAGCAGATGCTCCACAAAAAATAGAAACCAACAACTTCACACGCCGTACCGAACACTCTGAATCACACAGCACACACACATCATCCATATAGCCACTCATCTTCCACTCTCTCCCCCCACCCCTGGGTACTTGCACACCCCGAATCACCTTATCTTTTCTTAACAGACATAACAAAGGCTCAATTGCGCAAATAAAAACGATAGGGGACAAAGGACACCCCTGCTGAACACCCGAAAATACATTTACTCTCCTCCCCACATTTCCATTCAACAACACACAACTATAAATATTCTTATACAAACTTCTCACTCTCTCAACAAACTCAGAAGGAAACCCCATTTTCACCAACACACTAAACAAAAAACCATGCGCCAATCTATCATACGCCTTCTCAAAATCCAAACTCAACACATACACCCCTTTCTTACGATTCATGCAGTCCCACAAGTAATCTCTCAACATACACAAACTTCCATGTATTCGTCTTCAAGGTACCGCACAACATTGCTCCTCACCCACCACACTCCCAACCACACCACGCATCCTGTTAGCCAAAAGTTTCGCATAAATCTTATAATCACAATTTAGCAATGTGATCGGCCTCCAATTTTTTAGATTTTTCAAATGACCTTTTTTTGGCAATAACACAACCACCCCTGCACGCATACCATTTGCCACTTCTACATTCGCCCACATATACTTACATACATCCACAAAATCCTTCCCAATCACATCCCGCATCACACGATAAAATTCCACTGGTAGACCATCCTCCCCCGGCGTTTTATTCAACACCATGCTACACACCACATTCCATATTTCTTCACCCATCACATCACCCATCAAACTTTCCCTTTCTATCCTATTCAAACTATTTTCAAAAACACTCAACACCTCACCCTCCAAACCTTCATCCCTCCATTTCACAGCATACAAATCATCATAAAACTTTGCCACTTCCTCACACAAGTCCGTGCCACTCCATACCTCCCAACCGTCCCGATTTCAGCGTGACAGTCCCGCTTTGGCACCGGGGTCCCGCTGTCCCGCTTCGGGCATTTAAAATCCCGAATTTGCGGCCGCCGGTGAAGCCCCGCCCACTTCCGGGACGTAGAGAGAGCCCGATTAGTACCCGCTGTTCGTTCCGTTCCCTGGGACTGCGTTGTAGCCACGCCCCCTTGAGTTGCCTCACCGCCCGCCTCCGGCTTCCTCCTCAACTATAGACGTGGGCGGACTCTGAGGACAGAGCGGCAGCACCCGGACTGGTTTCTGGCACGGGGGCAGAGTTGTGAGACACTCCGTGTCTGTGTGACCGCGGGAGCAGCGAGCGGATCTCCAGACTGTAAGTGAATGTATGTGTCTCTCCCCCTCTCCATGCAGCGCTGCCCTGCTGCGGTTACAGCAGAGACTCTGACAGCATAGGAGGACTGACAAACTAAACTTTGTCTCCCCATGGTGCGCGCACCCCGCTCCCACTCTCCCCCTGGTACCCATCCATCGGATTCTCCACCAACCTGGTGCAGCACCCCTTACATTCTATGGGGGCTGCCACCTGCCTGCGTTACATTCTATGGGGGCTGCCACCTGCCTGCGTTACATTCTATGGGGGCTGTGCAGCATTATATTCTATGGGGCTGTGCTGTATTACATTCTATGGGGACTGAGCTGTAATGCTGGATACAGCAGTCAGCGGCGCAGCTGGATGACACCATTCAGCGCCGTGGGAGTGGAAGCTGCCGGCTGCTGCGAGGGAGCGCGGTGAAAGGTGTTTGTGTGTACTGATGGAGAAGGCAATGATGGGGGTGGGGTAACCATGTGTGGCCATTATACTGCACCCAGCATTGTGTGGGGCCATTATACTGTACCCAGCATTGTGTGGCCATTATACTATACCCAGCATCGTGTGGGGCCATTATACTGTACAAAGCATCATGTGGCGCCATTATACTGTATGGACCATCACGTGGGGCAAGTATACTGTACGCAGCATCATGTGGGGCCATTATACAGTATGGAGCATAATGTGGCCAATGGCCATTGTACAGTATGGAGCGTCGTGTGTGGCCATATTTTTTTGTTCATAATTATTGTTAACGAAACATTGTGATCAGAAGTGCTAAATGGGTGTGGTTGGGGCGTGGCTAGTTGTGAAATGGGTGTGGCCTAAAATTTGCCGCTGACTTTGTCCCTCTTTCCCTTCCCCTAAAGTTGGGAGGTATGCCACTCACCTCATTTCCATCCATCCCATTCAAAACACTCATACTCTGTCTCTTCCCAAAAACTTTTTTAAAGAAAAAACGCGAACACTTCTCATTCTTCTCCAAATTCTCTAATTTGGCCCTATACACAATACTCCTCCCTCTTTCTAACTAAAAATCATTCACTTCTTTTTTCACTTTCACTAAATCTTCACTCACATCCATCCCTCCCGCCCTCAACATATACAACACACTCAGTCTTGCATTTAAAAAAACAAACCTTTCTCTCTTTGCAGCCGCACACTTGTACCCGAGTTTTTTTTTAAAAAACTCTTGGTTTTCCATTTAACCCAATCCCACCATTCACACACATTTCTGAAATCACTCCTGCACCCACACCATTCTGCATAATGTCTTTCATACTCCTCTCTCACCCCCCCTCCTTCCAGCAAACTCACATTCAACTTCCACACACCTTTCCCAGCCACCTCATTAACATGCAAATCCAATTCACACTTCATACACACGATCCAAAAAAAACACCCTCTCCTGTGCATAACTAACAGGAATCAGATTTTTTGAAACAAAACAATAGTCCAATCTAGACTCCACCCTCCCACTGTCAGAAAAAAAACGTATTTAACAACGGAGTTATCTTGCATGCACGCTGAATATCCTTTAAACCAAAATCACTCACCATATCCATTAACACTTTCCCTGACGCATCAACATTCACACTTCCCACATCACAGTTCATATCACTCACTATCACAACAGGCACTCTTCCTGGAATAAAAAACTTAATTTTTTCAAATAAAACTCTACGCTCCTGTTTATCCACAGGTGCATATACATTAATAACGCAAAAACGAACATTTCTAAACTCAAAATTAGCCAACACACACCTTCCAACCTCAATCACCATATAGTCACACAAGCTCACATTATTTCCTTTCACCAAAAAACCGACACCATCATTTTTATTACAGGCACTCCCTGACCACACAGACGCACCATGAGGCCATTCACACCATCCACAATCCCACACTCCTGCAGATAAAAAATTCCTGCATTTTGGGTTGCAAAAAAATCCAAAATGGCCGCCCGCCGCAGCCTGTTTTTAAAGACCCTCACATTTTGTAATATAATTACAAAACCCATCACATACACAAAAAACAAAAAATACTAAAAAAAACCTACAAACATGACATTACTCAAACTTACATGAAAAACACACAAAAAAAAAAAACATTTTTAAAGGCAAATGCTATATACAAAACCACCTAGCTACTGAAATAATAGCACACAACTACACAGCACCGCCACTGTCCTCCTCCACATCTGCGCTGAGCAGCTTTCAGAGCCGCTGACCTCCATACACTCCTCCACACGCGTCTTCTTCTGCCCAACCTTCCTCTGGGGCCCTCCACCTTCACGAACCTCAGAGTCACAGATTTCCCCACCACCCTCCCTGGGACACTTTCGACCTCCAGGCTCCTCTTCTGAGGTAAAAACACCAATGTTTCCTGGGTCAGACTCAGGAATCAAAGACGCAGCCATCTCCTCCGCCCCAGAAGTGTCAAAATCCATCAAGACACCCAACTCCTCTGCTTTGGTAACTGGGGCCTCCTTTTTTTTTCTTTTTCTTTTTATCCTTAGCACGCTCTTCATACATTGCGGCTCTCCAGAATAACTTGTCCTCCAGCTCATCCTTCCTCCTTTCAGCCTCCTTGTCCTCCTGCCGTCTATCCCGCCATCTCTCAACCATGGAGGGCGGAATTACCTCAGCGCTTTGCTGCGCAGATGCCTCGCTTACCTCCCGCTTCCTCTCCTCCTCCCGTTTCTTGACCTCCTCCTCTCTTTTTTTCCTCCTCTTGCCTCCGCTCCTCCTCACATTTCTTTTCTTCCTCCTCCCGCTTCTCCTCCTCTCTAGTTGGCCTCCTTGGCCCACCATATGGACAGTCCTTATACAGGTGCCCTGTATTACCACACTGGTCACATTCACGTGGCATCGGACACTGAGCCGCCGCATGGCCTTATTGCTTACAGTTACGACAAACCATGCTGTTTTCACACGTGATCTGTAAGTGCCCAAATTGGAAACACTTCCTGCAGTATAGAGGCTGCCCTGAATATGACAGAAAGCCCCTATGACCCGCCACTGAAAAGTTCGCCGGGGGATGGGTAAAACCTCCCAAACAGCTTGGGTCTTTCCTCAGTTTCACACGAAACACATATTTCCAATTAAAAATGCCCAAACAATTTCTCTGTTTCTCTCCACTTTTCACATATTCGCAGTACCGAGCCAGAAACTGCTCCAGCAGCCTTACTTCTGTGTAAGGATTATACACGGTAACAGTCATTACTTTCTCCATGAGCCCAAACAGAGGCTCCACCCGCACTCCCCCTAGGCAGGGGTCACCATCATGACTTCTTAACCACTCGAAGACAGTTAGACAGCAAGGCTCACTCACAAATGTAACGTCATATATACCTTGGTTGTGAAATTCATTCACACTGAAAATGTCAGTCCGATGAGCTCCAGCCTTTCCCTCCAGCAGGTCACGAACCACATACACCACGTTATTTTTGGCACAATCCTCCACGACCACACGAATCGTATTCTTAATGAACATCTTCAGTCTTCACTGCCGATACGAATACCGCAGACGAAAATTAGCAGCACGCTGCCAAGAAATACTCGCAGCCTCTGACCGCGACACAGGGTCGCAGACAAAAGGCCGAGAAGCAATCCCACCCACAGACAGCTGATTAGGGGTATTTGCCCCTCATCAGTGTGGAGTAGGAAACTGGCTATTAGGAGCAGTGCCTAGTGAAAAGGCTATAAACATAAGGGTGAATGACCTCGGGGAGATCAAAACATCCAACACCGCGGAGACACCATCACGTGTTTCTCAACGCAGTGATCCAGAACACTGCCCCCATCCCTTATGGGAAATATGCAAATGCTTGTAGAAAAGCCGCGGAGACACCATCACGTGTTTCTCAACGCAAGCAATGAATAGCCAGGTCTTTCACCGGGAAGGAACAACCACGGGAAGGGCAGCATCCAATAAAAGAAAACCACCTATGCCAAAACATGGTATCCATCCACAGACAGCTGCGTTGAGAAACACGTGATGGTGTCTCTGCGGTGTTGGATGTTTTGATCTCCCCGAGGAGCCAGCCTAATTCTTTTTAGAGTGTTTATCACTCTGTCGCATTGCTGACGGCAGAGTTGGGCAGAGTTGCTCACGATCAGAAAGTCATCCAAATATGGAACAATCAAAATGTCTTCCTCTCTTAGATGTGACATCATCTCTGCTACCAATTTGGTGAAGATGCGAGGTGCAATTGATATACCAAAGGGAAGAGCTCTGTATTGGTATTCCCTTATTTGTCCTTTTATGACTACTGCCAGTCTGAGGAATTTTTGAGAGTTCTCGTGGATGGGAACGTGATAATACGCGTCGCTGAGATCTAGGACTATCATAAAACAGTTTGGAAACAGATTTTTTATTGTTGACTTTATTGACTCCATTTTGAATCTCTGGTTCTTTACATAAGTATTTAACTTCCGTAAGTTTATTATAGTCCTGAAGGTCCCGTCCGGCTTGGGAGCCAGGAATAACGGGGAGTAAAATCCCTTCCCTCTCTCCAGAGGGGGGACTGTTATGACCCCAATGGCGAGGGTCTCAGAGAAATAGGTAAGTCTGTGAAGTACAAAAATCCAGCTCATAGGGCAGTGGTAACTGGGTTGACCATATATCTACTCCTAACGCCAACACTAGAAGTAGCCGGGGAACATGCCTACGTTGGTCGCTAGATGTCTCGCGCCAGCCGGAGAACTAACTACCCCTAGAAGAGGAAAACAAAGACCTCTCTTGCCTCCAGAGAAAGGACCCCAAAAGTAGGATACAAGCCCCCCACAAATAATAACGGTGAGGTAAGAGGAAATGACAAACATAGAAATGAACTAGGTTCAGCAAAGAGAGGCCCGCTTACTAATAGCAGAATGTAGTAAGATAACTTATATGGTCAACAAAAACCCTATCAAACATCCACGCTGGAAATTCAAGAACCCCCGAACCGTCTAACGGCCCGGGGGGAGAACACCAGCTCCCTAGAGCTTCCAGCAAGGACAGGATACAGATTAAGTACAAGCTGGACAAAAATGCAAACAAAAACAAATCGCAAAAAGCAAGAAAGCAGACTTAGCTTAATCTAGCAGGAACCAGGATCAGTAGACAAGAGCACAACAGATTAGCTCTGATTACAACGTTGCCAGGCATTGAACTGAAGGGCCAGGGAGCTTATATAGCAACACCCCTGAACTAACGGCCCAGGTGAGCATACAAGGGATGACTGACATACCCAGAGTCAAATCACAAGTAACCACTAGAGGGAGCCCAAAAAGCAAATTCACAACAGTACCCCCCCCTTAGTGAGGGGTCACCGAACCCTCACCAAGACCACCAGGGCGATCAGGATGAGCGGCGTGAAAGGCCCGAACTAAATCGGCCGCATGCACATCAGAGGCGACCACCCAGGAATTATCCTCCTGACCATAGCCCTTCCACTTGACCAGGTACTGAAGCCTCCGCCTGGAGAGACGAGAATCTAAGATCTTCTCCACCACGTACTCCAACTCGCCCTCAACCAACACCGGAGCAGGAGGCTCAGCAGAAGGAACCACAGGCACAACGTACCGCCGCAACAAGGACCTATGAAATACGTTGTGAATGGCAAACGACACCGGAAGATCCAGGCGAAAGGACACAGGATTAAGGATTTCCAATATCTTGTACGGACCAATGAAGCGAGGCTTAAATTTGGGAGAGGAGACCTTCATAGGAACAAATCGAGAAGACAGCCATACCAAATCCCCAACACGAAGTCGGGGACCCACACTGCGGCGGCGGTTGGCAAAACGCTGAGCCTTCTCCTGTGACAACTTCAAGTTGTCCACCACATGATTCCAGATCTGCTGCAACCTATCTACCACAGAATCCACCCCAGGACAGTCAGAAGGCTCCACATGTCCAGAGGAAAAATGAGGATGGAAACCAGAGTTGCAGAAAAATGGCGAAACCAAGGTGGCGGAACTAGCCCGATTATTAAGGGCAAATTCAGCCAACGGCAAGAAGGTCACCCAATCATCCTGATCAAAAGAGACAAAACACCTCAAATAAGCCTCCAGAGTCTGATTAGTTCGCTCCGTTTGTCCATTAGTCTGTGGATGAAAAGCGGACGAAAACGACAAATCAATGCCCATCCTACCACAAAAGGATCGCCAGAACCTGGAAACAAACTGGGATCCTCTGTCCGACACAATATTCTCAGGAATGCCGTGTAAACGGACCACGTTCTGGAAGAACACAGTAACCAGATCGGAAGAGGAAGGCAGCTTAGGCAAAGGAACCAAATGGACCATCTTGGAGAAACGATCACATATCACCCAGATGACAGACATGCCCCGAGACACCGGAAGATCAGAAATGAAATCCATAGAGATGTGTGTCCAAGGTCTCTTCGGGACAGGCAAGGGCAAGAGCAACCCGCTGGCACGAGAACAGCAAGGCTTAGCTCGAGCACAAGTCCCACAGGACTGCACAAAAGACCGCACATCCCTTGACAAGGACGGCCACCAAAAGGACCTGGCCACCAGATCCCTGGTGCCAAAAATTCCCGGGTGCCCTGCCAACACCGAGGAATGAACCTCGGAAATGACTCTACTGGTCCACCTAGCAGGTACAAACAATCTGTCAGGTGGACAAGAGTCAGGCCTACCAGCCTGAAATCTCTGCAACACACGTCGCAGATCCGGAGAAATAGCTGACAAGATAACTCCTTCCTTAAGAATACCCACAGGTTCAGCGACTCCAGGAGCATCAGGCACAAAGCTCCTAGACAGAGCATCGGCCTTCACATTCTTCGAACCTGGTAAATACGAGACCACAAAGTCAAAACGGGAGAAAAACAATGACCAGCGGGCCTGTCTAGGATTCAGGCGTTTAGCAGACTCGAGATACATCAGATTTTTGTGATCAGTCAAAACCACCACACAATGCTTAGCACCCTCAAGCCAATGACGCCACTCCTCAAATGCCCACTTCATGGCCAACAACTCCCGATTGCCCACATCATAATTTCGCTCTGCAGGCGAAAACTTCCTAGAGAAAAAGGCACAAGGTCTCATAGTAGAGCAACCAGGACCTCTCTGAGACAAAACGGCCCCTGCCCCAATCTCCGAAGCATCCACCTCAACCTGAAAGGGCAGTGAGACATCAGGCTGGCACAAAACAGGCGCCGAAGTAAACCGACGTTTCAACTCCTGGAAAGCCTCCACGGCAGCAGGAGCCCAGTTAGCTACATCAGAGCCTTTCTTGGTCATATCCGTCAAAGGTTTAACAACGCTAGAAAAATTAGCGATAAAACGACGGTAAAAGTTAGCAAAACCCAAGAACTTCTGAAGACTCTTAACTGACGAGGGCTGAGTCCAATCATGAATAGCTCGGACCTTGACTGGGTCCATCTCCACAGCAGAAGGGGAAAAAATGAACCCTAAAAAGGGAACCTTCTGTACACCAAAGAGACACTTTGAGCCTTTAACAAACAAAGAATTTTCACGCAAAATCTTGAAAACCATCCTGACCTGTTCTACATGCGAGTCCCAATCATCAGAAAAAACCAGAATATCGTCCAGATAAACGATCAAAAATTTATCCAGATACTTCCGGAAAATGTCATGCATAAAGGACTGAAAAACTGAAGGCCCATTAGAGAGCCCAAAAGGCATCACCAAGTACTCAAAATGACCTTCGGGCGCATTGAATGCGGTTTTCCATTCATCTCCCTGCTTAATGCGCACAAGGTTGTACGCACCACGAAGATCTATCTTGGTGAACCACTTGGCACCTTTAATCCGGGCAAACAAGTCTGACAACAGCGGCAAAGGATACTGAAATTTGACAGTGATCTTATTTAAGAGCCGATAGTCAATACAAGGCCTCAAAGATCCGTCCTTTTTGGCCACAAAAAAGAATCCCGCACCAAGAGGGGAAGAAGAAGGACGGATATGCCCCTTCTCCAGAGACTCTCTAATATATGAACGCATAGCGGTATGTTCAGGTACCGACAGGTTAAATAATCTTCCCTTAGGAAACTTACTGCCTGGAATCAACTCTATTGCGCAGTCACACTCCCTATGAGGAGGCAATGCACTGGACCTGGACTCGCTGAAAACATCCTGATAATCAGACAAATACTCCGGAACTTCCGAAGGCGTAGAAGAAGCAATAGACACGGGCAGGGAATCCCCATGATTTCCACGGCATCCCCAACTTGACACTGACATGGCCTTCCAATCCAAGACTGGATTATGGGTCTGCAACCATGGCAACCCCAAAACAACCAAATCATGCATTTTATGCAAAACAAGAAAACGTATAACCTCCCGATGTTCAGGAGTCATACACATGGTAACCTGTGTCCAAAACTGCGGTTTATTTTCTGCCAACGGCGTAGCATCAATACCCCTAAGAGGGATAGGATTTTCTAATGGCTAAAGAACAAAACCACAGCGCTTGGCAAATGACAGATCCATAAGACTCAGGGCAGCACCTGAATCTACAAACGCCATGGCAGGATAAGATGACAGTGAACAAATCAAAGTTACAGATAGAATAAATTTAGGTTGCAAATTACCAACGGTGACAGGACTAACAACCTTAGTTAGACGTTTAGAGCATGCTGAGATAACGTGTAGAATCACCACAGTAGTAACACAAGCCATTCTGGCGTCTGTGAATTTTCCGCTCATTTCTAGTCAGGATTCTATCACATTGCATTAAATCAGGTGTTTGTTCAGACAGCACCATAGGTGAATTTGCGGTTTTTCTATCACATTGCCTTAAATCAGGTGCCTGTTCAGACAACACCATAAGGGAATTTGCGGTTTTGCGCTCCCGCAACCGCCGGTCAATTTGAATAGCCAGGGCCATGGAATCATTTAGACCTGTGGGAATAGGGAAACCCACCATCACATTTTTAATGGCTTCAGAAAGGCCATTTCTAAAATTTGCGGCCAGTGCACACTCGTTCCACTGAGTCAGCACGGACCATTTCCGAAATTTTTGGCAATACACTTCAGCCTCGTCCTGGCCCTGAGACAAAGCCAGCAAGGCTTTTTCTGCCTGAATCTCAAGATTGGGTTCCTCATAAAGTAAACCGAGCGCCAGAAAAAACGCATCAATATCCGCCAATGCCGGATCTCCTGGCGCCAGCGAGAAGGCCCAATCCTGAGGGTCGCCCTGTAAAAAAGAAATAACAATTTTCACTTGCTGAGCGGAGTCTCCAGATGAACAGGGTCTCAGGGACAAAAATAATTTACAATTATTCCTGAAATTTCTAAACTTAAATCGGTCTCCGAAAAACAATTCAGGAATCGGTATCTTAGGTTCTGATATAGGATTTCTGGTAACATAATCTTGTATGCCCTGCACACGAGCAGCAAGCTGGTCCACACTTGTAATCAAGGTCTGGACATTCATGTCTGCAGCAAGCTTGAGCCACTCAGAGGTAAAGGGGAAAAGAAAAAAAAAAAAATGAGAGAGAGAAAAAAAAAAACTCAGAATTTTCTTTCCTATAATCCCGCTTCTGCAATGCATATAACATTTAATACTGGCCTGGCAAACTGTTATGACCCCAATGGCGAGGGTCTCAGAGAAATAGGTAAGTCTGTGAAGTACAAAAATCCAGCTCATAGGGCAGTGGTAACTGGGTTGACCATATATCTACTCCTAACGCCAACACTAGAAGTAGCCGGGGAACATGCCTACGTTGGTCGCTAGATGTCTCGCGCCAGCCGGAGAACTAACTACCCCTAGAAGAGGAAAACAAAGACCTCTCTTGCCTCCAGAGAAAGGACCCCAAAAGTAGGATACAAGCCCCCCACAAATAATAACGGTGAGGTAAGAGGAAATGACAAACATAGAAATGAACTAGGTTCAGCAAAGAGAGGCCCGCTTACTAATAGCAGAATGTAGTAAGATAACTTATATGGTCAACAAAAACCCTATCAAACATCCACGCTGGAAATTCAAGAACCCCCGAACCGTCTAACGGCCCGGGGGGAGAACACCAGCTCCCTAGAGCTTCCAGCAAGGACAGGATACAGATTAAGTACAAGCTGGACAAAAATGCAAACAAAAACAAATAGCAAAAAGCAAGAAAGCAGACTTAGCTTAATCTAGCAGGAACCAGGATCAGTAGACAAGAGCACAACAGATTAGCTCTGATTACAACGTTGCCAGGCATTGAACTGAAGGGCCAGGGAGCTTATATAGCAACACCCCTGAACTAACGGCCCAGGTGAGCATACAAGGGATGACTGACATACCCAGAGTCAAATCACAAGTAACCACTAGAGGGAGCCCAAAAAGCAAATTCACAACAGGGGACTTCCTGGATGACAGCTTTGTCTATCAGTTTTAAGATTTCTAGTTCTAGAGCTTCTTGTTGTTGAGGAGAGGACCTCAGCGGTGTTATCACGTAGTTTCGGGGGGTAGGGATAGAAATTCTATTCAAAGCCCCGCACCTATTAAATTTAGTATCCAAGGGCTGGTTGAAATTTTCTCCCAGGCCGGGAGGAATTAAGACAATCTCCCTCCCACCCTGGGGAAGACGTAACTTGGGGGGAGGGGGTTTTCGGTCTTGTGAGGAATTACCGAAAAGGAACCCCCCGTTTCTTCTTTTCCCATCATCCCTTCGGTTTTGATCACTTGGTGGTCTTTTTCTAAAAAGTTTTTGCTTAGTTTGTAAATCACCTGGCCAGCTGGTGCACCTCACTCACTGCGCCGCCCCCGAACCGGAAGTCCTCTCACCACATCCGGTGCGGCGCCATCTTGGAATGCAGGTGCCCTGTGCGCGGCAGAATGCCGGGAGCCCCTAACTCCTATCCGGAGTGGCGGCTGCGCTTCCCCCCGCTCACGCTCCGGACCCATCGGTCGTAGCCGTGGCGGCCTCGGACACCGCACCAGCCGTGGCAGGGGCCTCCCCGCTGCCAGAACTCGGACTGGCTGCCTCCGGATTCCTCAGTCGGTCTTCACGTTCCGGTCTTCTTTAGCAGGTACCGTCCTAGAAGGTTCCCCGTCAGGGACAGGAAACCAAACAGATGCAGGGGAGAGGTACCACCCTTTTATCCTGTAGGTTTCCTGTCCCTGAATGTCGGATCCCCTCTCTCTGGTAATGCTGTCATGGGCGACTGAGAAATACGTGATGGTGTCTCAGCGGTGTTGGATGTTTTGATCACCCCGAGGTCATTTATCCTTATGTTTACTGCACACAGGCTGACACTACATACAGGCTGACACTGTGCACAGGCTGACACTGCACACAAGCTAATACTACACACAGGCTGATACTGCACACAGGCTGACACTACACACAGGTTGACACTGCACACACAGGCTGACACTACACACAGGTTGACACTGCACACATAGGCTGACACTGCACACACAGGCTGACACTGCGCACAGGCTGACACTACGCACAGGTTGACACTACACACAGGCTGACACTGCGCACAGGCTGACACTACACACAGGCTGACACTGCACACACAGGTTGACACTGCACACACAGGCTGACACTGCGCACAGGCTGACACTGCGCACAGGCTGACACTGCGCACAAGCTAATACTACACACAGGGTAACACTGCGCACAGGCTAATACTATACACAGGCTGACACTGCGCACACATGCTAACACTGCACACAGGGTGACACTGTACACACATGCTAATACTACACACAGGCTGATACTATACACCACACAGGCTAATACTACACACAGGCTAACACTGCACACAAGCTAATACTACACACAGGGTGACACTGCACACAGGCTAATACTACACACAGGGTGACACTGCGCACAGGCTAATACTACACACAGGCTGACACTGCGCACATGCTGACAGTGCACACAGGCTGACACTATGCACAGGCTGATACTGCACACAGGCTGACACTACACACAGGTTGACACTGCACACACAGGCTGACACTACACACAGGTTGACACTGCACACATAGGCTGACACTGCACACACAGGCTGACACTGCGCACAGGCTGACACTACGCACAGGTTGACACTACACACAGGCTGACACTGCGCACAGGCTGACACTACACACAGGCTGACACTGCACACACAGGTTGACACTGCACACACAGGCTGACACTGCACTCAGGCTGAACCTGCGCACAGGCTGACACTGCGCACAGGCTGACACTGCGCACAGGCTGACACTACGCACAGGCTGACACTGCGCACAGGCTGACACTACCCACAGGCTGACACTACACACAGGCTGACACTACGCACAGGCTGACACTACGCACAGGCTGACACTGCGCACAGGCTGACACTGCGCACAGGCTGACACTACGCACAGGCTGACACTGCGCACAGGCTGACACTACACACAGGCTGACACTACACAGGCTGACAATACGCACAGGCTGACACTGCGCACAGGCTGACACTATGCACAGGCTGACACTGCGCACAGGCTGACACTACACACAGGCTGACACTGCACACAGGCTGACACTACACAGGCTGAAACTGCGCACAGGCTGACACTACGCACAGGCTGACACTGCGCACAGGCTGACACTACACACAGGCTGACACTACACAGGCTGACACTGCGCACAGGCTGACACTACGCACAGGCTGACACTGCGAACAGGCTGACACTACGCACAGGCTGACACTACACACAGGCTGACACTACGCACAGGCTGACACTACGCACAGGCTGACACTACACACAGGCTGACACTACGCACAGGCTGACACTACGCACAGGCTGACACTACACACAGGCTGACACTACACAGGCTGACACTGCGCACAGGCTGACACTACACACAGGCTGACACTGCGCACAGGCTGACACTACGCACAGGCTGACACTGCGCACAGGCTGACACTACACACAGGCTGACACTACACAGGCTGACACTGCGCACAGGCTGACACTACACACAGGCTGACACTGCGCACAGGCTGACACTACGCACAGGCTGACACTACACAGGCTGACACTGCGCACAGGCTGACACTACGCACAGGCTGACACTACACAGGCTGACACTGCGCACAGGCTGACACTACGCACAGGCTGACACTACACAGGCTGACACTGCGCACAGGCTGACACTACACACAGGCTGACACTGCGCACAGGCTGACACTACGCACAGGCTGACACTGCGCACAGGCTGACACTACACACAGGCTGACACTACACAGGCTGACACTGCGCACAGGCTGACACTACACACAGGCTGACACTGCGCACAGGCTGACACTGCGCACAGGCTGACACTGCGCACAGGCTGACACTACACACAGGCTGACACTGCGCACAGGCTGACACTACGCACAGGCTGACACTGCGCACAGGCTGACACTACACACAGGCTGACACTGCGCACAGGCTGACACTACGCACAGGCTGACACTACGCACAGGCTGACACTACGCACAGGCTGACACTGCGCACAGGCTGACACTACGCACAGGCTGACACTACGCACAGGCTGACACTGCGCACAGGCTGACACTACGCACAGGCTGACACTACACACAGGCTGACACTGCGCACAGGCTGACACTACGCACAGGCTGACACTACGCACAGGCTGACACTGCGCACAGGCTGACACTGCGCATAGGCTGACACTACGCACAGGCTGACACTACGCACAGGTTGACACTGCGCACAGGCTGACACTGCGCACAGGCTGACACTACGCACAGGCTGACACTGCGCACAGGCTGACACTACGCACAGGCTGACACTACACACAGGCTGACACTACGCACAGGCTGACACTACGCACAGGCTGACACTGCGCACAGGCTGACACTGCGCACAGGCTGACACTGCGCACAGGCTGACACTACGCACAGGCTGACACTACGCACAGGCTGACACTACGCACAGGCTGACACTACGCACAGGCTGACACTGCGCACAGGCTGACACTGCGCACAGGCTGACACTGCGCACAGGCTGACACTACGCACAGGCTGACACTACGCACAGGCTGACACTACACACAGGCTGACACTACGCACAGGCTGACACTGCGCACAGGCTGACACTACGCACAGGCTGACACTGCGCACAGGCTGACACTACGCACAGGCTGACACTGCGCACAGGCTGACACTACGCACAGGCTGACACTGCGCACAGGCTGACACTACGCACAGGCTGACACTACACACAGGCTGACACTACGCACAGGCTGACACTACGCACAGGCTGACACTACGCACAGGCTGACACTGCGCACAGGCTGACACTGCGCACAGGCTGACACTGCGCACAGGCTGACACTGCGCACAGGCTGACACTACGCACAGGCTGACACTGCGCACAGGCTGACACTACACACAGGCTGACACTGCGCACAGGCTGACACTACGCACAGGCTGACACTGCGCACAGGCTGACACTACACACAGGCTGACACTGCGCACAGGCTGACACTACGCACAGGCTGACACTACACACAGGCTGACACTACGCACAGGCTGACACTACGCACAGGCTGACACTGCGCACAGGCTGACACTGCGCACAGGCTGACACTACGCACAGGCTGACACTACGCACAGGCTGACACTGCGCACAGGCTGACACTGCGCACAGGCTGACACTGCGCACAGGCTGACACTACGCACAGGCTGACACTACACACAGGCTGACACTGCACACAGGCTGACACTGCACACAGGCTGACACTGCGCACAGGCTGACACTGCGCACAGGCTGACACTACGCACAGGCTGACACTACACACAGGCTGACACTACACACAGGCTGACACTGCGCACAGGCTGACACTGCGCACAGGCTGACACTGCGCACAGGCTGACACTACGCACAGGCTGACACTGCGCACAGGCTGACACTGCACACAGGCTGACACTACGCACAGGCTGACACTGCACACAGGCTAATACTACACACAGCCTGACACTGCACACAGAATGCTGCCGCAGCTACACACAGGCACGCGCATTTTCTTCTTCTTGTCAGCAGCCCCTTTGACTACGCATGCAAGTTCCGTGTATAGCTCATTTGCAATAAAGTTATTTTAGTTGAAACCCCCCCCCAGAAACTTTCATGAAACTACAACTCCCCGAAGGCAAAGCACATAGTTCATTGGATCAGAGCATGCGTATTAGTTTTTAGCTCAATCTCCCCACCCCCTCAAGGACCGGCCAATCAGCTTTTCTGTTACTGAACGAAGTGGAGGCAGCACAGCAGGAACGTAGCGACATTGAAAATGTTGCGCATGCGCAGTGCGTCGCAGGCGAAAGCAGTATGTGTTTCGCACAAGCGCAGTGGGTCCCAAGCCGTAAGCAAAAGGGGTGTACACGCGAAGTGACGTAAGTGCGCTGACCCGGAGGGGGAGCTCCGCGCCTGCGCAATGCAGCATACAGAGAACGAACTGGCTGACGGACGGATGCCGGGAGGGCCGGAGCCGCGGGGCCGCCCGAAGCGGGCGGCAGAGGCCGAGGGGGTGGCCATGGAAGATGAGATTGTGTCTGGGGGCTCCTCCCGCCGAAGGAAGGCGGAGTGTCCGCGGAGGAGGAGAAGCCGCCGGGAAATGCCTGGGGAGGAGGAGGAGCTAGGTCTTGGGGGCAGGCACAGGTGAATGACGTCACGGCAGGAGGCGTAGGGGGGTCTGCTGTGGAATCTGTAAAGACAGTGTAGTGGGAAGGGAGGCGCAGGGACAGGACACTTGGCTGAAAGCAGCTAAGAAGTTGTGGGCGTGGTCGCGTTCATTAGCATATTGGGCGGGGCTGCAGTGCTGATTTGCATAGGTGAGATGTGCAGGGAGCGCCGCACATCCTGGTCACTAGTGTTATGCCATGGCCATGCTATGGGGGGCGGCGCTGCCTGGGGGGACGGGACTGTCCGCATAGGATGTGCACTAACACCATTGGTTTCCACTTCCAGCTTCCTGGAGGACGACATGCTGGTGAATAAAGGTACGTGGCGCGTGTTCCTGCCTCCTGTCCCCATGTTATGTATGGAAACAGTGGTGGTCGTGTTCCTGCCGCCTGTCCCCATGTTATGTATGGAAGCCGTGGTGGTCGTGTTCCTGCCGCCTGTCCCCATGTTATGTATGGAAGCCGTGGTGGTCGTGTTCCTGCCGCCTGTCCCCATGTTATGTATGGAAGCCGTGGTGGTCGTGTTCCTGCCGCCTGTCCCCATGTTATGTATGGAAACAGTGGTGGTCGTGTTCCTGCCGCTTGTCCCCATGTTATGTATGGAAGCTGTGGTGGTCGTGTTCCTGCCGCTTGTCCCCATGTTATGTATGGAAGCCGTGGTGGTCGTGTTCCTGCCGCCTGTCCCCATGTTATGTATGGAAGCCGTGGTGGTCGTGTTCCTGCCGCCTGTCCCCATGTTATGTATGGAAGCCGTGGTGGTCGTGTTCCTGCCGCCTGTCCCCATGTTATGTATGGAAGCCGTGGTGGTCGTGTTCCTGCCGCCTGTCCCCATGTTATGTATGGAAACAGTGGTGGTCGTGTTCCTGCCGCTTGTCCCCATGTTATGTATGGAAGCTGTGGTGGTCGTGTTCCTGCCGCTTGTCCCCATGTTATGTATGGAAGCCGTGGTGGTCGTGTTCCTGCCGCCTGTCCCCATGTTATGTATGGAAGCCGTGGTGGTCGTGTTCCTGCCGCCTGTCCCCATGTTATGTATGGAAGCCGTGGTGGTCGTGTTCCTGCCGCCTGTCCCCATGTTATGTATGGAAACAGTGGTGGTCGTGTTCCTGCCGCTTGTCCCCATGTTATGTATGGAAACAGTGGTGGTCGTGTTCCTGCCGCTTGTCCCCATCTTATGTATGGAAGCTGTGGTGGTCGTGTTCCTGCCTCCTGTCCCCATGTTATGTATGGAAACAGTGGTGGTCGTGTTCCTACCGCTTGTCCCCATCTTATGTATGGAAGCCATGGTGGTCGTGTTCCTGCCTCCTGTCCCCATGTTATGTATGGAAGCTGTGGTGGTCGTGTTCCTGCCGCCTGTCCCCATGTTATGTATGGAAGCTGTGGTGGTCGTGTTCCTGCCACCTGTCCCCATGTTATGTATGGAAGCTGTGGTGGTCGTGTTCCTGCCGCCTTTCCCCATGTTATGTATGGAAGCTGTGATGGTCGTGTTCCTGCCACCTGTCCCCATGTTATGTATGGAAGCTGTGGTGGTCGTGTTCCTGCCGCTTGTCCCCATCTTATGTATGGAAGCTGTGGTGGTCGTGTTCCTGCCATCTGTCCCCATGTTTTGTATGGAAGCTGTGGTGGTCGTGTTCCTGCCGCCTGTCATGTATGGAAGCTGTGGTGGTCGTGTTCCTGCCGCCTGTCCCCATGTTATGTATGGAAGCTGTGGTGGTCGTGTTCCTGCCGCCTGCCCCCATTTTATGTATGGAAGCTGTGGTGGTCGTGTTCCTGCCGCTTGTCCCCATGTTATGTATGGAAGCTGTGGTGGTCGTGTTCCTGCCACCTGTCATGTATGGAAGCTGTGGTGGTCGTGTTCCTGCCGCCTGTCCCCATGTTATGTATGGAAGCTGTGGTGGTTCTGATTCACCTGCCTGCACATTGTTACTGTAACTGTTACTATATTACATTGGCATTTTGCTGCAAGTTAAAGGGGTTGTCCTCCTAATAGTTAGATTTTTTTTTTTTTGCAGTATTGCAACTCATTAGATCTTGCACCATTTTCCTTTTCCAGATTCTCTGCTCCCTGCACATTCATCTTTGGTGTGGTCATAATTCCACAGACCTAGCGGAGTGACTGACGGGTACTCGAGTGACTCCGCAGCCAGCAGTAGTCGGTGCGACGCTGAGGCTGTAGAAGGCAAACCGTGCAACAATCGTAATGAAGCGCAATTGTAAAAAAAAAACAAAAAAAAAAAACGATTTTTAGCCGAAAATATATGAAGTAAAGAAAAAAAATGTCCCTACAAGTGGACAGCCCCTTTACGATTCAGTTTCCTGATCTCGTCATGGTGCCACGGAAGGGTTAAAGGGAACCTGCCCGGTCCCCATGCGCTCCAACCCAGCAGTGTCTGTACATACCTACCCATACGACCATTTTATGTAAAAACAAGGTTTAACAACCCTTCTTTATTGTCCCTGTTTCCTATGCTAATGGCATTGACTAGCCGATGGGGCGTTATTTGTCCCAGACTAGTCAGCCCTCTTTCCACGTTATCACAACCACGGCCCCTCATTGGCAAGAGCTGTCGTCAGATTGGCAGCACTGTGCTCTGCTTTTACTTTACGGCCGTCCGGCGCTCACAGTCAGTGCGGGAAGCAGACGGCCAGGGACCTGACGGACATGGTTACCAGTGTAAAATGTAAAAAAACAAACAGTACATACTCACCTTCGCGTCCCCCGCCGTCCGCTTCCTGCACTGACTGAGCACCGGCCGTAAAGTGAAAGCACAGCACAGCGGTGACGTCACCGCTCTGCTGTTAGGGCCGGCACTCAGTCAGTGCAGGAAGCGGACGCCGGGGGACGCGAAGGTGAGTATGTAGTGTTTGTTTTTTTACATTTTACACTGGTAACCAGGGTAAACATCGGGTTACTAAGCGCGGCCCTGCGCTTAGTAACCCGATGTTTACCCTGGTTACCCAGGGACCTCGGCATCGTTGGTCGCTGGAGAGCTGTCTGTGTGACAGCTCTCCAGCGACCAAACAGCGACGCTGCAGCGATCGGCATCGTTGTCGATATCGCTGCAGCGTCGCTTAGTGTGACGGTACCTTAAGCCCACCAGCATCAGGGGCTTATCTACAGTATTCTGTAATGCTGTAGATAAGCCCCCAATGTATCCTGAAAGATGAGAAAGAGAGGTTAGATTATACTCACCCAGGGGCGGTCCTGCTTGTCGCCTCTCTGAGTATAGAGAGCGGTGAGTGTTTCTGCACCTCTGGCTCTGACTGACACTGGCTCTATATTGGAGCCGGCTGTGAGACAGGGCGGGGGCGCAGTTAGAGCGCCACTCTCTATAATGTTGCCAGGGAGAATAAAGTTAATTTTCTCTGCGCAGCATTCGGCTACATGCAGGAATTGGGCAGGTTAATAACGCTATTAATCTGCAGATTAAGCCAATACCTGCACGTTAGCAGCATTTTTTCTGATGACATGTTTTCTTTTAAGGAGTTAAATAGTTCTCGCATACCTGATGGGGCTGGTATACTTACTCTAAACATTAATTTCATATTGCCTGTATATTCCTTATTGACAGTTTAATGTTAATTTGACAGCACATTTTACATATGGAAGTTTGAAGGGAATCTGTCAATATAACACAGCCCACCAAACCACATACAGGTCCTTCTCAAAAAATTAGCATATAGTGTTAAATGTCATTATTTACCATAATGTAATGATTACAATTAAACTTTCATATATTATAGATTCATTATCCACCAACTGAAATTTGTCAGGTCTTTTATTGTTTTAATACTGATGATTTTGGCATACAACTCCAGAAAACCCAAAAAACCTGTCTCAATAAATTAGCATATCAAGAAAAGGTTCTCTAAATGACCTATTACCCTAATCTTCTGAATCAACTAATTAACTCTAAACACATGCAAAAGATACCTGAGGCTTTTAAAAACTCCCTGCCTGGTTCATTACTCAAAACCCCCATCATGGGTAAGACTAGCGACCTGACAGATGTCAAGAAGGCCATCATTGACACCCTCAAGCAAGAGGGTAAGACCCAGAAAGAAATTTCTCAACAAATAGGCTGTTCCAAGGCACCTCAATGGCAAGTCTGTTGGAAGGAAACAATGTGGCAGAAAACGCTGTACAACGAGAAGAGGTGACCGGACCCTGAGGAAGATTGTGGAGAAGGACCGATTCCAGACCTTGGGGAACCTGAGGAAGCAGTGGACTGAGTCTGGTGTGGAAACATCCAGAGCCACCGTGCACAGGCGTGTGCAGGAAATGGGCTACAGGTGCCGCATTCCCCAGGTAAAGCCACTTTTGAACCATACACAGCGGCAGAAGCGCCTGACCTGGGCTACAGAGAAGCAGCACTGGACTGTTGCTAAGTGGTCCCAAGTACTTTTTTCTGATGAAAGCAAATTTTGCATGTCATTCGGAAATCAAGGTGCCAGAGTCTGGAGGAAGACTGGGGAGAAGGAAATGCCAAAATGCCTGAAGTCCAGTGTCAAGTACCCACAGTCAGTGATGGTGTGGGGTGCCATGTCAGCTGCTGGTGTTGGTCCACTGTGTTTCATCAAGGGCAGGGTCAATGCAGCTAGCTATCAGGAGATTTTGGAGCACTTCATGCTTCCATCGGCTGAAATGCTTTATGGAGATGAAGATTTCATTTTTCAGCACGACCTGGCACCTGCTCACAGTGCCAAAACCACTGGTAAATGGTTTACTGTCCATGGTATTACTGTGCTCAATTGGCCTGCCAACTCTCCTGACCTGAACCCCATAGAGAATCTGTGGGATATTGTGAAGAGAAAGTTGAGAGACGCAAGACCCAACACTCTGGATGAGCTTAAGGCCGCTATTGAAGCATCCTGGGCCTCCATAACATCTCAGCAGTGTCACAGGCTGATTGCCTCCATGCCACGCCGCATTGAAGCAGTCATTTCTGCCAAAGGATTCCCGACCAAGTATTGAGTGCATAACTGAACATTATTATTTGATGGTTTTTTTGTTTGTTATTAAAAAACACTTTTATTTGATTGGACGGGTGAAATATGCTAATTTATTGAGACAGGTTTTTTGGGTTATCAGGAGTTGTATGCCAAAATCATCAGTATTAAAACAATAAAAGACCTGACAAATTTCAGTTGGTGGATAATGAATCTATAATATATGAAAGTTTAATTGTAATCATTACATTATGGTAAATAATGAAATTTAACACTATATGCTAATTTTTTGAGAAGGACCTGTATATGATACTGAGGTATTTAAACTACAAATCCATAAATGCCTTTTACATCTTTTATCTGTTGCTGTATTCCTAATATGCAAATGATGCATTAAGTGCTCTAGGAGTGACCCAGCACACAGGAGCCACTGCCTCCTGAGGTTGTTTGCCCCGCCAGCACCAGTCAAGACATTGAGACCATGAGTTATCAGGCTAAAGGGGTTGGTGCTGGGCAGGTACACAACTTTGGGAGCAGTGGCCACTGAAGTACTGTGTCATATCACACCTAGAGCACTTAATTCCTCATTTGCATATTAATTGAAACTACGATTACTCGGAAATGCAGTAACAGAAGATATAAAAGGGTTGATGGACTTGCATTTCAAAGACCTGCATACCCATAAATGCATTTTGGGGGAGTTGAACTTGTTGACAGATTCCTTATAAATTGAATCTACGCCCACCTAACGCCTCTGATTTCTTCCTCCCATCTGCTGCAGCAATCTCGCACTGCTTTGTACGAGCTACAGCTGTCAGTCAGGCTGTATGGGCTGAGATGGAATATACTTGGATTTAGGAGCTCTTTAAATGGGTGGTCTGGGCTTTCTGTTAGTGGGTCATCTACTATCAGCTCTTGCCAAATGAAGACATAATGGTTGGGGTACAGCTACTTTTTTTAATGACAGTAAGGGGTTGTACCAAAAGTGCAAGTTATCACCTATCCACAGAATTGGTGATAACTAGCTAATCGCTGGGAATTCCACCATTTTTGAGAATTAGGCTCTCGTTTGCATGGAGAGGTGGTCTCACATGTCCACCACTGCTTGATTTTCACGGCTAGAGACAGCAGAGTGTCTATCACCTAGCCCAGCAGTCCAATAGACAATGAATAAAGGCTGGCGAGCATGAGAGGCGATCAATCGATGAAAACGAGGCACTCCCTGTTCGCAGTGGTGGTTTCAGCAATGGAAGCTCTAGTGATCGGCAGGTTATTAACTGTCGTGTTTATAGGTGATAATTTGGCACAAATCCGTACCTCATCAGTGATGCTGAGATGAGGGTCATTATTACCTTACATGGCCCAGTTCTTGATGATGATGTGAGATGCGTACAACTAGTTCAGTTAACATGGACAATCCTGGAGAAAGCTTCCCTCATTTGTATCATGTCTCCTTAGCGCTAGTATGAAATTTAACCCCTTAGTGACGGGCCAATTTTTTAAACTCTGACCAGTGTCCCTTTATGTGGTAATAACTCTGGAACGCTTCAATAAATCCCAGTGATTTTGAGATTGTTTTTTGTGGCACTTTATACTTTATGATAATTGTAAATTTAGGTCGATATGTTTTGTGTTTATTTACAAAAAATATCAGAAATTTGAGAAAAAAGTTTTAAAAAATTAGCAACCTTGAATCTGAATGATTATCTCTTTCATCCAGATAGTCATACCATAGAAAAACATTAATAAATAACATTTCCCTCATGTCTGTTTTACATCAGCACCATTTGTGAAATGTTATTTTATTTTGTTTGCATTTTAGGTTTAAAAATGGAGCAGTAAGTTTTCATTTTTTCAAGGATATTTACAACATTTATTTTTTAGGGACTTATCTATGTTTGAAGTCACTTTGGGGGTCCTATATATTGAAAACCCCCCAAAAGTGATACCATTTTAAAAATAGCACCCCCTGACATATTGAAAACTTCTGTCAGATAGCTTATTTACCCTTCAGGTGATTTTCAGGAATTAATCCAAAGTGACATGACAGGAATGAAAAAATGTACTTTTACCACCTAAATGTCGGTAACTTCTGAACAAGTCACTATAGCCAGCAGACTCTGAGGCCGCTATTTGTTCGTGAATTGCCATCGCACACATCAGGACTACAGTTGAGCGAATTTGTTCAGTTCGGTCTCCAAACCTGAATTTGCCATATTCGTGCCATATTGGTACCCTATTCGTGTCGAATGTATGGTTCATCTTTTCCAAACATATTTTGTAATTTGTACTCCCACTGATTCTAGTTATGTTCGTCTGTGTTCGACGAATATTGGGAAAGCAATATTCGCTGCCAATTGTATTCAGAACAGAATCTGAACAAATTCGCTCAACTCTAGTCAGGACCACACAATCATGATCTCAGGGTGCCGATGGGGTTAAAGAAGTCCTCACACTTTGTTATCCATTTATATGATGTAGTCACTATTGACATCAGCATCTAAGGGGTTAAACAAATGCGGACGGTGCCAACAGTGATCGTGGCTGAAACATCAAGTTATCAGCTATATATGCAACGGAGGTTGCAATCTTATATTGTACTGATTAGGCACATCATCACCTGTTTAAATCTGCTATATGAAATACAAATGCTCAACGTTCTGCCTCGCACGTTCCTTTCCTTGGTCATTTAAACACACATTTTGGATTTATTCACAGATGTACTGTATGAGACCCATGTAATTTATAATGATATGATTCTATATTTATTGAGTATTTAATAATAAAAAAGTTCTTTTGCTTTATTTATTGGTATTTCTGACTCTATGTCCTCCTTAATTTAAATTAAGTTAGCAGCTATAGTGTACAGCCGACAGCTGCTGGATTGTCACCCGTAGGGGGAGGCTATTCTCTTATACAGTGAAGGAAATAATTATTTGATCCCCTGCTGATTTTGTAAGTTTGCCAACTGACAAAGACATGAATTGTCTATCATTTAAAGAGTAGGTTAATTTTAACATTTAGAGATAGAACATCAAAAATAAAATCCAGAAAATCACATTGTATAAATTATATAAATTTATTTGCATTTTGCAGTGAGAAATAAGTATTTGATCCCTCTGGCAAACAAGAATAATACTTGGTGGCAAAACCCTTGTTGGCAAGCACAGCAGTCAGATGTTTTTTGTAGTTGATGATGAGGTTTGCGCACATGTCAGGAGGAATTTTGGTCCACTCCTCTTTGCAGATCATCTCTAAATCATTAAGATTTTGAGTCTTTCACTTGGCAACTCGGAGTTTCAACTCCCTCCATAAGTTTTCTATGGGAATAAGGTCTGCAGACTGGATAGGGCACTACATGACCTTAATATGCTTCTTTTTGAGCCACTCCTTTGTTGCCTTGGCTGTATGTTTTGGGTCATTGTCTTGCTGGAAAACCCAGCCACGACCCATTTTTAATGTCCTGGTGGCGGGAAGGAGATTGTCGCTCAGGATTTTACGGTACATGGCTCCATCCATTCTCCCAATGATTTTTGAAGTAGTCCTGTGCCCTTAGCAGAGAAACGCCCCCAAAACATCATGTTTCCACCTCCCATGCTTGACAGTGGGGACAGTGTTCTTTGGGTCATAGGCAGCATTTCTTTTCCTCCAAACAGATCGAGTTGAGTTAATGCCAAAGAGCTCAATTTTTGTCTCATCTGACCACAGCACTTTCTCCCAATCACTCACAGAATCATCCAGGTGATCATTGGCAAACTTCAGATGGGCCTGCACATGTGCCTTTTTGAGCAGGGGACCTTGCGGGCACTGCAGGATTTTAAACCTTTATGGGGTAATGTGTTACCAATGGTTTTCTTGATGACTGTGGTCCCAGCTGCCTTGAGATCATTAACAAGTTCCCCCCCGTGCAGTTTCAGGCTGATCTCTCACCTTCCTCATGATCAAGGATACCCCACGAGGTGAGATTTTGCATGGTGCCCCGGATCGATGTCGATTGACAGTCATTTTGTATTTCTTCCATTTTCTTACTATTGTACAAACAGTTGTCACCCAGCATCTTACGTATAGTTTTGTAGCCCATTTCACCTTTGTGCAGGTCTATGATGATGTCCCTAACATCCTTAGAAAGCTCTTTGGTCTTGCCCATGTTGTAGAGGTTAGAGTCTGACTGATTACCATATTTTCTCATGTATAAGCCGAGATTTTCAGCACAATTTTTTGTGCTGAAAACGCCCCCTCAGCTTATAAACAAGTCATGGTCCAGAAAGCCAGCGGGATGGGGAGGAGAGCGGCGGAGCAGCAGCAGGAGCCGGCAGCTGTGACATCATACTCGCCCTCCTCGCGCCATCGCTGAAGGTCCCTGCATCTCCGTTGTCCAGTGGCGGCAGCTATTCCTGTGCTGAGCGGTCACGTGATACTGCTCATTAAGGTAATGAATATGCCTGCGTCTCCACTCCCAAAGGCGTGGCGCTTATACATGACCTTAATGAGTGGTACCACGTGACCGCTCAGCACAGGAGAGGAGAGCTGCCGGCGCCGGGATTATGCAGGGACGTGCAGCGACCCCGTGAAGAGGGTGAGTATGGCTGGGGAGGACGGGGGAAGCCCAGCCATGTATACAAGGACGGGGGAAGCCCAGCCATGCATGCAAGTTCCGGGGGGATGGGTTGAGCCCAGCCATGCATACAAGGATGGGGGGAGCCCAGCCATGCATACAAGTTCCGGGGAGGATGGGTTGAGCCCGCCCATGCATACAAGGACGGGGGGAGCCCAGCCATGCATACAAGTTCCGGGGAGGATGGGTTGAGCCCGCCCATGCATACAAGGACGGGGGGAGCCCAGCCATGCATACAAGTTCCGGGGAGGATGGGTTGAGCCCGCCCATGCATACAAGGACGGGACTTGGGGAGCCACACAGAGCATGACAGGGATGAGGGGACAATGCATACCCTGCTTATACTCGAGTTAATAAGCTTACCCAGTTTTTCGAGGCAAAATTAGGTTTGTGGACAGGAGTCTTTTATAAAGGTGACTATGTAAGACAGCTGTCTTTAATGCAGGTAACGAGTTGATTAGGAGTGTCTAACTGGTCTGTAGGAGCCAGAACTCTTAATGATTGGTAGGGGATCAAATACTTATTTCTCATTGCAAAATGCAACTACATTTATATAATGTATACAATGTGAATTTCTGGATTTTATTTTTGATATTCTACCTCTCAATGTTAAAATTAACCTACCCTTAAAATTATAGACTGTTCATGTCTTTGTCAGTGGGCAAACTTACAAAATCAGCAAGGGATCAAATACTTATTTCCCTCACTGTATCTCAGGTCAGTAAAAAGACGTATTGGCGGTCATTAAGAAGTTAAGAATTTGAATACATTTTTACGGTTGTGTGCAAGATGGCAAACTTTGACTTGGGGGGGGGGGTGGGGGGGAGAAGCCGATTTAAAATTTTCGGTAAAACGTTGTTACCTAGAGAAAGTGGACCTCGGAAAACCAGACTTTCTTAATGTCTGCCTGGAATGCTTGCCTTCAATAGTGCCCATGTGTATATGGGGTTAATTCATGCCCTCTTTGAGATTCTGAATCCCCTGTAACATTAAGAACAAAATGATGAGAATGAGTGCGTTACTAGGCTGTAATTTGCAGAAATAAAACCCCTTAAGCCCACCTCTGTGTGTAATATTTGGTTCATTTGTAAGCTAGCTGACAACTAATTTGGCTTTTTTATTTCTACACATGGGTTGTTGTGCAAAGCAAGAGACCTTGGCATTTTCACTACCCAGCTTTATCACAAATACGTTTAACCAATAAATGGCTTGAAATTATTTATTTTAAGAATTTGTCATTTTCTACTCTTTACTGTAAAAATTAAATTAGGACAGTATTATAGGCAACAAGGCCTTCTTCTCTTATCTAATACTTTAATCTTTGAGATCGAGTGTATTTAGTAGGCATTAAGATGGCATGCCAGTTTTTGCTCATATTTTATTTCCGCTGCTTCCCTAAGTATTTATATTTTTATTTCTTTGAAATCCACCACACGATTCCAGAGATATAGGCCTTTTTAGTGTTGATTTATGGTTGTACAAGGGGGCGTGGTTCACTGGTTCTCTGGGGGCGTGTTTTTAAGCTGCTCTGCATTATTATCCTGTGAGCCACATCCCTTAGTAAAGACCATACAAAGCAGCACCAAATTAACCCCTTAACGACCGCCAATATGCCTTTTAATGGCGATCATTACTGGGTGAGAAATAAGGATAAAGCGCCCCTCATCATCTGAAATCTCCAGGGTCTCGGCTACCAAAGGAAGCCAAGACCCCGGAGAACATGATTTTGAGGTCCCCAGTCATGTGAATCACCATTTGTGATCGCCATTATTCACAGACGATCAGAAAAAGTCTGATTTTCCATTCATTTCTCTCTCCTCTGATATGATCTAGCATACAAGAGGAGAGAGAAAAGGGGTCCGCCATCCCCAGTCCCTCACGCCATCTTCCTGTAAGAAAATGGAGGACGCATGCGGCGAGATCTTGCCGGCTAGTACCCGGCAACAATAGGGGATTTTTCCTATTGGTTCATTTGATCACTGTGATAGACCCTATTACAGTGATTAAAATAAAAAAAAAATAGTAAATCAAATCCCTCCTTTGCCGCCCCCTTAGTTAGATAAAAATAATAAAATTAAAAAATTGTATATTTTTTTTCCATTCTTTGCAGTTAGGGTTGAGGCTAGTGTTAGCCTGGTGTTGGGGTTACGATTGTGTTGGAGTTGTGGTTAGGGTTGGGGATAGGTCTTTGTTAGGGTGCCGTCACACTAGCAGTATTTGTTCAGTATTTTACGTCAGTATTTGTAAGCCAAAACCAGGAGTGGGTGATAAATGCAGAAGTGGGGCATATGTTTCTATTATACTTTTCCTCTAATTGGTCCACTCCTGGTTTTGGCTTACAAATACTGATGTAAAATACTGACCAAATACTGCTAGTGTGACGGCAGCCTTAAGGTACCGTCACATTAAGCGACGCTGCAGCGATATCGACAACGATGCCGATCACTGCAGCGTCGCTGTGTGGTCGCTGGAGAGCTGTCACACAGACAGCTCTCCAGCGACCAACGATGCCGAAGTCCCCGGGTAACCAGGGTAAACATCGGGTTACTAAGCGCAGGGCCGCGCTTAGTAACCCGATGTTTACCCTGGTTACCATTGTAAATGTAAAAAAAAAAAACAGTACATACTCACCTTCTGATGTCCGTCAGGTCCCTGGCCGTCTGCTTCCCGCACTGACTGTGAGCGCCGGCCGGCCGTAAAGTAAAAGCAGAGCACAGCGGTGACGTCACCGCTGTGCTGTGCTTTACGGCCGGCCGGCGCTCACAGTCAGTGCGGGAAGCAGACGGCCAGGGACCTGACGGACATCAGAAGGTGAGTATGTACTGTTTTTTTTTTTACATTTACAATGGTAACCAGGGTAAATATCGGGTTACTAAGCGCGGCCCTGCGCTTAGTAACCCGATATTTACCCTGGTTACCATTGTAAAACATTGCTGGCATCGTTGCTTTTGCTGTCAAACACGACGATACACGCCGATCTGACGACCAGATAAAGTTCTGGACTTTCAGCAACGACCAGCGATATCACAGCAGGATCCTGATCGCTGCTGCGTGTCAAACACAACGATATCGCTATCCAGGACGCTGCAACGTCACGGATCGCTATCGTTATCGTTGCAAAGTCGTTTAGTGTGAAGGTACCTTTAGGGTTGGAGCTAGGAGTTAGGCTTTCCACTGTTTTGGCACAACATGGGGTCTCCAAACACGACATGGTGTCTGCCATCTATTCCTGCCAATTTTGCGTTCACAAAGTCAAATGGTGCTCCCTCCCTTCTGAGCCCTGTCATGCGCCCAAACAGTGGCTTTCCCCCACATACGGGGTAGCTGTGTACAGAAGAAAAATTGCACAACAAATTTTGTGGTCTATTTTCTCCTGATACCCTTGTGAAAATAAAAAAGTTTGGGTCTGTACGTTTTTTGTGAAAAAAGTAAAATGTTCATTTTTTATTATGTATTATTATCTTCATTTAATTTGTGTTAAATGAAAAAACACAAAAAGAATTGTCCTAAAGCCAAATTGGATATAATATCACACCAAACATAAAAAAAGGGGGTGGACAAAAGTATTGGCACTGTTCGAAAAATCATGTGATGCTTCTCTAATTTGTGTAATTAACAGCACCTGTAACTTCCCTGTGGCCCCTAAGAAGAGGTGTTGGCAATAACTAAATCACACTTGGAGCCAGTTGACATGGATTAAAGTTGACTCAACCTCTGTCTTGTGTCCTTGTGTGTACCACATTGAGCATGGAGAAAAGAAAGAAGACCAAAGAACTGTCTGAGGACTTGAGAAACCAAATTGTGAGGAAGCATGAGCAATCTCAAGGCTACAAGTCCATCTCCAAAGACCTAAGGCCATGTTCACACTTTGCGGCGTCCCTCTGCGGGTTCTCCCGCAGCGGATTTGATAAATCTGCAGGGCAAAACCGCTGCGGTTATCCCTGCAGATTTATCGCGGTTTGTTCCGCGGTTTCCGCTGCGGGTTTCCGCCTATACTATTGATGCTGCATATGCAGCAATATGCAGCATCAATAGTAATGTTAAAAATAATAAAAATTGGTTATACTCACCCTCTGATGTCCGGATCTCCTCGGCGCTGCACCCGGCGGTCCGGTTCCAAAGATGATGTGCGAGAAGGACCCTTCGTGACGTCACGGTCATGTGACCGCGACGTCACGGTCATGTGACCGCGTCGTCACCGCAGGTCCTGTTCGCACAGCAACTCTGACCGGCCGGCCGTGTGCAGCGCTGAGAGGTGAGTATAACATGATTTTTTATTTTTATTCTTTTTTTTTTTACCCCAAATATGGTTCCCAGGGCCTGGAGGAGAGTCTCCTCTCCTCCACCCCGGGTACCACCCGCACATTAGCCGCTTACTTCCCGCAACGTGGGCACAGCCCCATGCGGGAAGTAAGCGGTTCAATGCATTCCTATGGGTGCAGAATCGCAGCGATTCTGCACAAAGAAGTGACATGCTGCGGGTTTTAAACCGCTGCGTTTCTGCGCGTTTTTTCCCGCAGCATGTGCACAGCGGTTTGCGGTTTCCATAGGGTTTACATGTAAATGGAAACGCTATGGAAACTGCTGCGGACCCGCAGCATCAAAATCGCGGCAGTTCCGCGGTAAAAACCGCAAAGTGTGAACCCAGCCTAAATGTTCCTGTGTCTACCGTGTGCAGTGTCATCAAGAAGTTTAAAGCCCATGGCACTGTGGCTAACCTCCCTAGATGTGGACGGAAAAGAAAAATTGACAAGAGATTTCAACGCAAGATTGTGCGGATGTTGGATAAAGAACCTCGACTAACATACAATCAAGTTCAAGCTGCCCTGCAGTCCGAGGGTACAACAGTGTCAACCCGTACTATCCGTCGGCGTCTGAATGAAAAGGGACTGTATGGTAGGAGACCCAGGAAGACCCCACTTCTTACCCCGAGACATAAAAAAGCCAGACTGGAGTTTGCCAAAACGTACCAGAAAAAGCCTAAAACGTTTTGGAAGAATGTTCTCTGGTCAGATGAGACAAAAGTAGAGCTTTTTGGGCAAAGGCATCAACATAGAGTTTACAGGAGAAAAAAAGAGGCATTCAAAGAAAACATGGTCCCTACAGTCAAACATGGCGGAGGTTCCCTGATGTTTTGGGGTTGCTTTGCTCCCTCTGGCACTGGACTGCTTGACCGTGTGCATGGCATTATGAATATAAACATGAGGATGAATGACCTCGGGGAGATCAAAACATCCAACACCGCGGAGACACCATCACGTGTTTCTCAACGCAGATTCTTTCCCGGTGAAAGACCTGGCTATTCATTGCTTGCGTTGAGAAACACGTGATGGTGTCTCCGCGGCTTTTCTACATGCATTTGCATATTTCCCTTAAGGGATGGGGGCAGTGTTCTGGATCACTGCGTTGAGAAACACGTGATGGTGTCTCCGCGGTGTTGGATGTTTTGATCTCCCCGAGGTCATTCATCTTCATGTTTATAGTCTTTTCACTAGGCACTGCTCCTAATAGCCAGTTTCCTGCTCCACACTGATGAGGGGCAAATACCCCGAAACAGCTGTCTGTGGATGGATACCATGTTTTGGCATAGGTGGTTTTTTCCTTTATTGGATGCTGCCCTTCCCGTGGTTGTTCCTTCCCGGTGAAAGACCTGGCTATTCATTGCTTGCGTTGAGAAACACGTGATGGTGTCTCCGCGGCTTTTCTACGTGCATGGCATTATGAAGTCTGAAGACTACCAACACATTTTGCAGCATAATGTAGGGCCCAGTGTGAGAAAGCTGGGTCTCCCTCAGAGGTCATGGGTCTTCCAGCAGGACAATGACCCAAAACACACTTCAAAAAGCACTAGAAAATGGTTTGAGAGAAAGCACTGGAGACTTCTAAGGTGGCCAGCAATGAGTCCAGACCTGAATCCCATAGAACACCTGTGGAGAGACCTAAAAATTGCAGTTTGGAGAAGGCACCCTTCAAATATCAGGGACCTGGAGCAGTTTGCCAAAGAAGAATGGTCTAAAATTCCAGCAGAGCATTGTAAGAAACTCATTGATGGTTACCGGAAGCGGTTGGTCGCAGTTATTTTGGCTAAAGGTTGTGCAACCAAGTATTAGACTGAGGGTGCCAATACTTTTGTCTGGCCCATTTTTGGAGTTTTGTGTGAAATGATCAATGTTTTGCTTTTTGCTTCATTCTCTTTTGTGTTTTTTTCATTTAAGACAAATGAAGATAATAATACCAAAGAATTTGTGTTTGCAATCATTTTCATCAAGAAACTGAGTATTATCTGACAGAATTGCAGGGGTGTCAATACTTGTGGCCACAACTGTATTTTGTGTGACATAACTCTGATTTAAGGGCACAAAAATTAAAAGTTTGAAAATTGCACAGGTTAGAAAATTTTGCCAAATTTCCGTTTTTATTATAACTGAACGCAAGTCATATAGAAGAAATGTTTACCACTATCATAAAGTATAATATGTCAGGAAAAAACATTCTCAGAATCAGTGGAATCTGTTGAAGTGTTCCAGACCTATAACCTCATAAAAAGACAGAGGTCAGAATTGTAAAAATTGGCTTGGTCATTAAGGTCAAAATTGGCTTGGTCACTAAGGGGTTAAAATGCCAATATCTCTGGAGCTGTATGTCGGATATGCGAAGTACCAAAAATCTGAAAACTCAGGGTTGCAGGGAAATAATGTAAGAGCAAAAATTGGCCTCTATTGACCTTGTGACCAGTCCTCTTGAAGATCCTGTAGCTGTCTGCTGCTAATAATTTTGTGGTGTTCATCGTTACTGTGTTTCCTCTCATGCTGTCCGTATTTTTACCTCACCTCTCAGCACCAAAGTGTGAGGTGGAGGAAGTAGTCGTACAAGCGAGAGAGCCTCCCATCTTAATTCCTGACTCCCACCTGGACGGGGAGGAGACTCGGACGGTTGTGAAGGAAGGTGTCTTGCGCAGCACACACTCAGACTCCCCTACCTTGGAGCTCATCTGTAAAACTGAGCCTGACCAACATGATCTTGTCTATGGTAAGAAAATGAAAGCGATAGCATACTGTTGATGGCCGTAAAGTAGAATATTCTGAAAATATCGCTCCCATTTGTCATGATTTTTCTGAATAAACCACAGAACTTTTTGTAGGGGTTGTGGTAAAATGGCTCACGCTTAATTTCTTTGCTCTTAAAATGATGAGCGTGGCATGGGTATTGCTGTGGCCATGAATACAATCATAAGGATGTTATGGGACTCTCAGAAGAGACCAGCAACATTTATTCTTCATGACTTTGCATCTTTCAGAAATCAATGAAGGACCTTCCTCGTATACAGCTGGAATCAGGTAATGTCTTCTAGATTTGTGTGCTGGTGTTATTTTTCGGCGCTAAGTTTTTTGACTTCTGCTTTTTCTTTGCTTTTTTGTGCTCTTTTTCAGTGATGAAGAAGACGTGTTAATAAGTGAGGAGGAGACTCCATATAAAGATGATCCCACTGATGAAACTTACAGACCACCTCATATAGAAAGGTATTGGACATTATCAACTGCAATGTTCCATATTTTACCATCTGTCTCCAGCTTCTTTCATTTCTATAATCTGCTTTCTTGCTTCCCCTTACTGACTTCTGCTTCTCAGTGAAGATGACGATGACGACGATGATGAAGATGAGTTGATAAGTGAAGAGGAGATTGGTTATAAAGATGATCCCAGGGATAAGAGTTATAGCCCACAACTGAACAGGTACATGGTGCTTCTGTTGTTCCACCATCCTTTTGCTTTAAATTGAGTTTTCCCACTAACAAAGTACATTTTAATCAGTAGATCTTGGAATAACAGTAAGAACCACAATTTTGTGTGTTAAATAAAATGCTCCTGTGCTGAGATAATCTTATAAATGTGCCTCAGCTGTGTACTGTGTAATGGCTGTGTCTGACTGTTGTCTCATACCACATCTCCTGGCAAGATGAGGAATAAAAAGAGAGTTTTTTGACATTACAGGTTCGTTTTAACCCCTTCCCGACCTGTGACGCAGCGTATGCGTCATGAAAGTCTGTGCCAATCCGACCTGTGACGCATATGCTGCGTCACAGAATGATCGCGTTCCTGCGGGTCGGGTGAAAGGGTTAACTGTAATTTCACCCGCCCTGCATGTACAGGCGGAGCTGTACTTGAGCCCGGGGGTGGCTTCGCCCCCCGTGGCTACGATCGCTCTGATTGGCTATTGAAAGTGACTGTTTCACTTTCAATCAGAGCAAATCGTAATATTTCACCAATGAAAATATTACAATCCAGCCATAGCCGATGCTGCAATATCATCGACCATGGCTGGAGACCGCGATCTGCCACCGCCACCGATCTCCTCCCCTCTGTCCTGTCCTCCGCTCCCCTCCATCCTCCTGTCCGCTCCCCCGTGGTCTGATCTCACCCTGGTGGTTCGATCCCACCCCCCCCATACTTACCGAGCTCCGGTGTCCCTCCTGGTGTCCGTCCGTCTTCTCCATGGGCGCCGCCATCTTCCAAAATGGCGGGCGCATTCGCAGTGCAGCCGCCGGATCTGCTGGCCGGCAGATTCATTCCCGATACATTTTGATCACAGGTTCTATCACAGTGATCAAAATAAAAAAAATAACCCCCCCCCTTTATCACCCCCATAGGTAGGGAAAATAATGAAATAAGGAGAATATATTTACTTATATTTTTCCACTAGGGTTAGGGTTAGAACTAGGGTTAGGGTTGCAATTAGGGTTAGGGTTGCAGTTAGGGTTAGAATTAGGCTATGTGCACACGGTGCGGATTTGACTGCGGATTCGTAGTAGTTTTCCATCACGTTTACAGTACCATGTAAACCTATGGAGAACCAAATCCGATGTGCCCAAGGTGCGGAAAATACCGCACGAAAACGCTGAGTTGTATTTTCCGCAGCATGTCAATTCTTTGTGCGGATTGCGCAGCGTTTTACACCTGTACCTCAATAGGAATCCGCAGGTGAAATCCGCACAAAAAATAATGGAAATCCTGTGGATTTTTAAAAAACGGTGCAGAAAAATCCTCACATGAATCCGCAACGTGGGCACATAGCCTTAGGGTTAGGGATGGAATTAGGGTTGGAATTAAGGTTAGTGTTGGAAATAGGGTTAAGATTAGGGTTAGGCTTGTGGTTAGGGTTAGGGGTGTGTTGGGGTTAGGGTTGTGGTTAGGGTTGGGTTTAGGGTTATGACTAGATTTGGGGTTAGGGGTGTGTTGGGGTTAGTGTTGGAGTTAGAATTGAGGGGTTTCCACTGTTTAGGCACATAAGGGGTCTCCAAATGCGACATGGCGCCACCATTGATTCCAGCCAATCTTGTGTTCAAAAAGTCAAATGGTGTTCCCTCACTTTCGAGCCCTGACGTGCGCCCAAACAGTGGTTTACCCAAACATATGGGGCATAAGCGTACAAAAAAAAATTGCACAACTTCTTTGGGAGTCTAATTTCTCCTGTTACAATTGGGAAAATAAAAAAAATGGGGGATAAAAAATTTTTGTGGGGAAAAAAAAATATTTTTTATTCTCACGACTCTGCGTTATAAACCTCTGTGAAGCACTTGGGAGTTCAAAGTGCTCACCACACATCTAGATAAGTTCCTTTGGGGGTCAGTTGTGGGGGGTTTCTACTGTTTAGGCACATCAGGGGCTCTGCAAACGTAACATGACGCCCGCAGACCATTCCATCAAAGTCTGCATTCCAAAACGTCACTACTTCCCTTCCGAGCCCCGACGTGTGCCCAAACAGTGGTTTCCCCCCCACATATAGAGTATCAGCGTACTCGGGACAAACTGGACAACAACATTTGGGGTCCAATTTCTCCTGTTACCCTTGTGAAAATAAAAAATTGCAGGCTAAAATATAATTTTTGAGGAAAGAATAATTATTTTTTATTTTCATGGCTCTGTTATAAACTTCTGTGGAGCACTTGGGGGTTCAAAGTGCTAACCGCACATCTAGATTAGTTTCTTGGGAGGTCTAGTTTCCAAAATGGGGTCACTTGTGGGGGAGCTCCAATGTTTAGTTACACAGGGGCTCTCCAATTGCGACATGGTGTCCGCTAACGACTGGAGCTAATTTTTCATTCAAAAAGTCAAATGGCGCTCCCTCCCTTCCGAGCCCTGCCTTGTGCCCAAACAGTGGTTTACCCCCACATGTGAGGTATCGGTGTACTCAGGAGAAATTGTCCAACAAATTTTAGGATCCATTTTATCCTGTTGCCCATGTGAAAATGAAAAAATTAAGGCTAAAAGAAATTTTTTGTGGGAAAAAAAAAAAAAAGTACTTTTTTCTTTTTTACGGATCAATTTGTGAAGCACCTGGGGGTTCAAAGTGCTCACTATGCATCTAGATAAGTTCCTTGTGGGGTCTAGTTTCCAAAATGGGGTCACTTGTGGGGGAGCTCCAATGTTTAGGCACACAGGGGCTCTCCAAAGGCAACATGGTGTCCGCTAACGATTGGCGCTAATTTTTCATTCAAAAAGTCAAATGGCGCTCCATCCCTTCCGAGCCCTGTCGTGCGCCCAAACAGTGGTTCTCCCCCACAAATGGGGTATCGGCGTACTCAGGACTAATTGTACAATAACTTTCGGGGTCCAGTTTCTCCTTTTACCCTTGGGGAAAAAAAAAGTTGCTAAATATCATTTTTGTGACTAAAAAGTTAAATGTTCATTTTTTTTCTTTCCATGTTGCTTCTGCTGCTGTGAAGAACCTGAAGAGTTAATAAACTTCTTCAATGTGCTTTTGAGCACCTTGAGGAGTGCAGTTTTTAGAATGGTGTCACTTTGGGTATTTTCAGCCATATAGACCCCTCAAACTGACTTCAAATGTGAGGTGGTCCCTAAAAAAAATTGTTTTGTTAATTTTGTTGTAAAAATGAGAAATCGCCGATCAGATTTTAACCCTTATAACTTCCTAGCAAAAAAAAATTTTGTTTCCAAAATTGTGCTGATGTAAAGTAGAAATGTTATTTATTAACTATTTTGTGTCACATAACTCTCTGGTTTAACAGAATAAAAATTCAAAATTTGAAAATTGCTAATAAACGCAAAAATTATCGACCTAAATTTACCACTAACATGAAGCCCAATATGTCACGAAAAAACAATCTCAGAATCCGTTGACGCGTTCCTGAGTTAGTACCTCATAAAGGGACACTGGTCAGAATTGCAAAAAATGGCCAGGTCATTAAGGTCAAAATAGGCTGGATCATGAAGGGGTTAAAGAACATTAAAACAAGAAATATCAATCCGATTTTTGCTTATTTTTTTTAGATACATGGGGCCTCATATTTGCAGATATTTTTTTTTTTTTGAATGGTTGCAGGGCTAAAAAACAGCTATTTGGATTGATAGTGGCTTATTTATTTATTTTTTTTCCTGAAATTTAGTTTTATTAACTTTATAAGGTAATAAACGACCTTTGGGGGGGCATCTCAGTGTTTATATAAAAAAATAATAATTTAAAAAAAAAAAAATATATATATATATATATATATATATATATATATATATATATATGTATATATATATATATATATATATATTGTCTAAGAGGTACTTCCGTCTTTCTGTCCTTCTGTCACCGTTATTCGTTCGCTGATTGGTCTCGGCAGCTGCCTGTCATGGCTGCCGCGACCAATCAGCGACGGCCACAGTCCGATTAGTCCCTCCCCTACTTCCCTGCACTCACTGTCCGGCGCCCGCTCCGTAATCTCCCTCACACAGGGTTAATGGCAGCGGTAACGGCCCGCGGTGTAACGGGCTCCGTTACCGCTGCTATTAACCCTGTGTGTCCCCCAACTATTTACTATTGATGCTGCTTATGCAGCATCAATAGTAAAAATATGCATATTAAAAATAATAATAATAAAAAAAACCTGCTATACTAACCCTCCGCCGCCTTTCTCGCTCCTCGCCACGCTCCCCGGACCGCTCCATTACAAGCGTCAGCTTGCGGTGAGGTCCCGTCCCAGGGCTGGTGTGCGGCAAGGACCTGCCGTGACGTCACGGTCATGTGACCGCGACGTCTTCATAGGTCCTGCTCCCACCAGCCCTGGCACTTGCAATGGAACTCGGCTTCAGGAAAATGGCCGCTGCGATCTCGATCTGCGCACGCGCGGCATCCCGCGGCCATTTTCCTGAAGCCGAGCACTACCATCTGCACAGGATCCCAGGAAGAGGAGAGGCGGGACGCAGAGGAGCAGCGACAAGAATGGTGAGTATGATACACTACAAGGGGCCCTCGGATCGTTAGGTGAGTATGTTTATTTTTTATTTTTTGGACCTGTGACATACGTGCCTCGGTAATATCCTACGTGACTCTGCTGTGTACTACGTGGCTGGGCAATATACTACGTGGCTGGGCAATATACTACGTGGCTGGGCAATATACTACGTAAATGGGCAATATACTACGTGGATATGCATACTCTACAATACCCGATGCATTTGCATCGGGCCACCATCTAGTATATATATATACCATGTGTACTCGATTATAAGCCAACCCGAGTATAATCCTAATTTTACCACAAAAAAATGGGAAAACTTATTGACTCGAGTATAAGCTGGGTATGCATTGTCCCCTCATCACTATCTTGGTCTGCATGACTCCTCATCCCTATCCTGGTATGCATGGCCGCCTCATCCCTATCCTGGTATGCATACCCTCCTCATCCCTGTCCTGGTCTGCATGGCTCCTCATCCCTATCCTGGTATGCTTGGCTCCCCATCCCTAGCCTTGTATGCCTGGCTCTTCATCCCTTCATCCCTATCCTTGTTTGCATGGCTCTTCATCCCTATCCTTGTATGCCTGGCTCTTCATCCCTATCCTGGTCTGCATGACTCCTCATCACTATCTTAGTCTGCATGGCTCCCCATCCCTGTCCTGGTCTGCATGGCTCTTCATCCTCATCCTGGTATGCATAGCTCCTCATCCCTATCCTGGTCTGCATGGCTCATCATCACCATTGTTGGCTTGTGTGGCTCCTCATCCCTATCCTTGTCTGCATGACTCCTCATCCCTATCCTTGTCTGCATGGCTCTTCATCCCTATCCTGGTATTTATGGCTCCACATTCCTATCCTTGTATACATGGCCCCCTCATCCCTATCCCGGTATGTATGGCCCCCTCATCCCTATCCTGGTATGCATGGCCTCCTCATCCCTATCCTGGTCTGCATGGCTCCTCATCCCTATCCTGGTATACGTGGCTCCTCATTCCTATCTTAGTCTGCATGGCTCTTCATCCCCATCCTGGTCTGCATACATGCATACATGGCCTGATTTGCATACATGCTGTCACATGCCGACGAGACGTGTCCAGCCTTGCTTAATACAAGAGAATTGAGCAAAGCTGAATAAAGTCTAGCTGGAATCTGGCCAGAAATATGGAAATTGCATACTTGTGGTCATATGACTCCCAGCAATGGCACCTGAGTATCGTTTTGCTCGCGTTCTGTGAGGATTCACACGTCTGCAGTTACACAGAGTGACTGCAGACTTCTACCCCAAGGCTGGACAACATTTTTAAGTGATTAACAATCAGTACTGGCATTTGTTCACTAATGTAAATGGATCTTTAACATATGTCTAGTTGCTATATATAGGGCTAATTAATAGATAGTTGTCCTTATTTGTCTCTTTTAGATTTGTTCATTTACCTATAGTTATACTGATTCTCCCTGTAAGTTACATTTTAAGGCACATTTGTAACATTTTTCTATTGTGAGGATTTAGGAGATAAAGAATTATTTTGATTGGTAGAAGGAAGGTATCTATTTGCCTTCTGACAATTTGCTAATTGAGTTAAAGGGATTGTCTGATCCAAATCTACAGGTGCTTCTCACAAAATTAGAATATCATCAAAACGTTAATTTATTTCAGTTCTTCAATACAAAACGTGAAACTCATATTAGTCATTACAAATAGTCATCTATATGATGACTTATTGATTTGGACCGGCCACAAGTGAGTACAGTCAGATTGGGGGTGCCATGGTGCCATTTTGATAAAGGTGTCTGTAGTGTAAACGTACTAGCTGATAAAGTCAGAAGTGTAGCCTGCAATGTGTAGAAAAAGGACCCCAGCTGCAGCTTTCCACCACACCTGTATTTTCCCATAAATGTATTTGTTCCTGTTGGCGAAATAGGAAGGAGAGTTCTGCAGCACAACTGGGCCGTGAAGGGAACTGGGCATGAGTATTTAAGAGCACTGCGAAGTCTGAAGTTGGTTGTATACCATTGGTATCTGTCTCATTCCACCCTTCCCAGGGAGTATTCTTGCTGCCAGACTCCTGCCGATATGTAGTTTGTCTTCTGTGAAAACAAATAATCAGGCATGTTGACATGCAACTTTCCTGATCCTTCTTTTCCCCGTCGTCTCCCTTGAGTTAACAGTCCTGACATCACCATACAATTAGATGGTCTGCCCATCCACCGTAGGTAACTATATGCTGCACAATGCTCATTTGGCCTGCTACATACACCTGCACGCTCAGGGTACCGTCACACAGTGCCATTTTCATCGCTACGACGGCACGATTCGTGACGTTGCAGCGTCGTATAAGTATCGCTCCAGCGTCGTATACTGCGGTCACACGTTGCAATACACAGCGCTGGAGCGATAATTTCATGACGTATTTGCGATGTAGAAGCCGTTGGTTACTGTGCGCACATCGTATACAACCTGTGTCACACAATGCAATCATGCCGCCACAGCGGGACACTAGACGACGAAAGAAAGTTTCAAACGATCTGCTACGACGTACGATTCTCAGCGGGGATCCGGATCGCAGTAGCGTGTCAGACACAGCGATATCGTAAATGCATCGCTGGAACGTCACGAATCGTGCCGTTGTAGCGATCAAAATTGCACTGTGTGACAGTACCCTCAGTTTATGGGAGAGACTCATCTGGAAGCAGCTTGTCCTCTAAGGATCAAGGATCAGGCATGTTGACAGAGAGCAAGCACAGCGCTTCTTTCCGATGACATCTGTCATTGGGGGAAAGTTGAGTTTTCACGGTACACATTAATGATCAGTTAGTCCCACTGACATTGGGGCAGTTTAACTGATGTTATCTGTTTCATGTGATACTCATCCTGTGTATGAGCACTCTAGATGCTGCTTTAATTTAGACATTTTTGTCAGACTGGTCTGTATACCTGTCAGGTCATTAATTATACGCAGTGAAAACATAGGAGATGTAGGCAATTGCACCTATATGCCATCTGAGGGGGCAGGTAACCCATGTAAATGGCAGATGAGATGTCGCAGGACGTGCCAAATTGTTCCTAGTATGTGACCGTGGAAATAAGCAGACCTTGTAGCTAAAGTGTGATTCCTATAGGTGTTACTATATTCAAGGCTATACTTTAACACTTTATTTTTGTTGAGCAAATAACCCTTTTTAAGAAGCTTTCTTGCCAAATCATCACTGTTTATGCTTCTGTTGTCTTGTAAAAAAAACCTTTGCATCAGTCTTGGGGATTGTGGTGCACCAAAAATGCCGTAAGCATATATAACCAAATCTATATATATGAGGCATCGTGATTACTCGCTAATCCCGCCCCCTGCACAGTAGCTCCGCACCCCACAACATCACCACACATAATCCCGCCCCCACCCCATTACCACACACAATCCCCCACCCCATTACCACACACAATCCCACCCCCCACCCCATTACCACACACAATCCCACCCCCACCACATTGCCACACACAATCCCACCCCCACCACATTACCACACACAATCCCGCCCCCCACCCCATTACCACACACAATCCCCCACCCCATTATCACACACAATCCCACCCCCACCCCATTACCACACACAATCCCGCCCCCCACCACATTACCACACACAATCCCGCCCCCCACCACATTACCACACACAATCCCGCCCCCCCACACATTACCACACATAATCCCACCCCCACCATATTACCACACACAATCCCGCCCCCACCACATTAACCCACATAATCCTGCCCCCCACCACATTACCACACACAATCCCGCCCCCCACCACATTACCACACACAATCCCGCCCCCCACCTCATTACCACACACAATTCCACCCCCACCTCTTTACCACACACAATCCTGCCCCCCACCTCATTACCACACACAATTCCGCCCCCACCCCTTTACCACACACAATCCCACCCCCACCACATTACCACACACAATCCCGCCCCCCCACCACATTACCAGACACAATCCACACCACATCACCACATTACCACACACAATCCCGCCCCCTCACCCCATTACCACACACAATCCCGCCCCCACCACATTACCACACACAATCCCGCCCCCCACCCCATTACCACACACAATCCCGCCCCCCCCACCCCATTACCACACACAATCCCGCCCCCCCACCCCATTACCACACACAATCCCGCCCCCCCACCCCATTACCACACACAATCCCGCCCCCCCACCCCATTACCACACACAATCCCGCCCCCCACCACATTACCACACACAATCCCGCCCCCTCACCCCATTACCACACACAATCCCCCCACCACATTACTACACACAATCCCACCACATCACCACACATAATCCCGCCTCCCCACCACATTAACCCACATAATCCCGCCCCCCCACCACATTACCACACATAATCCCGCCCCCCCACAACATTACCACACACAATCCCGCCCCCACCACATTACCACAGATAATCCCGCCCCCCACCACATTACCACACACAATCCCGCCCCCACTCCATTACCACACACAATCCACACCACATTACCACACACAATCCCGCCCCCCCCACATCACCACACATAATCCCGCCCCCCCCACCGCATTACCACACATAATCCCGCCCCCACCGCATTACCACACTATCCCGCCCCCCACCACATCATCACACATAATCCCGCCCCCCCTCCACATTACCACACATAATCCTGCCCCCCCACCACATCACCACACATAATCCTGCCCCCCCTCCACATTACCACACATAATCCTGCCCCATCACCACACATAATCCTGCCCCCCCTCCACATTACCACACATAATCCTGCCCCCCCTCCACATTACCACACATAATCCCGCCCCCCCACCACATCACCATACATAATCCACATCACCACACATAATCCCGCCCCCCCACCCCATTACCACACACACAATCCTGCCCCCCACCCCATTACCACACACAATCCCGCCCCCCACCCCATTACCACACACAATCCCGCCCCCCCACCCCATTACCACGCACAATCCCGCCCCCCACCACATTTCCACGCACAATCCCGCCCCCCACCACATTACCACACACAATTCCGCCCCCCCCACCCCATTACCACACACAATCCCGCCCCCACCACATTACCCCACCCCATTACCACACACAATCCCGCCCCCCCCACCCCATTACCACACATAATCCCGCCCCCCCACCCCATTACCACACATAATCCCGCCCCCCCACCCCATTACCACACACAATCCTGCCCCCCACCCCATTACCACACACAATCCCGCCCCCCCACACCATTACCACACACAATCCCGCCCCCCACCCCATTACCACACACAATCCCGCCCCCCACCCCATTACCACACATAATCCCGCCCCCCACCACATTACCACACATAATCCCGCCCCCCACTACATTACCACACATAATCCCGCCCCCCACTACATTACCACACACAATCCCGCCCCCCCACCAATTTATGTTTCGTTATGAAATTTGTTTAGATGCTGGAATGAATAAAAAACGCACATCTTACTGAATCCTGAATCCAGTTTGTTTTTGATTTTACTCTGTGAATAAAATATATTATTAGTATTATTCAGATTTTTAATGATTATTATTGTTATTAACTTCATTTTAAGTTAATTTACACCTGCGTGAGCGCTATTGAATGTTGTCATTATTTACTTTAGGTTAATCACTAGCAGCGTTAATTAGATAGCAATGAGCGTGCCGAGCGTTAGCTGGCTGGAAACAGCTAGTATAGTACTAAGCCGGGTGCTACACCCTGCATTGAAGGTACAATAACATTAATGGGAGAAGAAAGGATCAATGCAATAAGTATCCTTATTGCATTGATCCTTTTTGTCTCCCATTAATGTCTGAAAAAACCCTTTGAACACCTCACATTTGACAGTGCTTTGGACTTTGGGGCTCAACCCCAAGCAGCCATGCCCCATGTCTTGCTCAGGTGCCCATGTTACTTTTGCTCATTACAGTACAGTTTAGAAAGGTATCACTAATAAGTTATTTTTCTCTGCTATTTATGTAGTGCTACTGCTATTATTAAACTGTGCATGGCTAAAATGCTTTCTTAGGTCCTCTACTGGCCCCAGACGTCGAGGTCCTCGTCCCAGAGAAGAGACAGCCCCTGTAGAAGTAAAGATGGAAGTGAAGGAAGAGAACCCTGTCCCTGAGCCAGAAGCCCCTAGGAAGTAAGTAACAGCATAATTAGTGCCTAATTATAATAATTATAAAGCTCCTTGTTTTACCAATCGGTGCTTGTCTCAGAGGACGGACACTTTCCAATAAGTAAGTTATTAAGTTGTTTATAACTTTAGAACACACAGCTTCGATAAATGCTCTCTCAATTCCTTAAAAAACATTTGTTCCCACAGTTAAACCCTTAACGATGCAGCCAATTTCTGTTTTTGCTTTTTCCTTTGTTCCTCCCCTTCTTCCCATTTTTGAGTGACACCATTCATTTTACTACATAGTGTACTGGAAAATAGTTTTTTTAAGAATTTCTTTGTTGGTATACATTTTGTGGTAAAACTGACCCGGCAGTATGATTCTGCTCATGAATACAATTACGGTGATACCAAAGTCCATTTTTTTTTTTTATTTAGTAGTGATACAAATATCAAAAGTTTTTCCCAAAAATTTTTTGGGGTGCTATCACCATTTTCCAAGTCCTGTAAAGTTTTCATTTTTCGATCAATGGAACTGTGTGACAGTTTATTTTTTTGCAGGGCGAGACAACAAGATGTTTTTATTAATACCAGTGTGGGTTAGACATGTTTTTATCGCTTGTTAGAGCACTTTTTGAGGCATTGCAGTAACAAAAAAACCTTAATTTTAGCGTTACTGAATTTTTTGTTTATGGTGTTTACCGATCAGGTGTTAAATATTTTTATATTTTGATAGCACGGATGGCGAATACCACATGTGTATTTTTCCTTTATTTTATCTTTATTTTTAATGGGGAAAACAGGAGTGATTTGAACTTTTTGGAGGGAGTTTCATATATTTTTTTTTTTTTATTTTTTTTTTTACTTTTCACTGCTCTTCTTAGATCCCTTAGGGGACTTGAAGATGCCTACAGCAGAAATTACAATCTGCTTTGAAGCCTGGCCCATGCTGGGTTTTGAAGGAGCTCCTTAGGCTACTTTCACACATTTTCGGCGTCAGGCTCAATCCATCTAATTTTCAAAAAAACTGATCCGGCGAATGTTGCCTTGACTTGTATTAGTGCCGGATTGCGTCGGATGACCTTGCGTTTTGTCCGGTTTTCGCCAGATCCAGCAAATCTGCCATTTCTGGTTTATTGAAAAAAGATCCATAGCAACGTTTTTTGTCTCCGGCGAGAGAATGGGAGCCGGAAGGTGCCGGATCTGGAAAATGACGGATTCCGGCACCGGATTCCGTTTTTTTTAAACTGATGAGCATGCTCCAAAATTTTTTTTATCCAATAATCTAGATATGCTAGCCGGATCTGTCAAAAAAACCGGATCCGTCTCATCAGTTTTTCACAATCTGCGCCGGATCCGGTTTTTCCAACATTCGCCGGATTGTGTCTGATGCAAAAAACCTGATGTGTGAAAGCAGCCTTAATGACAAGCACGGAGGTCTTCCACAGACCTCCAGCTGTCATAAGAATCCATCAACGTGCCACTATCACGTCATGGGCACGCCGATGTTCGCATGGAATGACACTCCCCTATGCCATTGTTAGAGGCAGTTCTTGGCTGTAACACACAGCATCACCTGCCGAGTACAGTGTGGGTTCACCTCGTGAGCCGGCTCCATACAACCGATTTTGACTTGTGCTGTACATGTATGGTGCATGTCGTGAGGAGGTTAAGGAGCTTCCTTGGTCAGCCAACTATTCAATATACTCTCTTTTTGTTGTTGTTAGGATAGTTAGGTGGATGCAATCATTCTTCTTCACCTTTGCATTTAGGGCTGTCCTATATTTGAAAATGCAGCAATAAAGAACGAGTTTGTTAGTATTTCAAAATGTCTTGTCTTCTTTATTCTGCTGTTCCCATCCTACTTTGCCGTGGCTGGATTTCTGCAGACCATGATCCTCTTTAGTCCTTTTGCATTTTGGACAATACAGATTTTGTTACTGATACATAGAATTTTGCATTTAATTTCCCTACTTTTTTAATTAATGGGATTCTGTTACCTCCAAAAATGTTATCCACCAGGGGATATAGGGGTAGTCTGGGGGTAAAATTTCATTTTCTTGCTTCAGTAAGCCAGCTACACAGTGTTTCTACGCTATTTATGCATGTGCTGTAGAATTTATACCCACCCATCTTCTAGAAAACTCGAAATTTCGTCAGCCAAGTACAGTAAAATCACAGTGTGAACAGTCAGAATAGATAGAATAGCTAGAAAGATGTCACTGAGATATCTAATCAGTGCAGTGCATGTATAGCTTACTGTACATGTATTTAGCTAATAATTAAATAAAATTAAAAAAATGGCGTGGGATCCCCCTTAATTATCTTAACCAGCTAAGGGAAAACCTTTACTGGTTATTAAAAATAGGTGGACCCTACATCATTTTTATTTTTAAGGGGGGAAGTCAACCATTGTTAACCAGTAAAGGCTACGCAGACGGCTGTGAGCTGTTATTAATAGTCTGAGAAGCTTCATTTTTATTACCCCCTTCTCAGACTATAAACATCAGCCCCCAGCTGTCCGCTTTCCCTCAGCTGGTTAAGATAATTAAGGAGGACCCCACGCCATATTTTTCTTAAAATTATTTAATTCTTAGCTAAATACATGTACAGTAAGCTACACGCGTGCTTCAATTATATAGCTCACTTTCTATCTATCTATATATCATCTATCTATTTAGATCTTTATAAAAGACTAGATGGCAGCCCGATTCTAAAGAATCGGGAGTCTAGAATCCATATATACTTTATTTATTCAAATGTAAGAATAATACAATTAATAAATAATAGTAAGAAAGAACAAAAAATGGCTGCACTCACCAGCTCTTGACAATTCTTGACAGTACAGCACATTTCTGATTGGTCGCTCGCGGCAGGCGGCAACCAATCAGAAAAGTGCCGCGCACCACGAAGGCATATATCTTTGTCCACCCTGAGCGGGTGTAGGACGCTGGTGACGTCACTTATCTCCGGACATTATCTCCGGACAAAGCCACGGAAGTTGGCACAAATTGCCGGAAGTAGTATTCTAGGCAATTATATATTAGATTTTAATGTTATCAGTGTTTACCTTTGAACGTTTATATTGTATTGTCCTGTCACCAGCCATGTGTACGATTATCGGCCGAAAGCCTCTCTGGAACCAATAATCACCCCATGTAAAGGTATCTTTATAAGTTAAAGATTCAGAATACTATGACTTTTATCATATCCTGAACAGTCAAGTTTTTTATGAACCGTTAAGGTTTTCTGGTTGAAGTAAAAAAAACTCTGAGTGTTTACAGTTTGAAACCATAAAATGTTGAAAAATTATGTCAATCTTGAGTATATCACTCAATGGTGCTCATAAACGTGTCAAATTTGATCTATAATATACTTTAATATACGTTACTTTAATCTTTAATATACTTAAGAACAGGGCCCCAGACATCACACAGGGGGTCTGAAACACCGCACAGTGGTCCAAAATATCGCTGTGCTCTGCCTGGGGCCCCATATGCTGCCTGGGGCCCCTGTGCTCTGCCTGGGGCCCCATAGGCTGCCTGGGGCCCCTGTGCTCTACCTGGGACCACTGTGCTCTGCCTGGGGCCCCATATGCTGCCTGGGGCCCCTGTGCTCTGCCTGGGGCCCCTGTGCTCTGCCTGGGGCCCCTGTGCTCTGCCTGGGGCCCCATGTTCTGCCTGGGGCCACTGTGCTCTGCCTGGGGCCCCATAGGCTGCCTGGGGCCCCTGTGCTCTGCCTGGGACCACTGTGCTCTGCCTGGGGCCCCATATGCTGCCTGGGGCCCCTGTGCTCTGCCTGGGACCACTGTGCTCTGCCTGGGGCCCCATATGCTGCCTGGGGCCCCTGTGCTCTGCCTGGGGCCCCATATGCTGCCTGGGGCCCCTGTGCTCTACCTGGGGCCACTGTGCTCTGCCTGGGGCCCCATGTTCTGCCTGGGGCCACTGTGCTCTGCCTGGGGCCCCATAAGCTGCCTGGGGCCCCTGTGCTCTGCCTGGGACCACTGTGCTCTGCCTGGGGCCCCATATGCTGCCTGGGGCCCCTGTGCTCTGCCTGGGGCCCCATATGCTGCCTGGGGCCACTGTGCTCTGCCTGGGGCCCCATATGCTGCCTGGGGCCCCTGTGCTCTGCCTGGGGCCCCTGTGCTCTGCCTGGGGCCCCATATGCTCTGCCTGGGGCCCCTGTGCTCTGCCTGGGGCCCCTGTGCTCTGCCTGGGGCCCCTGTGCTCTGCCTGGGGCCCCATATGCTGCCTGGGGCCCCTGTGCTCTGCCTGGGGCCCCATATGCTGCCTGGGGCCCCTGTGCTCTGCCTGGGGCCCCTGTGCTCTGCCTGGGGCCCCATAGGCTGCCTGGGGCCCCTGTGCTCTGCCTGGGACCACTGTGCTCTGCCTGGGGCCCCATATGCTGCCTGGGGCCACTGTGCTCTGCCTGGGGCCCCATATGCTGCCTGGGGCCCCTGTGCTCTGCCTGGGTGTAGGACACTGGTGACGTCACTTATCTCCGGACATTAGCTCCGGACATTATCTCCGGACATTATCTCCGGACATTAGCTCCGGACATTAGCTCCGGACAAAGCCACGGAAGTTGGCACAAATTGCAGGAAGTAGTATTCTAGGCAATTATATATTAGATGGGCATTTCCTGAAGGAAATACATGGTGCTTGAACAGCGCTACCAGCTTTACAGCAGCACTTTTCACACACGGGACTGGGGGGCGCGCTTACTTTTGCACCCGGGGCCGGGGGCGCGCTTACTTTTGCACCGGGGGCGCACTTACTTTTGCACCCGGGGGCGCACTTACTTTTGCACCCGGGGGCGCACTTACTTTTGCACCCGGGGGCGCACTTACTTTTGCACCCGGGGGCGCACTTACTTTTGCACCCGGGGGCGCACTTACTTTTGCACCCGGGGGCGCACTTACTTTTGCACCCGGGGGCGCACTTACTTTTGCACCCGGGGGCGCACTTACTTTTGCACCCGGGGGCGCACTTACTTTTGCACCCGGGGGCGCACTTACTTTTGGGGCCGCAGTTACTTTTGGTGGGCGGGGCTCCTCGGCCTCCGATTTGGTTGGCGGGGACCCTCGGCCTCCGATTTGGTGGGCGGGGACCCTCGGCCTCCGATTTGGTGGGCGGGGACCCTCGGCCTCCGATTTGGTGGGCGGGGACCCTCGGCCTCCGTTTTGGTGGACGGGGACCCTCGGCCTCCGATTTGGTTGGCGGGGCCCCTCGGCCTCCGATTTGGTGTGTGCTCTGCCTGGGGCCACTGTGCTCTGCCTGGGGCCCCATATGCTGCCTGGGGCCCCATATGCTGCCTGGGGCCCCTGTGCTCTGCCTGGGGCCCCATATGCTGCCTGGGGCCCCTGTGCTCTGCCTGGGGCCCCATGTTCTGCCTGGGGCCACTGTGCTCTGCCTGGGTGTAGGACACTGGTGACGTCACTTATCTCCGGACATTAGCTACGGACATTAGCTCCGGACATTAGCTCCGGACATTATCTCCGGACATAGCTCCGGACAAAGCCACGGAAGTTGGCACAAATTGCAGGAAGTAGTATTCTAGGCAATTATATATTAGACTAGATGGTGGCCCGATTCTAACGCATCTGGTATTCTAGAATATGTATGTAGTTTATTTATGAAGATTTCAGAGTAATGCAATGAATACACAGGATTTGGCTGGCCGGGCGCGACTAATTAGCAAAGCTTGGTTCAAATCCCGAGTCAATTCGCGGCCAGACTGCGTCTGTTGCTGATTGGTCGCGCCCGGCTGGCCGCGAGCAGTTAGTGAAGCCAGGGCCAGCTGCAGCGCACGTAGCATATAACACAGCCCACGTAGTAAATAGTACAGCCCACGTAGTAAATGGCACAGGCACGTAGTAAATGGCACAGGCACGTAGTATATAGCACAGGCACGTAGTATATAGCACAGCCACGTAGTATATAGCACAGCCCACATAGTATATAACACAGCACACGTAGTATATAGCACAGCCCACACAGTATATTACACAGCCCACGTAGTATATAGCATAGGCATGTAGTATATAGCACAGCCCTCGTAGTATATAGCACAGCCCACGTAGTGTAAAGCCCAGCCACGTAGTATATAGCCCAGCCACGTAGTATATAACACAGCCCACGTAGTATATAGCGCAGCCCATGCAGTATATAACACAGCCCACGTAGTATATAACACAGCCACGTAGTATATTGCACAGCCCACATAGTATATAGCACAGCCACGTAGTATATAGCACAGCCACGTAGTATATAGCACAGCCACGTAGTATATAGCACAGCCACGTAGTATATAACACAGCCCACGTAGTATATAGCGCAGCCCACGCAGTATATAACACAGCCCACGTAGTATATAACACAGCCACGTAGTATATTGCACAGCCCACATAGTATATAGCACAGTGACGCAGTATATAACACAGCCCACGTAGTAACGTATTTTTCGGACTATAAGATGCACCGGACTATAAGACGCACCCAGGTTTTAGAGGTGGAAAATAGGGAAAAAAATATTTGAAGCAAAAAAGGTGGTAAAATATTTAATAACATAAACATACTATTATATGTGTTGTTATTATATGTAATAGTATGTTATTATGTTGGAAGCTGCGGGTAGAAGATGGAGCTGCATGACCAGTGTGGTGTCTGTAAAGTACTATATGAAGATGCTGGAGGGTGAGTATAAGAATGGGGGCACATGGCTTATATTTAAAGCACCACTCCAGCACTGAAAAATAACACTGGAGTGCTGCTTTGAGATCCCATTGGGAGAACTATAACTCGTATATAAAGCTGGGTACTAATCCAATAGGAATAATTAATGTTAGCGATTGGATAAAACTTAACCTTTAATTGGTCTATATAAAATGGTACATACATGTAATTAGACAAAGGACAATAGGATAAACACCCTTGTGCTAGTGCAACCGAACCAAACAGAAAAAGGGAAAAAACAATTGAAACAATAAAATTGACAGTGATTGGGGGTCACAATGTATCAGTGGCCCTAATCCCTGGCTAGGGATTTATTATCATAAACAATACCCATTTGGTATATACAGCTCCAAAATATGGTAATGCACTGTCCCTTAATGTTGTATAGATATTGTATAAATATTATACGTGTATATAGAGGTCGTGATACTGGCTACATGAAATGATCAAATGGTACAATTAATTCCACGTGCCCTCATATGAAATCAAGATACCTCACATGAAAACATGCATAAAAAACAACCACAATGCTTATTAGCTCAGGGTATATATATCAATCCCTGTTTTAGGAGCCTACATAGAATACCCTCCAGGCATATATCATGTCTATGGCACTGTCAATGGTGAATAGCAGCAAAAAACAAGAGGCTTTTACAAGCAAATCATGACCTAAAAATGTATCACTATAGTTGTATAAGTTTAGGATCATGCTACCTCATGAGCATATGCCACGAGCGTCCCTTTGAGTCAAAATAGTGAGGTCAATGTATTCCTGCACAAGACCATATTACCTACAGGTCCTGTATGTGCAGATATATATGAAATGCAACATATCCATATATCAGATAGATCTCACCCAAAAGATGAAGAGAGTAACGTTTGTCTCTCAAGGGTGAGCCAGCCTCTCTCTTATGTAGCGTCTCCCGACGCGTTTCGTCCATACGGACTCATCAGGGGAGTTTGAAGACCTAAAGTTGCCGCTTTAAGAGACGTGAATTTCTCCATCTTCTCCTGAGTCTGCTGATATCGAACTGCTCTTGGATGTTCCGCAGACAAGCATCCATAGATTCTGGAGCTGAGGAAAAAATAGCAGATCTGCACTTCTCCATAGTATAACAATGGACTGATTGCTATCCGATAAAACATAAGAGCACTCGGCCGTGTTATACGCGAGCCCTCCGTGTGAGGGGGTCACTGATTGACATACCGACCAGTATGCAGCTTTAGCCAGTCAAAGAAGCCTACGCGAAACGCGCGTAGGGGCTGGAGTTTCCACATCCCCACTACGATCACTATGGGTGAGGTTCATTTTTGTAACTATCTTTATGCTTTATAATGTTAGCAGAATGTATGGCGGCTACCGTGCACATTTAATATATACGGCTTTGTTAACTTGAACCTCTGGTCGGACACATTCTAATAGTGTGGATGCTGGGATACTTTAGGCTTCTTTCACACTAGCGTCGGGCTTGGCCCGTCGCCGTGCGTCGGGCCGAGGTCCCCGACGCTAGCGTTGTCCCCGCCGCACAACGGGGGCAGCGGATGCATTTTTCCAGCGCATCCGCTGCCCCATTGTGAGGTGCGGGGAAGTGCGGGGAGGTGGGGGCGGAGTTCCGGCGGAGTTCCGGCCGCGCATGCGTGGTCGGAAAAAGCGGACCGTCGTGAGCAAAAAACGTTACATGTAGCGTTTTTTGCTCCCGACGGTCCGCCACTGCACGACGCATTCGTCGCACGACGGGTGCGACGTGTGGCAATCCGTCACAATGCGTCGCTTCATGTTAATCAATGGCGAAAAAACGCATCCTGCAAACACTTTTGCAGGATGCGTTTTTTTGGCAAAACGACGCATTGTGACGGAATGCAGTTAACGCTAGTGTGAAAGTAGCCTTACTTGGATCCTTTGCATATAGAGAGTGACCCTTTTTTTGTAACTACATGTAACTTTTATACTGAATTTTTCAGACTGTGGTATTGTTATAAGTTGTGTATTTAATAAATATTATACCCTTTACTTATAAATAGTGTTCTGACTCCATTTATCTGATTATATATATATAGTATAAAATGAGGCAGACAGAAATTGATAAAATAATAAAGGACACATAATGACATAAAGCAATAAAAATCAAGTAACAATAGCTACAAATGTATAAATCTTTACAAATAAGGGGAGAGTGCAGCTTTAGACGGACACAACTACTGTATATAAAAGTGAGCATCAGTAAAACAAAATAGAGGAGGAAGCTGACCCAATAAATATATCAATAGGAACTCCTAAAAATACTATCATTTCAACTATATGGGGTCAGGCAATCCAATTTAAACTCCAATACTTCTCCCTTTTTCGTAATAATTGGAAATGGTCACAAGCTTTATCTTTTCCAAGCAAGTATTTTTTCCAAGCAAGGTCCACTTCAGTAGCAAAGGAGTGTTGAATAAATAGTAAAAAAAACTTACATAAAAATCACAAAAAATAAAAAATATACTATGTAAAAAAAATTGGCATATCCTTATGAAAGCAGATCAATTTTTATTCAGTATTCACAAAGAAAATCTTTAGATACAGATTATCATGTATCAAATAATTTAAAACTTTAAGCTAACACTTACATACCAGTGTGATAATAGTCAGTGTCTTATCAGAAGGAGGCACTGAACACTCCCAACAGGGGATCCAAAGAGCATATATAGTTCAATCTATCAGATAATCAGCACAGATAAACTCTGTTTTTAGTTTGCACCCTTTTTTAAGTCTATTTTAGGCCTGCTTCACATGTCCTGGTGATTCCTGTACAGGAAAAACCAGTACTGGTGAGATCCGTGGTCCGTGTCAGTGTGCCATCCGTATGTACATATGCATATGTAACATCCGTGTATCCATTTGCTGTCCTTGTGTGGCATTTGTGTGACACTTACCGGTGTCTGAAAAAGCAGTACAGTTAGCTGTTCCCAGGTGCTGGCTGCTGAATGCAGCTCTCATCATTGTCACCTGGTCTCCCTGAGATTAGCGCAACCAAGCAACAAAGATGGGAGTTGTGTTCAGCACCCACTGTGTACATATTGTGTAAAATCAAGAATTGAATTAAAAAAAATGGCATGGGCTCCCGCGTAATTTTCTTAACCATCAGAGGGAAAGCCCACCTTGAAGGAGTGATGTTAATCTAAGAAAAGCGACAATATCCCAAAAGGTTCTCATGGCTATTAATAACAACAGCTCACAGCTGTCTGGTCAACCTTTACTGTTGAGTCTTGCCTTGTGGCAATGGCAAGTGAAGTAATAGAATTAGGGTTGATGTCGGCCTTGTATTGTCAGCTGCCATCAAGCCAACGGGTTCGTAATGGAGAGGCGTCTATAAGATGCCCCCTTTTCTAACACCATAGTAAGTTTTGAAATAAACAGCAAGAATAAAATCCGTTATTTGAAATACAACTCAACACCCTTTTACACATTTATTAAAAAAACAAAGTTATACTCACCTTTAAGCCTATAATCCATCAAAGCCCATGCCCCCTGTAAAGGACAAAAAAAATAATGAACAAGCAAAATCCTCACTTGTCTGACGAGAAGATAATTCATACTGTCCCATGCCGTAATCCATTTCTGCATCATCTAGATTTTAAACTGAACAGTGGCATGCACGACCGTTCAGGCTGAAATCCAGGAGACCCTGAACTACTGAGAGCGTAGCTGCAATGATGAACGTTGACATCATAGTGGTTACCACTGGTCACTGAAGCTGCAGTTCCCACAACCAACTCATTGTGAGCGGTCCTGTGAACTGCAGTGACATCAATGAGATCACCGCTAGCACCGTGATAAATTCACATTACGTCCACAAACCTAAATGTTTTCTGTCTGGATTTTATATGACATACCAACACAAAATAGCAATTATTTGTGAAGTGTAAAGGAAATTGTGATGGTGTGATATGCTATGTGGGTATCATTTTTGTGTATATTTCTATTTTACTTATTTTCATGGTGTTCTCTTGTAGAAGAAGTTATTTTCTAATTGATGAATGGCTGTTGCTGCCCTCTGATATCAGCCACCACAGCACTTTATTGTTTGCTAATATGCTAATGACATGTTGACCTAGCTTGTTGAAACAATGAGCCCGAGACCTTCCCCCTCCTGACCTGTGAATGAGGAGGTGAGACACATATCATGTGTATATGTGTGGAATGATGATGTCTTCACAGCATCTCAGAGAAAAAGAAGAGTATATGGACTATGTAATCCTCTGTCTGCTGGATTGTTGGACTTTTATCCTGTTACTGAACTGCATTCGTGTTCTGGACTATTTTATCCTTTGTGTGGTGGATCGTATATGGACCTTTTGTATTTTGCCTAAATAAAGGTCTTGGGATTGTTCACTCTTCGCTGGCTCTGTTGATTGTGTGGTACCGGAGAAGGACCCCGTGACAACTGGTGGCAAGCAGTGGGATCAACAGAGTGTAACCTAATGGAGAACCACCCACAGAGTGAGTGCAGAAATTGGACTGTATCCAGTTTACAGGAGAGAGCCAGAGACCTGGGCCTGAACTACCAGGGACTGACTAAAGAGGCCTTAATTGACCTACTGGTGGGTGCCAGCCCGGCCACCTCCTCCCATATGTCTGAAGGAGGAGCACTGGAGATGACCCCCACCCCAAAAAGCCAGTGGGTGGTGTGTTACGAAGAAGAGATGGCGGTTCTGGGCCCAGGTGTCTCTCAGGAGTACAAGGAGGAGGCTGCCCACCGGGCACAGCGGAGACAAGAAGCAATGAAGCTTGAAAGAGGGAGTAACGCAATGTGGAATGTAAACCCTACGAGCCGGGAGCCTGTACGGATCACCTGGACAGAGTTTAAGCCATTTGATGAGCCTTCCGGAGATGTGGAGGGGTTCTTCAAGGACTTTGAGCAGCAGTGTGCTGTGATGGAGTTGCCCCACTCTGGCTGGATGCTTTTGTTAGTGGGACTCCTGAACGGTAGCCTGGCGGAGGCTTACCGAACCATTGACTCACAGCGGAATCGGATTATAACATTGTAAAGCAGACTATCCTGGATTATCATGCTATCACCTCAGACTCATATAGGGCCAAGTTCCGAGACCTCCCATGCAATACGGGGGGATCGTTTAGGATGTATGCACATAAGATGTCCCAGGCATGTCGGAGATGGCTGGAAGCAGAAAACGCCTTTACTGTGGAAGATGTTATACAGGCGTTCCTTATAGAACAATTTCTTGCCAAGTGCCCCGCAGAGGTACGGGAATGGGTCCAGGAGCACATGCCGTGCACCGTAGATAAAGCTGCAGCCCTGGCCGATGAAGCCCTTACTATCCGACCGCAATGGAGGAGGCTTCTGGACAATGAACCACAGCCTTCTCTCGCACCCCGTCCCCCTCCGATTCTATCTGCCCTTCCACCTAGTCACAAGCCGATGACAATCACGCCTCACAATCCTCATCCCCAACAGTTCCGACCACGACCTGGGGGTATCACAGAGAGGAGATGATATGGGTGTGGGCAACCTGGACATTTGCAGTCTGGCTGTCCCGCAAGGATTCGGAGGGAGCCCCACGCAGCCCCACCTCGTCCAGTACATCTTGTGCACTCTATCCTGCCTGAGGAAGAGCTACCACCACCCCCACCAGAGTGGACCACCGACCACGGCACCATAGATACCCCTCCTGGACTGTACGGACTCCGGCCTTTCTCCATCAGAAATACAGAGCAACGGCATTGTCACCTGCAGGATGTCTTAATTGATGGATACAAAGTGTCGGGATTTAGAGAAACGGGGGCATTCCTGACTATCGCTGACCCCCGTGTGGTTCAACCCGAGGCAATTCACCAGGGCCCGTGAATTCCCATTGTCCTGGCGGGGGGGTGTCCGCAAATATATACAGCGAGCTTTGGTACATTTGGATTATGGTTTTGGAGAAAAACTGTGTTGGATTGGAGTTATGGGAGGACTTCCTGCAGATATCCTCCTTGGAAATGACATTGGGTAGTTACAAAGTCATTTTGTGGGAGCAGAAGGTCCGTGGGCCTCTCACTCTTCTGAAAGAACAATTGGAGGGAGATATCGCAGATACCGGAACGCCCATCATTCCCTACGTTCTAGAGTTCAGAGACTGTCTAGCCCAGCTAGCTACCTTGGCTAATGAACATCAGCGAACGGCCCAGTCCAGTCAAAAAGCCTGATATAACCGTAAAGCCAGGACCCGGGAATTTATGGACAAGTGCTCATGATTATTGCAACCGCTGCCACTGTACAAACTGTACAAGGAACTATAAACAGTGGAGCAAAGTGGACTAAAGTGACCAGGCCAGAGGTCTGTGTAGACCTCATAGCGTGCTCACTTATTATGAGGGGGGAGAGGTTGTGATGGTGTGATATGCTATGTGGGTATCATTTTTGTGTATATTTCTATTTTACTTATTTTCATGGTGGTCTCTTGTAGAAGGAGTTATTTGCTAATTGATGAATGGCTGTTGCTGCCATCTGATATCAGCCCCCACAGCACTGTATTGTTTGCTAATATGCTAATGACATGTTGACCTAGCTTGTTGAAACAATGAGCCCCTCCTGACCTGTGAATGAGGAGGTGAGACACATATCAGTCCTGTGTGGATTGATGATGTGTTCACAGCATCTTAGAGAGAAAGAAGAGTATATGGACTATGCGATCCTCTGTCTGCTGGATTGTTGGACTTTTATCCTGTTACTGAACTGAATTCGTGCTCTGGACTATTTTATCCTTTGTGTGGTGGATCGTATATGGACATTTTGTATTTTTGCCTAAATAAAGGTCTTGGGATTGTTCACTCTTCGCTGGCTCTGTTGATTGTGCAGTACCGGAGAAGGGCCCCATGACAGAAATGATACATGGTTTTCTAAGTATTTTAAAAATAAAACTAAAAATTGTGCATTTTTATTTAAGTCAATACTTTGAGGAACCACTTTTTGCTGCAGTTACTGATGCAAGTTTTATTGGGTATGTCTCTACCAGCTTTGCACATCTAGAGGCTGAAATTTTTGCCCGTTCTTCTTTGCAAACTAGCTGGAGCTCCATTAGATTGGATGGAGAGAGTCTTTGAACATCAATTCTCAAGTCTTGCTGCAGATTCTCAAAGGGATTTAGGTATGGACTTTTGACTGGACCATTCAAACACGTGAATCGGCTTTGATCTAAACCATTCCATTGTAGCTCTGGCAGTACAGTGGGGAAAAAAGTATATAGTCAGCCCCCAATTGTGCAAGTTCTCCCATTTAAAAGGGTGAGAGAAGGCTGTAATTGACATCATAGGTAGACCACAACTATGAAAGTCAAAATGAGAAAACAAATCCAGAAAATCACCTTGTCTGATTTGGCAAAATTTATTTAGCAAATTATGGTGGAAAATAAGTATTTGGTCATTAACAAAAGTTCATCTCAATATTTTGTTATATATCCTTTGTTGGCAATGATAGAGATCAAACGTTTTCTGTAAGTCTTCACAAGATTGGCACACACTGTTGGTGGTATGTTAGCCCATTCCTCCATGCAGATCTCCTCTAGAGCAGTGATGTTTTGGGCCTGTCGCTGGGCAATACGGACTTTCAACTCCCTCCAAAGGTTTTCTATGGGGTTGAGATCTGGAGACTGACTAGGCCACTCCATGACCATAATATGCTTCTTACAAAGCCACTCCATTGTTACCCTGGCGGTGTGCTTGGGATCATTATCATTCTAAAAGACCTATCAATGTTTCATCTTCAATGCCCTTGCTGATGGAAGGAGGTTTGCACTCAAAATCTCACGATTCATGGCCCCATTCATTCTTTCATGTACACGGATCACTTGTCCAGGTCCCTTTGCAGAGAAACAGCCCCAAAGCATGATGTTGCCACCCCCATGCTTCACAGTAGGTATGGTGTTCTTTGGATGCAACTCATCGTTCTGTCTCCTCCAAACACGACGAGTTTTGTTCCTACCAAACCGTTCTACTTTGGTTTCATCAGACCATATGACATTCTCCCAGTACTCTTCTGGATAATCCAAATGCTCTCTAGCAAACTTCAGACAGGCCCAGACATGTACTGGCTTAAGCAGGGGGACACATCTGGCACTGCAGGATCTGAATCCCTGGCGAAGTAGTGTGTTACTGATTGTAGCCTTTGTTGTTACGGTGGTCCCAGCTCTATGCAGGTCTTTCACTAGGTCACCCCCCCCCCCCCCCCGTGTGGTTCTGGGATTTTTGCACCCCGCTCTTGTGATCATTTTGACCCCATGGAGGGAGATCTTGCGTGGAGCCCCAGATCAAGGGAGATTGTCAGTGGTCTTGTTTGTCTTCCATTTTCTTATTAAGGCTCCCACAGTTGACTTAATCACACCAAGCTGCTTGCCTATTGCAGATTCAGTCTTCCCATCCTGGGGCAGGGCTACAATTTTGTTTCTGGTATCCTTTTGACAGTTCTTTCGTCTTCACCATAGTGGAGTTTGGAGTGTGACTGTTTGAGGTTGTGGACAGGTGTCTTTTATATTGATAACAAGTTCAAACAGGTGCCATTACTACAGGTAATGAGTGGAGGACAGAGGAGCCTCCTAAAGAAGTTACAGGTCTGTGAGAGCCAGAAATCTTGCATGTTTTTAGGTGACCAAATACTTATTTTCCACCATAATTTTCAAAATAAATCTTGCCAAATCAGACGAGGTGATTTTCTGGATTTGTTTTCTCATTTTGACTCTCACAGTTGTGGTCTACCTATGATGTAAATTACAGGCCTCTCATCTTTTTAAGTGGGAGAATTTGCACAATTGGTGGCTGACTAAATACTTTTTTCCCCACGGTATGTAAAGGGTCGTTGTCCTGCTGGATTTTGAACCTTCTCCTCAGTCTCAAGTATATTGCAGCCTCCAACAGTATTTCCTCCAAGAATCTACTCAGGCATTCAGGCAGAGGAACAATTACACTGTTCTGGAATGGCCATCCCAGTCCCCAGACCTGAATATCATTGAACATCTGTGGGATCATTTGAAGAGGGCTGTCCATGCTCGGCGACTATCAAACTTAACTGAACTGGAACTGTTTTGTAAAGAGGAATGGTCAAAAATACCTTCGTCCAGGAACTCATTAAAAGCTACAGGAGGCGACTAGAGGCTGTTATTTTTGCAAAAGGAGGATCTACTAAATATTAATGTCACTTTTCTGGTGAGGTGCCCATACTTATGCACCTGTCAAATTTTGTTTGAATGCAGATTGCACATTTTCAGTAGTACAATAGACTTCATTTCAAGGCAGAAACATTACTGTGTCCAACAGTTATTAGATATACGAAACTGAAATAGCTGTTGCAAAAGAAAAACAATTTTTATAAAACATTAAGCTTAAGATTAATAGGGGTGCCCAAACTTTTTCATATAACTGTATACTGAGCATTTGCGAAACTGCCACACATCAGCCTGGGATGAGACTCCTGATAAGAACATCCAGAGTAAGACACACCCCTATTTTCCTTCAAATTTTTTTTGGGAAAAAGTGCGTCTTATAGTCCGAAAAATTTGGTAAGTCTCTGATTTAAGGTTATAAAAATTACTAAAAATGTTGAAAATTGCAACATTTTCACCAAATTTCCGATTTTTTTTTTCCACAAATAATTGAGCAAATGTTACCATACCACTATCATGAAGTACAATATGTCACACAAAAAAAAACATTTACAGAATCGCTGGGGTCCTTTGAAGCATTCCAGAGTTATTACCTCATAAAGTGACACTAGTCAGAATTGTAAAATTTGGCCTGGTCAAAAAGGTGAAGGAGTTAAATGTCCCTGTTTTAACCCCCAATAGAAAGTACTATTCCACCTCAAAAGCCCTTAAATACATAAATTCTTGGGTCTGAGTTCTGAAGGATTAAATAGTAACTAAACCTTTGAAAAAAAATGTTCACATTTAATTTCCCTAATGATTACATGCTGATTCGTGTAGTCCAACGATCATTTTAAACCTTTTCCATAACCCCACTTCCCTTCTGGAGAAGATTGCAGCTCAGGAGATGGGTGCTCACAGGTCTTTCCTGAGCACACAGTCCATATTACAGATACAATAGAAAGCATAGGCTAAAAAAGTAATCAGTGGGAGATCTAAGGACCTGGAATGTGTTGAAATTTTATAACCGATGCATGATGAGTAAAGCAGGGACTAGCCCAGCCTCTGAAACTAAGGTCACTGATGCCACTTTGTTTCATGGTGGGGACAGGCTGTGGCAGTGACCGCAGCATCGGGTCCCTGATATGTCATCCTGTTTCTTTATCCCAGCATACACTGGGAATTATCAAATGAAACATCAAACCGTAAGTAAGAAAGAAAAAAGCAGGAAGCAAGAGTAGAGAGAATGGTAGGGAAATTTTGATTGAAGTTTATTAGAAAAGTGATTAGATTAAATAGTCATTTAGGATGAAATTCAAATTTTGTTACTGCAATCAATCCATTCCCTAAATAGCCGTATTCACTCTCCTCTGCACAGCATCCTTATTATGCACTATTGTATGCAGATAGAAAATCTACGCAAAATGTAGTGCACATCCACATACACAAAAATTTTATTAAAAAGACTTTGACTTATAAATCAAAAGAAAAAAAAACACCAAAAAAGAAAAACACCTATTTGCTGCTGCTTTTTTTTTTTAAAACTGCAGCATGTTAATTCTTTCAGCGTTTTTTGCATAGAAAGCAATGGGTAAGTGCAAAAAAGCAGCACAAACATTGCCATCAGTTTTTGATGTGTTTTTAGTGAAAAAAGCAGGTACAGAAGAATGTGAAATCCATTTATTTTAGTGATTGTTCTCAAGTTTAAAGCCTAATGTCTTGGTCTTATCACCTGAAAATGGCTGTTAGGATTAGTAGAGTTTAATGTGATGTGTAAAGTAAACTAAGCCTGAGCATTTCGATGCTCTACCAATTTTATGAAATTGAACAATACCTGACCAACTACAAAATGGACTGCTAATGTCTTTGGTAAACTATTTTTGACCAATTCATCAACACAAATTCATGAATTCATGAACTTTTTTTGTTCAGAATAATCAGGGTTTTTTTCAGATAATTTGATCAAATTGCCCTTTTTTCCCCAAAATGTATTTTGGTCTTGCATTGTTGGCCTGACACCTTGTATTGATCATTATTGTATGATAACAAAACTGAACTTTTGAGATCCTAAAAAACGCAGCAAGAAAAGCAACAAAAAAGTCAGCAAAACCTGCTTTTTGCCTGCAGTTTTTTTTTACTGCCAAGGGATCAGGTTTTTGCTGTAGAAAAAAAAGCAGCAAAAAAGCAACATGCAAACATGGCCTTAGACACTGAACAGCATAGATTTGACATTGGTATAGACATTCCAGTGCAGCATGTAATTGAAATAAATAGGGGATTCTAATGTATGTATTTGGATGACAGGGGTTGGGTGGGAGCTAGCGGGGGGTAGTATTCTGGGTTAAATGGTTGGCACAAGAAGAACTTTAGTGGTTTCTCGTATTAACCCCTAAGGACCAAGCCACTTTGTAGGTTAATGAAGTTTTTTGTGTGTTTAGTGAAAAAAGCAGGTACAGTGGTTTCTCGTATTAACCCCTTAAGGACCAAGCCACATTGTAGGTTAATGACCAGGCCTTAATTTTGAAATCTGACCACTGTCACTTTGTGTGTTTTTAACTCTGGAGAATTATGACTTTCATTTTTATGCCCCTAAATCAGTGTGTTATGTCACACAAAATAGTTAATAAATAACATTTCCCACATGTCTACTTTACATGAGCACAATTTTTTGAACCATAATTTTTTTTGTTAGGCTGGGTTCACATTGTTCTAGGGCAGTCCGTCTAACGGACACGTTTTTAAGTAGGCAAAACGCAATATAACAGACATTGTAACGCACCCATAGACTTGCATTTGTATGACGCATCGTAACGCATGTCAAAATTGGCATGCGTTTGCAACATTCCGTTTTTTTATGACGCACCTTCCAACGCGGCCTGCAGCATTTTCGGGTCCAGTCAAGCTAACGCAAGAGTAACGGAAGCGTTAATTCTTCCATTGAAGTCTATTGCTAATGCAGCCAGATGCAAATCAAGCAAAATGTCCATGAAACCATGCATTGGATTGCGTTAATGAGGCTTGTCCATGTGGTCATGTGACAGGAAATATGATTTCAGCCATTTCGGAGCATAGACTCTGCAAACACACTCTGAAAATGCCAGCAACACAGTGTGTGTATCTTGTGAGCGATCAGAGGCAATGTAAGTACAATTCTATGTATTATATTTTTCTGTATACATCATTTGATTGTGTAGTGGCCGTCGGATGTATGTGTACTAAATATATTGTTTTGTTTGTACACAGATGTCGGATAGTGGGGGATCGAGCAGCAGCAGCGTGTCTGCAGTCTTCTCGTCACAATCGGTAGGCTTTTTATTTAAAAAGCCACAATAAATGTTGTGTGTCACACGAGTATATTGAGCTAATCATGTGTAATCATTTTTGTATTGCAAATAGGAATCTTCTGATTCCGAACCTGCCAGGCCACCCCCCAAAAAAGTGTCCAAGAAGGTACATGCCACAAATTATGTGTCTTTTTACACATAAATTAATTGATACAAGAATTGTAATTTTTTTTTTTTTTTTTTTTTTTAACTACACTGTAGGTTGTTGAAAAAGGAAAAAAAAAAAAATCAGCCTCACCATCTGTCTTCACCTCACCTAGAAGTGGTAAGTATCACGGAAAATATACCTTTTGGAACAAAAAAAAATACTAAATTAGTATATTCTTTAAAAATAAATCATTAAACATACAAAACAAACATAACACAAGAAACATATATAACAACATTTAAAACCCTGGTTTAAAAAACTGCATACATGTCATAACATAAACCAAACAGTACAAGGACAACCAACAAAAATAAACAATTAAACATTGCAATATAATTTATAAAAAGTTTAAAGTGTTAAAAAATGTAAAAAATTAGGATAACTGTCCTTAAAAATAATGTAGTTTTGGGGATGAGATAAATGTATGCAACCAAAAATTAACGTATACATTTTAATATAACATTTTGTGTTTTACATAGTCCAAGCAGACCGCCAAAAAAAGAAGGAACATTGCGGTTGACGAAGAGCACTTGGACATAGAAAACGAGACACTAATAACACTAGTGGAAGCGAGTCCGTCCATATGGGATCAAAGTGACAGCTCCCACAACGATGATATTAAAAACCGGAAGTTGTGGGAGAAAATAATATGCCAGTTGGACCCCCGGGTATTTGGATAAGTCCGCATCCTCTAAGAAAAAAATTGGTAATTATTGCTGAACTTAAATTGCTAAAATGTAAAGATTGGAAGCTCTCAAATAATTTTTTTTTGTTTTTTCTTTGAAGCCGATGCTGTCCATACCCGTTGGAGATCCATTAGAGATCGATTTGTACGGGACTTCCGCAGCAGCCAAAACACCCCCAGTAGATCTGGTGGCAAACGTGTCACCCCGTATGTTCATTATAAGCAATTGTTGTTTCTACAGAAAATGTCCCGGCGCTCGTAAGTAAAAAGTTTACGGTGTGAGAGAGGACCAAGTATTTAATTGAAATCTCTGAAATAATATATATATTTTGTTATAGAACGATATGCAGTACCTCTGCGCCTCGAGAGGCAGAGGAACCGGAGCCATCTCGACAGGAAACAAGCCAGCAGACGGGCGCTGAAGATGTGTCTGGCCTGAGCGAACCACGATCAATGTACAGTAGTACTGTGGCTCCTGTTAGTGCCGGTTTGCAAGCACACCGCGGACGCAAGCGATCATCTGCCAAAGATGAAGTCGATGCCATAATTGTCGATGGACTCCAACGGTTAGAGGATCGCAGTGTCGCAGTGAACACAGAGATCTAAGGCGGGAAATTATGGAATTGCAATCCCGTGAATCAGTGTATGCAGCCAATGAGTGGAAGCTCCTGTTTTTGTCCTATGTACCTGTAGCCCAAAAGATACCGTCACACAGAAATTTAATGTTTAGGCAAAGATTTCATGACCTATTTGAGGAATTTTTGGCCCCTCAGGAACCCACTTCCTCGAGACCAAGAACCATGGACATGCCATCATACAAACCACAATACAGAGGCCAGGGTGAACCGTGTATGGAAATGCAAAGGCAATGTAGTAGTTCAGCATACAGTTAGGCAGACAATATGCCCGCCCAATATCACCGTCTGTAACTACTGTTAGAAAAATCACCAAACTTTGGCAATTACAGCCTTTAAAATGTTTGTGCTAAATTTTTGTGTACCAAAGTTAATTGTGTATATTTTTGTTCATCCCTATGGGATCGCATATGTTAAAATGTCTACCAACAATCAGGTTGGACGACCAATGTGTTCAAAATATTCTTAGTAAATTTCGCTGTTATTATTAAACATTTCATATTCTTGTATGGATTGAACTTTTTAAAATTAAGGTTATATAAACTAAAAAAAAAAAAAAATTAACAAAGAATTGCCCCACACATTGCACCAATATAAAGAGTCTTTAACATTTTCACACGTGTATGTCTTGCCATGGAACAAGACCTTCATGTATGAAGTAATGAGGAACACCTCATCCCCAACTAAAACATAGGGAAAACTTGGGCCTTCGGTCCCCGGAAGTGGTCGTGCTGAGGGTATGTTGAAGCTGTTGCTGGACAAACATTTCCCCATGTTGGACTCTTTGAAAAAGACTCTGGAATCGTTCGTCCGTCCATATGCACCAATATCCACAGCAACAAAACGGTATCTAGCCTCCGCAATAGCCATCAATACAATGGAAAAGTATTTTCCATTTCACCACCTGACAGCACCATTGGAGGATGTCCTTCTTACCCTCAGTGGGACAGGAACAACAAGCGGTTAAAAGGACCCTCCCCACTCCACCCACCAGTGTTTTTCCTGTCCCACTGTGGATAGGAACGGCAAGCTTATCCGCCGACGGTGCTGTACAGATGGTGGAGATCGGGGGGCCCAGCCTTTCCCTTCCCCACTGCAAGACATCTGTTGCTGATACCTGCCACGGGGGTCGCTCAGCCTCCCCAGTGTAGCGCTGCTCCTGGGGTCGGATCCGTTCCTCCATACTGGGGGCTCTCGGTCCGGGCGCCTATTTGCTGGGGGGTGTATGCGGGGGCCATCTCCAATACGGCTGCCGATCCCAGCATGTGGCCGCGTCCATTCCCGGCGGCCGCTCTCAGCGTGGCAGCCGCTTCCAGCTCCAGGACTAGCGACCGCGTCACTTCCGGCCGATGGCCGCATCACTTCCGGTCGCGACGAGCACCGGACAGGGGGATGCCAGCGACAGCGCCGGCCTCAGGAGGTCTCCAGCACGGTCAGACCGCGTGGGACGCGGTAAGGAGGGCAGGATCTCAGAGACAGGCAAGGGCCATTATTCACACCTATTTTCAATAAAAAAAAACATCGGGAGACTCCCGGATTATAAATCTGAAACCCCTGAACAGATGGGAGCTGTCACAGGGGCGAGTGAGTAGGCTATTCAAAGCCATGCTACAATGCTTCCTGCCTATTCCCTACCCCCCTATCGGTAGTCTCTGTACATTTTAGGTAGAGCCTTCCAACCCTGCAACTGAAAAGAAAAAGGCTGGGAAGAATAAATGTCCCATTTGCGCAGCTAGATTTCCTGAAAACTGGCGGAAACCGCTCTGCAAGTCATGCACATCTAAGATCATCGGCGAAGAACAAACCACATTATTAACTAATATGAGAGCAATGATACATCAGGAGGTTCAGGCATCCATCTCGAGCCTGAATCTTTCCCAGACCAGCCAGACAGAACCTCAAACATCGCAGAAAAGACCGAGGGAGTCCAGTCCTTCTTCTGACCAAGAAGATACGGAGGAGACGGATCAAGAAGAAAGAGAAGAACCATTAGGAAGAGGGAAAGAAATACCTCTTCTCGGCAGCAGATACGGATGAACTCCTACATGCAGTATGTAACACCATGCAGTTACAGGACACTCAAGAGGAAACCTCAATCCAAGATGAAATGTTTGGTGGTCTGCATGCTCAACTCACGAAAGTTTTCCTGGTTAATAATCATATCTGTTCCATGATATTGGAAGACTGGCAGGAGGCGGAGAAAAGGCTAGTGGTACCTAGAGACTTTAGACTCCATTTACCTTATAATCCATACGATATAAAGGTTTGGGATGAAGTTCCTAAGCAAAAGTGGCAAAGAAGATGGCAATTCCGTTTGAGGACTCCTCCACGTTGAAGGATCCAGTGGATCGCAAAGCAGATGGACTGCTGAGGAGAACTTGGGAATCCTCGGCTGCAGTAATACGGGCCAATATAGCAGCAACCTCGGTAACCCGATCCATGCATTTATGGATGGACGATCTGGAAGAACATCTCAAGGCTAAAACTTCTAGAGATGTTATCCTCAAATCCCTACCATTACTAAAGCTGGCAACGGGTTTCATGGCGGACGCTTCGGCAGAATCTGTGCGATTCGCCGCCAGAAGCGAATCCTTATCCAATGCAGCCAGAAGAGCAATCTGGCTAAAGACTTGGTCGGGCGATATTCAGTCAAAGAATAAACTTTGTGGGATCCCGTTCTCAGGGGGTAAAGTGTTTAGGCCTATTCTAGACAACATATAAAAAGCCTCAGACAAAAAGAAAGGGTTCCCTGAGGAAAATACTAAAAAATACCAGCCCTCACGTAGATCCCGACCTAGTCAGAAAACAGACTACAGGGGGAAAGAGAAGACTGGGAGATGGTCCTATCCCAAGGGTGGAAAAGGTAGAGACTCCATCTTCCAGGGTTCAGGTTCAGGGAAACCGAATAAATGGCATCAAGGTGGGAGGTCGATTACAAAGGTTTCTGGGGGGTTGGCAGAAAATATCCAAAAACCCTTGGATTCTGCAGGTGATTGCTCACGGTTACAAATTAGAATTCACCAGTCCTCCTCCAGAAAGGTTAGTAGTAACCCGATCTTATCCCCTCTTAAACTCTCCATTCTACAAGATCTGGGATGGATTGTGAATTGGGAAAAATCATGCCTAATTCCAAATTCCAGAATAAAATTTTTGGGGGTCATATTAGATTCCAACGCCAGAACATCTATTTTACCAGAGGAGAGACAGAAGTCGTTAATTGAAAACATATACCGGTTCAGGAAAAGCACTTCCTCTATAAGAGAAGCAATGAGAGTCCTAGGCTTAATGACGGCCTGTATTCCCTATGTGAAATGGAGCCAATTTCACTCACGGGGGTTACAGAAGCAAATTCTGAAATCTTGGGACAGAAGGCAAAATTCTCTGGAGAAGAAGATGGTTCTTTCTCCTTCGGTAAAGAAGTCCCTAACCTGGTGGACCATCCCGGAAAATCTGAAGGTGGGAGTTCCATGGATCCTCTATCCCTGTGTCACTGTTACCACAGACACCAGTCAGTACGGATGGGGCGGGCACATAGGAAGGACATACTACCAAGAGAAGTGGAGTCCAGAAGTGTCGGTCAAGTCATCAAACTTCAGAGAACTTTATGCAATTTGGAAAGTGCTCTACCAGGCCCAGTCTCAAGTCAGACAGACACGTGAGGATTCTGTCCGACAATGTGACAGCAGTATTATATTAATCCACCGCACTCCCTTTATGCAGAAATGTAGATTTTTTGTAAATGCTAATTTACTCAAGTAGAGAAAGAATCAAGTACATTGGATCAAACAAAAGGCAATTGTTACACAATGTGCAAGCGACTCAGAATGATATATGACGTTTCGACCCTCCCGGTCTTACTCTAAGGTCGCACTTAGTCCAGGTTTATATGAATATTTCCTAAAATAGGAAGGACGTCCCTGTGGTATCCAGGGGCAGGTGTAGTTTTTAGATAATAAATATGGCCTAATGGGTGATCCGTCTCTGTATACAACCTTATTTGAGGATAACAGCGGCGCATCAGCGTCTTGCTGGTTATTGTATAGATTTATGAATAATAAATGTGGCCTAATGGGTGGTTCGTCTCTGGATTCGGCCTTGTTTAAAGATAACAGCGGCGCATCAGCGTCTTGCTGGTGATTATATAGGCATGGGACCCTGTGTGGATGAATGCACGGTGCTCCTGCGTCCTGTGCTGCGGCATGCCGCAGTACAGGACGCAGGAGCACCGTGCATTCATCCACACAGGGTCCCATGCCTATATAATCACCAGCAAGACGCTGGTGCGCCGCTGTTATCCTTAAAGGGAACCTGTCACCCCCCCCCCCCCAGTCGTTTCAAACTAAAAGAGCCAGCTTGTGCAGCAGTAATGCTGCATTCTGACAAGGTGGCTCTTTTAGTTCTGGGTGCTGTAACTTGAGAAATAATCAGTTTTATAATTTGTCTGAAATACCTGCTCCTCAGTCAAGTGGGCCGGCGTTTCCCCCCTGCTTCAGACAGCACACAGCTGTCACTCACATCTTCTTGGTGCCGGGCACCACCTCCTCACCGCTGTTTTCAAAAGTAGCCGGCGCCTGCACTCTTATCACCTGCACTCTTATCACCTGCCTGGTGCAGGCGCAGTGAATGCTGGCCGTCTTTCCACATATGCAGTCCAGCTGACTGCGCCTGCGCGGCCGCCCTGCCTGTGAATCCCAGCCCCGCAATGTGAATAAATCATAAGTCACTGCGGGGCTGGGAATCAGAAGCAGGGCGGCCGCGCAGGCGCAGTCAGCTGGACTGCATATGAGGAAAGACGGCCAGCGTTCACTGCGCCTGCACCAGGCAGGGGATAAGAGCGCAGGCGCCGGCTACTTTTGAAAACAGCGGTGAGGAGGAGGCGGCACCCGGCGCCAAGAAGATGTGAGTGACAGCTGTGTGCTGTCTGAAGCAGGGGGGAAATGCCGGCCTACTTGACTGAGGAGCAGGTATTTCAGACAAATTATAAAACTGATTATTTCTCAAGTTACAGCCCCCAGAACTAAAAGAGCCACCTTGTCAGAATGCAGCATTACTGCTGCACAAGGTGGCTCTTTTAGTTTGAAATGACTGGGGGGGGAGTGACAGGTTCCTTTTAAACAAGGCCAAATCCAGAGACGAACCACCCATTAGGCCACATTTGTTATTCATAAATCTATACAATAACCTGCAAGACGCTGATGCGCCGCTGTTCTCCTCAAATAAAGTTGTATACAGAGACGGATCACCCATTAGGCCATATTTATTATCTAAAAACTACACCTGCCCCTGGATACCACAGGGACGACGTCCTTCCTATTTTAGGAAATATTCATATAAACCTGGACTAAGTGCGACCTTAGAGTAAGACCCGGGAGGGTCGAAACGTCATATATCATTCTGAGTCGCTTGCACATTGTGTAACAATTGCCTTTTGATATATCATTCTGAGTCGCTTGCACAGTGTGTAACAATTGCCTTTTGTGCGATCCAATGTACTTGATTCTTTCTCTAGTTGAATAAATTAGCATTTACAAAAGAATCTACATTTCTGCATAAAGGGAGTGCGGTGGATTAATATAATACTGTTATTTGGACCACATGGTCTGTCACACCAGCACCCCGATTTAATATAGAGTGCAGGCCAATATATTTATATTAATGTGACAGCAGTGGCATTTCCAAGGCACCAGGGAGGCCCAAGGCACCCATCTCTACAGCACTTGGCAGAACAGATTTTCAGATGGGCAGAGAAATCAATAAACTAGAAGGTAGCTGACAGCACAACTGGCAAAGGGATGCCCGTCCTAGTTCCACGGACCAAACTGGAAGTGTACATACCCAAGCAAAGTGAAGGACAGCATCCAATCCAGGTGAAAAAACTTCTTTATTGTGCCAAATGCGACGTTTCAACCATCAGAGCTTGAAAAAGACCTCTGATGGTTGAAACCGCATTTGGCACAATAAAGGAGTTTTTTCACCTGGCTTGGATGCTGTCCTTCACTTTGCTTGGGCAGAGAAATCCGTCAGGTCCATCTCGGCAGTTCACCTGGAGGGTGCCAACAACCAGATAGCAGATTTCCTAAGCAGAACGACAGTAGATCCCAGAGAATGGGAATTGAATCCAGAAGTGTTCAGCAATCTGTGCCAGCCGTGGGGGACGCCTCTAGTGGATCTCTTTGCCACCAGGTCAAATGCAAAGGCCAGAGCATTTTTCTCTCTCAATCCTCTATAGGGAGCAGCGGGAGTCGACACGCTGTCTCAACATTGGGGAGAAGGTCTTCTGTACGCTTTTCCACCCCTGCCACTGATCCCGAGAACACTCAGGAAGATACGGGACGAAAGAGCAACTGTAATCCTGATGGTTCCGTTTTGGCCCAAGAGGAGCTGGTTTTCTCTTTTATCCAGAATGACGACAAAAAGACCTATCCTCTTGCCGAAGAGGCAGGACCTTCTGTGCCAAGGTCCAGTGTTACACATCAATCCGGATTCACTACAGCTGTCTGCCTGGATCCTTAACGCCTGACTCTAAGATCCAGAGGCCTGTCAGAAGAGGTTATCACCACACTCCAGGCAAGCAGGAAGCCGGTGACTTCAGCAATCTATAATAAGATCTAGAAGCGGTATTGCTCTTTTCTAGGAGAGGTCCCTATAGACACCTCAAAACCAGACATTCCTAGAATCCTTGACTTTTTACAACTTGGTTTTAAAAAAAGGCTTCCGGCCTAGTACTTTAAAAGTACAGATTGCTGCCCTTAGTGTGTTTTTTGACTCATCGTTAGCCTCCCATCCTTGGATAGCAAGATTTGCTAGAGCCATACAAAGAATGAGAGGAAATCGTCTCCTCCTTGGGACCTAAATTTGGTCCTTAATGCACTGTGCAGATCCCCATATTTACTATGAGAGGACATGGACATAGCCAATCTCTCCTTTAAAACAGCCTTCCTAGTGGCCATCACTTCAGCTAAGAGAAGGGGGGGAAATGCAGGCTCTATCCATACAGGATCTATACCTCCGGATCTTTTGACGACAGAATAGTCTTAAGACTTAATCCAGCCTTTTTTCCCAAGGTAGTCTCATCAACAAACATAAACCAAGAAGTAATTCTTCCCTCATTCTGCCAACACCCTAGAAACATGAAGGAAGGGGTCTATCATAACCTTGACGTTAGAGAGACAGTTCTGAAATACCTAGGGGCGACTGAAGGTTGGAGACGAGACACGAACCTGTTCATACAGTACGGGGGACCAAATAAAGGTTGTAAGGCAGCAAAGTCAACCATTGCTAGGTGGATTAAGACTACTGTAAACCTAGTGTATACAGTCCAGGGGAAGGATCCCCCAGATTCCCTAAGGGTATGTGTCCACGTTCAGGATTGCATCAGGATTTGGTCAGGATTTTTCATCAGTATTTGTAAGCCAAAACCAGGAGTGGAACAATTAGAGGAAAAGTATAACAGAAACATATGCACCACTTCTGTATTTATCACCCACTCCTGGTTTTGGCTTACAAATACTGATGAAAAATCCTGACCAAATCCTGATGCAATCCTGAACGTGGACACATACCCTTAGAGCCCAATCAACCCGAGCTATTGCTACATCATGGGCAGAGGGGGGGAGCTTCAGCAGAGCTGATCTGTAGGGCTGCGACTTGGACAAGTCTTTCTACTTTTGCCAGACACTATAAACTACATGTCTCCTCCAATGGTGCTGTCAGGTGGTGAACTGGGAAACGGTAATTAGACCTACTGGTAATTATATTTCCAGGAATCCATCCTGACAGCACTACTAGTTCCCTCCCACTGCAAATTTGTATTATAGACTAATGTGATGTAACATTGGTGTAAATTTGTTGAATAAATTCTCTTTTTTGCATCCATCCAGATGTGGTACTTGGAAAATCACTGGTGGGTGGAGTGGGGAGGGTCCTTTTAACCGCTTGTTGTTCCTGTCCCACTAAGGGTAAGAACAACATCCTCCAATGGTGCTGTCAGGATGGATTCCTGGAAATACAATTACCGGTAGGTCTAATTACCGTTTTTGATAGTAGTATAGGGATCCACTATGCACTGGTTTCTGAATCCGAATGTGCTTGCTATCCACGGCACCAATGCAATTGGGGAAATTGGCTACATCCTCAAAATTTTGGGAAATCGAAAGCCACAGTTCTGTTGTCGGGGTTGGTAGCAAAAGTGGTTGTAAGTTGTTCCAAATGGCATCACAAGTTTCACGAACTAGTTGGCAAATGGTCGATTTCCCCAGTCGAAATTGAAAATTCAGTAAAGCAAAAGATTCTCCGGTAGCCAGATATGTCGACAATCCCCCCAAAAAATTAGCAATATGGACATATTGTAAAGATTTTTAAGGACTACTAAAATAAAGGCAATTTAAAATGGAATAGGACAATTGGCAAAGTGTACATAATTAAAAGACATGCACCACGATAAATTACATCCTGTCTTTGTCAATAGAACAATGTTAAAAAAAAAAAAAAAGGATAATTACCTCAGAGTCACCACTAAATGTTGCTCCGCACAAATACTATCACGGAAAGTGCTGCGCTGATGATGTATCTCATCCTTCACATGTGAGAGCAGAATATCAAAGGTTTCAATGGACAACCGAAGATAATGTTGAAATTTAAAGAGATGATCCCTTAGCTGAACATACAGGGTGTGAAAGGCACCATACTTATTCCGTAAAAAATTCACTTCATGGATCCAATATCTCCTTTGGGAAATACGCCTTCTCTGCCGAAGTCGCAACTGCATCAAGCGAAATCTAACAAGCTCAGACACAAACATCTTGCTTGCAGAAGTTCACTCAATGCTTTCAAAATGGAGAATGTTTATCCACACACACCCAATGCTGACAAAAGAGCAAAAAAAAGAGAGAACAACTTTATTGACAGTGCCTGAAGGCAGACAAACGGATGCTTCACGAACAGACATCAAAATGACAACGCAGTCATGTGCGTTAACGCAAGCTTTAACGTGAAGCCAAATTTACACAAAATTTGGCTCAATTCAGTACATGCGTTTAACGGATCCTTTAAATGGATTGTACTAAATGCAATGTGAACCTAGCCTTATGAAGTTATAAAGGTTAAAAATTGACCAGCGATTTCTAATTTTTCCAACTAAATTTACAAAACCATTTTTTTAGGAACCACCTCATATTCGAAGTGACTTTGGGGGCCTATATAACAGAAAACACCCCAAAGTGACAACATTCTAAAAACTTTACCCCCCCCCCCCCAAGGTTTATTAACCCTTCAGGTGCTTCACAAGAACTGAAGCAATGTGGAAGGAAAAAATGATCATTTAACTTTTTTTCACAACAATTTTACTTTGTACACAATTTTTTTTTTATTTTCTCAAGGGAATCAGGAGAAAATGAACCACAACATTTGTTGTGCAATTTCTCCTGAGTACGCCGATACCCCATGTGAGGAAGACCTCTGTTTGGGGGCAGGGCTCGGAAGGGAAGGAGGGATCACCGTTTCGTGTTTTGAACGCAAAATTGGCTGGAATCTAGAGCGGACGCCATGTTGGGTTTGTAGACCCCCTGATGTGCCTAAACAGTGGAAACCCACACAAGTGACCCCCATTTTGGAAATTAGACTCTTAAGGGACTTAGCTACATGTTAGTTGAGCACCTTGAACCCCCAAGTGCTTTACATAAGTTTATAACATAGAGCCATGAAAATTAAAAATCAAATTTTTTCCACAAAAATAATCTTTTAGCACCAATTTTTTTATTTTATCAAGGGTAACAGCAGAAATGGACCCCAACATTTGTTGTGCAATTTCTCCTGAGTTTGCCAATACCCCATGTGTGGGTGAAAACTACTTTTGAGGCACAGTGCAAAGCTCAAAAGGGAAGGAGCACAATATTATAGTGCAGATTTTACTATTATGGTTTGAGGGGTTTGAGGGTGCCATGACCCACTGGGCCAGCCCCTGAGGTGCCAGAACAGCAGGACTCCTCATAAGTGACCCCATTTTACAAAATACACCTCTGGATGAATTAATCTAGGGGTGCAGTGATCATGTTGACACCATCATTGGGTCACAGAATTTGATACCATTGGGCAGTGAAGTAAAAGTAATTACATTTTTACCACAAAAATGTTGTTTTAGCCCCAGATTTTATATATTCACACCAAAAGTGGGTAAAATTGGCACCAGAATTTGTCCCACAATTTCTGCTGACTCTAGAAATACCCCATGGCTGTACGGTACTGCTTAGCCATACGGAGAGTCTCTGTAGGGATGGAACGCTATTTGCCTCTTGGAGCGCAGATTTTCCTAGTATACTTTGCAGATTCCATATACTGAGCCCCTAAGTGCTAGAGAACAGAATCCCCCGTCAAGTGATCCCATTTTGGAAATTATACTCCTACCAAATGTGAACTCTAAAGGCATTTGGATTTGGGAGCGCAGAATTTGCTGAACTTCTTTTTGGGGGCAATGAGCCATTTTGCTTTACCAGTAGCATGGAAGCCCCCTATATTTCCGTTAACAAATGACGAACCAGAGTGAGAGCTTGCTTTTTTGTGGATTGAGTTAAAACTTGTATTGGATAAATTTTTCATAACATTTGGGATAACATTTATCTGGCTGAGCCCTTACTTTGAGATTTACATCTAAATCTCCGTAACAGATGAAACTCCGAGGGATCCAATCACTATAATGAGGCAGCAGCGTAATTCCTTTCAGAGGTGCACAGAACTATGGTGGGCCACGTTTTTATGCACGCCTAAAAAGACGGACACCGCCGGATCACCGGTCCTTTGGGGTTCACAATTCCTCCATTCCTTATAATAAGGCATCTTCCACCGGCGGTTTTGTCTGAATCGGTATTTCAGAGATGTACATGGAAACCCTGGAGTAAGAGCTCAGCGCCAAAGCACATGATAAATGTGCACCGAGCATTACTTTGATCTTTGGGAGGCAGAATGAACAAATCCACTGCAGGATAAAAATTGGGTTTATTTTTTGTGCTGTTCCTCATGCAGTATAAGTGATTAGGTGACTTTATTCTTCGGGTCAGTGTGATTACAGCAACACCAGATTTTTATCGGGTTTTTATATTTGGCTGCTGTCACACACTAAGACTTTTTTTTTTTTTTGCAAGAATTTTTTGCAGCACCATATTTTGAGAGCTATAATTTTTCCATATTTTGGCCCACAGAGTCATGTTATGACTTGTTTTTTGCGGGATGGGCTGACTTTTTTTTTTATTGGTACTATTTTCGGGCACATGACATTTTTTGATCGCTTTCTATTCCGATTCTTGTTGAAGCAGAAGGAACAAAAACCATCAATTTAGGATTTTTTTTATCTTTTTGTTTTTTTTTCTCCGTTCTGCATGTGGTAAAATTGATAAGGTCGCTTTATTGTTCGGGTAAGTACACGATTACAGCGATGCCACATTTATATAGTTTTTTTTAATGTTTTGGCTCTTTAACACAATAAAAACTTTTATAGAAAAAATAATTATTTTTACATCGCTTTATTTTGAGAGCTATAACTTTTTTATTTTTCTGCTGATAGAGCTGTATGGCTGCTTGTTCTTTGCAGCACAAAATGGCATCTTCAGTGATGCTATTTTTATTTACATTCGTCTATTTGATTGTGTTTTATTCCACTTTTTCCAAGTGGGATGATGATAAAGCCACCAAACAAAAAATGCATAAACAGGGCGGCACAGTCTCTATCGTAGAGGTTATCTCCAGACCGCTACCTGTTATCTGGGTGCTAGGCAGCGATTGATACAGCCATACGATATTCGACTCTAGGTGCTCCTCAGAAAAAAAGTGACCATCTGTATAATCCACAAATAAGGAAAGATGAGGGCCCTCACCAGTCTTCAAGAAATTCAAACTTTTATTGGCAAAATCTCCAGATAAAATTCATGGCCGGGAATGACGGAGCCGAAGCTCGTGTGAGCAGGGGAGATCAGGGACGACGGCCGTTTCGCGCTGTGCTTGCGCTTCTACGGGTCAATTAGTGTAGGGGCAAGACAGCGGAAATATAGTGCCGGCCAAGACACCTCCCTCCACCACCAAAACCCTCCCACCAACCTAAAATACACTTACTTTAAAAAGCACATTTAAAACAACATCATACAATATGTATTTACCTATAAACTACGAATAACGGCTGTAAATATAATCCAAATTAGTAATCTCGCACGCACAATACATGCACTGATTATAAAAAGCAAAATAACAATACCGAAGAGGGATTTGAACGTCAATCAGAGGAGATGTTACAGAGATTACGAAAGAGGGGTTACCCAGAGAATTTATTATTGTCAGCAAAGGAGAGAGTAACAAAAGAAAGAAAGATGGCCATGAATTTTATCTGGAGATTTTGCCAATAAAAGTTTGAATTACTTGAAGACTGGTGAGTGCCCTCATCTTTCCTTATTTGTGGATTATATGATGATAAAGCATTGTTTGCTACTTTTTTATGTGTTTTATTTTTACGGCATTCACTGAAGGGGTTAAGTAGCATGACACGTTTATAGATCGGATTGTTCCGAACTCGGCGATACCAAATGTGCACTTTTTTATTTTACATAAAATGTGTATTTATTAGTGGGTTTAGTATTATTATTTTGTAATTATTTTTTTTTACATATATATATATTGTTTTTAATTCCTTTTTTAACCTAGTCCCTTTATGGGACTTTCACTTTTATTTTTTTTTACTTTAATTGCAGGTATAATTCATTGGAATTTGAATAAAAAAGTGTGTCTCATAGTCTGAATAATAATGCGGTACTCTCCTCTGGCAAGCAGGCATTGCAGAGTTAGTTCTATACTGCCTGGTTGGAGGTGTTGGTTGTCTGTGGAGGCATTTTGAATTGTTTTTAAGGAGACTGTTGCATGGTGATTTGTCTGTGTGAATAACCTCATCCTCTCCTACTTGTTTTTCTCCCTTTATTTCCTGAGGTTCCACTATGTTGTTTATGAGTGCATATTTGTATGATTTCATTCATCCCTGTATGTCTTCTCTTGTTTGTCTGGTTTTGTGTATTCATATACACAATAACTCCCAACTTCCCTGGGATGGGGAGGGGCAAATAAGGGCTGATTCAGGAGCTCAGTTAGGCACATGGCCCCGGCTCTTCACCATCAGAAGTAATCCAGAGAGCAGGGATAGCTATGGCGCCTCTAGCTTTATAAATAGGGAAGGAGCCCCTAGCCCCAGAATATCTTGCTACTGTGCCGTGACACACTGCAGCTGTGTTGCAATTTCAGAAAAATGCATCCACAACATGTGAACACCTCCTTAGCATGATATTATTGCTGCGTCTTAATGAACCAAATTGCCGTAGTCATATGGAGCCAACTTCAGTAAAATATATCCAGTCACATTTTTACATGAATGGACAATTTTCCTGTTACAGTCATGTTTGTCGTATGGTTGCATAATTTAACATTATCCACTGACATGTGTTAGGGGCCGAGAAGATAGCGAAGCATTTTCAAGTTGCCTTTTCCTGAGTTCAAAATGTAATTAAGAAATGGCTGTTGACAGGAACAGTGGAGGTCGAGATTAGGTCTGGAAGACCAGGCAAAATTTCAGTGAGCTCCTCGTAGGATTGCTAGAGAGGCAAATCAGAATCCCCACTTGACTACAAAAGACCCCTCAGAAAGATTTACCTTGCGTAACTGTTCACAATAACAGTAATTTTGACTAGGGGTGCCCAAACTTTTACATGCCACTGTTAACTTTGAAGTGACTATTTTTGGATACTGCAGTTCAGCTCTCATTTACGTCACTTTTGGAATGCCAGTAACAGAAAAGACAGGTATTTCAGTAGTTGCTGTTCAGTTGTTCCCTTATACGTTTGTCACTTTTCATCTGAACTCTTTTTTACGATCAAGCCGTTGCATTGTATTTATTTTTCTTCCCTTTTTCTGAAGGAGAGGACGTCGGCGCAAAGATGATAAAACTCCTAGACTACCAAAAAGGCGGTGAGTAGGTGCTTATATTATAGAGGTGTGGGTTCCAAACTACTTTACTAAAATGTTCTCTTTGCCAACATGAATGCTGGTAGGAAATGTGTCCACTTACATTATAGAAAGCGCTACTTATTTCATTGAATTGTCCTTTAGTTCTTTAATTTGTTGTGTTTTTGTCATTAAGTGATCAGTGTCTGCTTTTTCTGTCTACTTAAAACAAAATGGTAAAATTTTCCAACATTAAGCACAAATTTTTTATTTTAAAATGATGTATTCCATGCAAGGTTGCAAACAACAAATGAGGTCTGTTTCAACTGAAAAGACCATTGAGAAAGACACGTGTTATTCACAACATTGTGTGGAATAAATTGCATCATCAATAAATCGAAATTTCAACCTGGATGCTGGCAGAATTTATCTTTGAATATTGCAAAGAACCAGACTAGTAGAACTGGGCTCAGGATGCACTTGCATCCTTCTATATTGCTTTTGCTATATTGAATATTATTTTAGTGTAGGCTGATATTGCTTGGATTTCCTCTTCTGTCCCCATAAGACTCGCCCCTTCCTGAGACCAGGCGACAATGATGCGAGTTGTATAAGCAGCAACTGTGTAACTCCTTTGTGAATTAAATTTAAAAAAAAGTGTGTGCTCCCGCTCAATGTTCATAACCAGCAGAGGGTAATAATCTGGGGCAATGTCCCATAAGGTTCCCAGGCTATTAAGATGCTCCAAATCTGGCACTTAACCTCGCTTTTCCACTTGCCCTGTGGCAGTGGTAAGTGGGGTAATAGGTTTGGGGTTGATGTCAGCCTTGTATTGTCAGCGGACATCAAGCCCAGGGGATAGAAATGGAGCGGAGACTATAAGATGCCCCCATTACTAACCCTATAGTAAGTTTGGAAATAAACACACAGTAAGAATAAAATCCTTTATTTGAAATAAAAATCAACACCCTGTCTTACACATTTATTTAAAAATGAGCAAATGGATTAGGCGTTATACTCAGCTTATGCCTAATCCATTGAAGCCCTTATCCCCTGTAAAAGACAGAAAATAATAACCATAATACTCACCTTACGCCTAATCCATTGAAGTCCTCGTCCCCGTAACAAAAACAAAAATAATAAACAACCATATCCCTCAACTGTCCGAAGTGAAGATTAGCAGTACTGTCCCATGCCGTAATCCATCTCTGTGTTTATTTGGTTTTCAAGCTGACCGGTAGCACAATGCGATCGTCCAGGCAGAAAAACATGAGACAATAAGGTGCTGCGAGCACATCTTCAATGACGAGCAGTGATGTCATAGAGGTTAACACCGGTCACTGAAGGTGCATTTCCACCAGCACATCACTGTGAGTTGGGACAATGAACTGCGGTGTCCTCAGTGAGATCACCACGAGCAGTGATCTCATTGAGGTCACAGCAGTTCATCGTCCCGACTGACAGTAAAGTTAGCCTTTGAACCACTCATCACTGAAGCTGCGCTCACAGCACCTCATTGTCTCATGGTTTTCTGCCTGGACTGTCACATCATGCCACCATTCAGGTTGTAAACTAGATATCGCAGAAATGGATTATGGCGTGGGACACGTGAGGGATATGGTTGTTTATTATAATAATCTTTATATAGCGCCAACATATACCGCAGCGCTTTACAGTTTAACAGTTTCAAACACAACGGTCATAAGTAACAACGTTAACAATACAATAATTAAAGCAAAATAAGATGACCCTGCTCGTGAGAGCTTACAATCTACAATGAGGTGGGGGAGATACAAAGTACAGGTGTGTAGTTACAATGATGAATTTACAATGATGGTCGAGCCATCTTCAGGGGATGGGGGATAGATGGAAGTAGTGAATGGGCCACACACACACACAAATATAAAATGACTTTGATTAGTGAACGTGATAGGCCGCTCTGAACAAATGTGTTTTCAGGGAGCGCCAAAAACTATGCAAATTGTGGATGGTCCTAATATCTTGAGGTAGAGCATTCCAGAGGATTGACGCAGCACGGGAGAAGTCTTGGAGTCGGGAGTGGGAGGTACGGATTAGTGCAGAGGTTAGTCGAAAGTCGTTTGCAGAGCCCTGTGGTCGGTTAGGCTCTGCAAACCAAACCAAAATGAGGGAGGAGATGTAAGGAAGTGCTTCACTGTGAAGAGCTTTGTGGGTGAGATCAAGTACTTTGAATGGGATTCCATAATGAATTGGCAGCCAGTGTAACGACTGGCAAAGAGCGGACTCGTCTGAATACCGATTAGCTAGATGGACATCCCTGGCTGCTGCATTATGGATAGACTGGAGAGGGGAAAGTCGAGTAAGGGGGAGGCCAATTAATAGAGCATTGCAGTAGTCCAGGCGGGAGTGGATCAGGGCGACAGTGAGGGTTTTTGTTGTTTCCATGATGAGTGCAGTTTCTGTCAAATGTCTGGGGCGGAAACCGGACTGTGAAGGATCTAAGAGGGAATGAGTGGAGAGCTATTGGGTAACTCTGTAGTAGATAAGGTGCTCCAAGAGTTTAGAGATGAAGGGGAGATTGGAGACTGGTCTGTAGTTTGTGCAGGATGGGTCGAGGGCGGGTTTCTTTAGTAATGGGGTAATGAAAGAGTGTTTGAAGGAGGAGGGGAAAATGCCAGAGGAGAGAGAGATTAAAGATTGTAGTTAGGCGAGTTGTGAAGACTGGAGAGAGAGAGACTGGAGGAGATAAGAGGGAATGGGGTCAGTAGTGCATGTAGTCGGATGAGAAGAAGAGAGGAGCTTGGAGACTTCTTCTTCTGTGATGGGATCGAATGTGGAGAGTGAGCCAGGGGAAATGCAGGGAGGGATGGGAGTCACTGCACTTGGTGGCTGGGAGCGGATTTCCTGATTGATATTATCTATTTTCTCTATAACTTGGGAGGCCAGGTCATCAGCACAAATGTCTGTAATAGGGGCTTGTGCTTTTGGCCTCAGGAGGGAGTGAAAGATGTCAAAAAGTTTCTTGGGGTTGTTGGCTAGTGAGGAGATCAGGGTGGTGAAGTAGACAAGTTTGGCGAGGTAAAGGGCAGAATTATAGGTTCTTAACATAAATTTTAAGTGTATGAAGTCTTCTGGTGTGCGAGTTTTCCTCCATAAGCGTTCAGCACATCTAGAGCATCGCTGGAGAAATCAGGTTTGTGATGTGAGCCAGGGCTGTTTTACTCTGTGTTTTGGAGGTTCTGAGGGTGAAGGGAGCTACTTGGTCAAGGGTGTTTCTAAGAGTGTCATTGTAGTGATGTACAGCCTGATCAGGACAGGAAAAAGAGATTCGGGACAATGATGAGTCTAGGGAGTCTGAAAGTGTATGAGAGTTAATATGCCAAGCAGCCACCCCCTCCATTAATTTGGTAGGTTGTGAGTGGCTGCCTTATTGGTATTTCTGCACCTGTGTAGCCGCCATCTTAACCACATGGGTCCACTGCATCCTGATAATGCATTTGTTCTGAGGCCTAGGCAGGTAAGCATCTCTGCCTTTTTTTGCTGTTTTTTGGAATTTTTGGAGGATCTTTGAATCCTTTTTTGTGCTAGCATTGTTGAGAGTTAATAGCATGTAGATTTCTGAATGTGGTAGGTAGGAGTGTGCTGGGGTGAGCGAGGGATTGTGAGCGTGAAGGAGAGAATGTTGAGGTCAGAGAGGGGAAGCAGTGAGTTATCTAGGTAGGAGATTGAACAGAGCCGGACAAAGACCAGGTCAAGGGTGTTACCGTCTTTGTGTGTTTCAGAGGTTGAGAGCTATGAGAGGCCTAGAGAAGTGGTTAGTGATAGAAGCTGGGATGCAGATGTGGAAGTGGGGCTGTTATTGGGGATGTTGAAGTCTCCCAGGATAAGGGTTGTAAGTTCAGAGGACATGAAGTGCGGCAGTCAGGCAGAGAAATGGTCCAGGAAGTGGGTGAGTGAGCCTGGGGGCCGGTATATGACGGCTACTCTGATGGAGAGGGGACGGAAGAGCCTGATATTGTGGATCTCAAAAGAAGGGAATGAGGGTGATGGAACTGGGAGGATGACCTGGAAAGTTGGGGGGACAGGAGTATGCCGACTCCACCACCATGTCTGTTTGTGGGTCTCGTGGAATGTGATAATTGTAAGCCACCAGGGGAAATGGCAGCAGGAGAGACAGTGTCAGAATCCTGAATCCAGGTTTCCGTGAGGGCCAACAGATTAAGAGAGTTTTTCAGAAAGTAATTGTGTAGGAAAGGGAGCTTGTTACATAAAGACAGTGGATTCCAAAAGGCACAATCAAAAGGAAATGAAGGAGTGCAACTAATATTAGTAAGGATAGTAAGGTATCGATGTGAGGTAGGGTAGGGGTTGAGGTTGGTGGATGGTGGACCAGGGTTGGGGAAGATGTCCCCTGAAATCAGTAGGAGTAGGAAGATAAAGAGCAAGTAGTTTTTGGAATTGTACGAAGTCTTTTTGTGCAGTGTGTTTGGGCAAGATGGGCTGAGATTTTTCAGGAAGTTGAGAAGTACATGGGAGAGGGAAGGAGAGGGGAGCTGATGTTTGAGTCGTGATGGAGGGGGGATGGTGTGGTGAATGTGGATGCCAAGGGAACATAGGAGGATAGGAATATAGCACATGGATAGAAGAGAGAGCAGAGTGTGGGTTTCCAGACTCCTGCCCGGACTAATTGCCATGGAATAACTGCTTTATTTTGATGCTTATCTTCTGGGATGCTTTGCTTCGGGGATGCTTGCGTGCACCCCTAAGGATGTTTCTAAATTTACAGACCACAATCCAGGCTCAGGAGAGATGGATTGTGGGAATTGGTTGGGGATAATTTGGCAGCTGGGGCCAGCACACCAGGGGGTGGTTAGATGATCAAAGACATTGGGCCTGGCTACATCTATTTGCTATAGTACCTTCCACCAGATAACATCTAGACTGATCCCAATCATGGATATGCAACAGTGAGTATTAAGTACAATGTACCAAATGAATTATACCAATGATTTAACAGGCACATTAAAATATGTTTATTATTTTTGTTGTTTCTTCTTAAGGATGCACCCTTTTTGGGGGGGCTGAGGGCTAATATTGGTAGCCTGGGGGAGGAGGGGGCCATATCTCTGATCCCTTCTCAGGCTAGTAATGTCAACCTACGGCTGCCAGTTTTGCATTTGCTGGTTTGAATTTATAGGAGAACCCTACGTCATTTTTGTTACTGAGCTCCCCCATAAATTCACCGGGAAAGGCTGAGCAGACAGCTGTGAGCTGTCATTAATAGCCTGGGAACCTTATAGGATATTATCCCTTATTCCAGATTAACATTTTTTTTTTTTATTATTATTTCATTCTTTATTTTACACAGGAGTTACACAGCTGCTGCTGAATGCAAGTTCCATCATTTTCGTCTGGTTGCGCTGATTTCGGAGCAACCAGGAGACAATGATGAGAGCTTCCTTCAGCAGCCAGCAACTGTGAACAGCGCAAACTGTACCTCTTGTTCCCAGGCGGCGGATGACACACGGATATCATCCATGTATCATCAGCGTGCAGCACACATTTTGTCCCTGCTGCGCAAAAAAAACCTGACATGTCTGTTGGTTTTTCAAGCGGTCTATGTGAAAAACCTGACATATGCACACGACCATTGAATGGGTGTGCATGTGTCCGTATTTGCGGCCCTTAAAAAACGAACCGCATACAGACACAAAACCAGACATGTGAAAGGGGCCTAACCAAGAGAGAGCAAGCAATAGGATAGTGTAACCAGATACTGACCTTTTGTATCTTTCACAGCACTAGGAGATACATACAGCATTTCCACAACCACGTGGAACACTGTTCTCAGACTGTCTGCCTGTGATATAGTGTCGGGCTTCTCATCTGACACAGCAGCGTGTTTCTGAGATCGCTACTTCGTCACATATATATATATATATATATATATATATATATATATATATACATATAACTAGCTGAAGAGCCCGGCGTTGCCTGGGCATAGCAAATATCTGTGGTTAGTTATAGCACCTCACTTCTCTTATTTTCCCATCACGCCTCTCATTTTCCCCCTCACATCTCTCATTTTCCCCCTCACTCCTCTCATTCCCCCCTAACACTTGTCATTTCGACCTCACATCTGTCATTTTCTGATAACTCCACTATTTTCCCTCACTCCTCTCATTTTGCACTAACACCTTTTCATTTTCACCTCTCACCCCTCATTTTCACCTCAGTATATACATGTTTGTCATCTCCCTTATATATAGTATACACCTGTATGTCATCTCCTGTATATAGTATATACCTGTATGTCATCTCCCCTGTAAATAGTATATACCTGCTGTATGTCATCTCCTCCTGTATATTGTTTATACCTATGTGTCATCTCCTGTATATAGTATATACCTGTATGTCATCTCTTCTGTATATACTATATACCTGTATGTCATCTCCTCCTATATATAGTATATACCTGTATGTCATCTCCTGTATATAGTATATACCTGTAAGTCATCTCCCCTGTATATAGTATATACCTGCTGTATGTCATCTCCTCCTCTATATACCTATGTGTCATCTCCTCTTTTATATAGTATATACCTGTATGTCATCTCCTCCTGTATATAGTATATACCTGTGTGTCATCTGCTCCTGTATATAGTATATACCTGTGTGTCATCTCCTCCTGTATATAGTATGTACCTATGTCATCTCCTGTATATAGTATATACCTGTGTCATCTCCTCCTGTATATAGTATATACGTGTGTCATCTCCCCTGTATATAGTATATACGTGTGTCATCTCCTGTATATAGTATATACCTGTGTGTTATCTCCTGTATATGGTATATACCTGTGTGTCATCTCCTCCTGTATATAGTATATACCTGTGTGTAATCTCCTGTATATAGTATATACCTGTGTGTCATCTCCCCTGTATATAGTATATACCTGTGTGTCATCTCCCCTGTATATAGTATATACCTGTGTGTCATCTCCCCTGTATATAGTATGTACCTGTATGTCATCTCCCCTGTATATAGTATATACCAGTGTGTCATCTCCTCCTGTATATAGTATATACTTGTGTCATCTCCCCTGTATATAGTATATACACTCACTGGCCACTTTATTAGGTACACCTGTCCAACTTCTTGTTAACACTTAATTTCTAATCAGCCAATCACATGGCGGCAACTCAGTGCATTTAGGCATGTAGACATGGTCAAGACAATCTCCTGCAGTTCAAACCGAGCATCAGTATGGGGAAGAAAGGTGATTTGAGTGCCTTTGAATGTGGCATGGTTGTTGGTGCCAGAAGGGCTGGTCTGAGTATTTCAGAAACTGCTGATCTACTGGGATTTTCACGCACAACCATCTCTAGGGTTTACAGAGCATGGTCCGAAAAAGAAAAAAAATCCAGTGAGCGGCAGTTCTGTGGGCGGAAATGCCTTGTTGATGCCAGAGGTCAGAGGAGAATGGGCAGACTGGTTCGAGCTGATAGAAAGGCAACAGTGACTCAAATCGCCACCCGTTACAACCAAGGTAGGCCTAAGAGCATCTCTGAACGCACAGTGCGTCGAACTTTGAGGCAGATGGGCTACAGCAGCAGAAGACCACACCGGGTACCACTCCTTTCAGCTAAGAACAGGAAACTGAGGCTACAATTTGTACAAGCTCATCGAAATTGGACAGTAGAAGATTGGAAAAACGTTGCTTGGTCTGATGAGTCTCGATTTCTGCTGCGACATTCGGATGGTAGGGTCAGAATTTGGCGTAAACAACATTAAAGCATGGATCCATCCTGCCTTGTATGGAGCATCTTTGGGATGTGCAGCCGACAAATCTGCGGCAACTGTGTGATGCCATCATGTCAATATGGACCAAAATCTCTGAGGAATGCTTCCAGCACCTTGTTGAATCTATGCCACGAAGAATTGAGGCAGTTCTGAAGGCAAAAGGGGGTCCAACCCGTTACTAGCATGGTGTACCTAATAAAGTGGCCGGTGAGTGTATGTGTGTCATCTCCTCCTGTATATAGTATATACCTGTATGTCATCTCCTGTATATAGTATATACGTGTGTCATCTCCCCTGTATATAGTATATACATGTGTGTCATCTCCCCTGTATATAGTATATACCTGTGTGTCATCTCCTCCTGTATATAGTATATATCTGTGTGTCATCTCCTCCTGTATTAGACCTCGTTCACACGTTATTTGCTCATTATTTTTACCTCAGTATTTGTAAGCTAAATTGGCAGCCTGATAAATCCCCAGCTAACAGGAAGCCCTCCCCCCTGGCAGTATATATTAGCTCACACATACACATAGTAGACAGGTCATGTGACTGACAGCTGCCGAGGAAAAAGCAGAGATGGTTACCTGCTGAAGCCTCCAAACAAATGCACCAGCAGGGCGCATCAGACCCGATTAATGATGGCAACAACACAGGTGCAAAAAATACAGATGAAACAACCACTTTCAATCCAGTATTGGTTGTTTGGCATTAGTGCACAAAAAGATAAGCGATAATAGTCTGTATGTGGCATTGTTCACACAGGCAATGCAGAGCATCTAGTCTACAGCCTATTACTAACACACATTCATATATATATCTAATATATAATTGCCTAGAATACTACTTCCTGCAATTTGTGCCAACTTCCGTGGCTTTGTCCGGAGCTAATGTCCGGAGATAATGTCTGGAGATAATGTCCGGAGCTAATGTCCGGAGCTAATGTCCGGAGATAAGTGACGTCACCAGTGTCCTACACCCAGGCAGAGCACAGGGGCCCCAGGCAGCATATGGGGCCCCAGGCAGAGCACAGTGGCCCCAGGCAGAGCACAGGGGCCCCAGGCAGCATATGGGGCCCCAGGCAGAGCACAGGGGCCCCAGGCAGAGCACAGGGGCCCCAGGCAGCATATGGGGCCCCAGGCAGAGCACAGGGGCCCCAGGCAGAGCACAGGGGCCCCAGGCAGCATATGGGGCCCCAGGCAGAGCACAGTGGTCCCAGGCAGAGCACAGGGGCCCCAGGCAGCCTATGGGGCCCCAGGCAGAGCACAGTGGCCCCAGGCAGAACATGGGGCCCCAGGCAGAACACAGGGGCCCCAGGCAGAGCACAGGGGCCCCAGGCAGAGCACAGGGGCCCCAGGCAGCATATGGGGCCCCAGGCAGAGCACAGGGGCCCCAGGCAGCATATGGGGCCCCAGGCAGAGCACAGTGGCCCCAGGCAGAGCACAGGGGCCCCAGGCAGCATATGGGGCCCCAGGCAGAGCACAGTGGTCCCAGGCAGAGCACAGGGGCCCCAGGCAGCCTATGGGGCCCCAGGCAGAGCACAGTGGCCCCAGGCAGAACATGGGGCCCCAGGCAGAGCACAGGGGCCCCAGGCAGAGCACAGGGGCCCCAGGCAGCATATGGGGCCCCAGGCAGAGCACAGTGGTCCCAGGTAGAGCACAGGGGCCCCAGGAAGCCTATGGGGCCCCAGGCAGAGCACAGGGGCCCCAGGCAGCATATGGGGCCCCAGGCAGAGCACAGGGGCCCCAGGCAACATATGGGGCCCCAGGCAGAGCACAGTGGCCCCAGGCAGAGCACAGGGGCCCCAGGCAGAACATGGGGCCCCAGGCAGAGCACAGGGGCCCCAGACAGCATATGGGGACCCAGGCAGAGCACAGGGGCCCCAGGCAGCATATGGGGCCCCAGGCAGAGCACAGCGATATTTTGGACCACTGTGCGGTGTTTCAGACCCCCTGTGTGATGTCTGGGGCCCTGTTCTTAAGTATATTAAAGATTAAAGTAACGTATATTATAGATCAAATTTGACACGTTTATGAGCACCATTGAGTGATATACTCAAGAATGACATAATTTTTCAACATTTTATGGTTTCAAACTGTAAACACTCAGAGTTTTTTTTACTTCAACCAGAAAACCTTAACGGTTCATAAAAAACTTGACTGTTCAGGATATGATAAAAGTCATAGTATTCTGAATCTTTAACTTATAAAGATACCTTTACATGGGGTGATTATTGGTTCCAGAGAGGCTTTCGGCCGATAATCGTACACATGTCTGGTGACAGGACAATACAATATAAACGTTCAAAGGTAAACACTGATAACATTAAAATCTAATATATAATTGCCTAGAATACTACTTCCGGCAATTTGTGCCAACTTCCGTGGCTTTGTCCGGAGATAATGTCCGGAGATAAGTGACGTCACCAGCGTCCTACACCCGCTCAGGGTGGACAAAGATATATGCCTTCGTGGTGCGCGGCACTTTTCTGATTGGTTGCCGCCTGCCGCGAGCGACCAATCAGAAATGTGCCGTACTGTCAAGAATTGTCAAGAGCTGGTGAGTGCAGCCATTTTTTGTTCTTTCTTACTATTATTTATTAATTTGTATTATTCTTACATTTGAATAAATAAAGTATATATGGATGCTAGACTCCCGATTCTTTAGAATCGGGCTGCCATCTAGTATATATATAATTGTCTAAGGGGTTCTTCCGTCTTTCTGTCTGCAACTTCCGTCACGGAAATCCCGCATCGCTGATTGGTCTCTCCAGCTGCCTGTAATGGCTGCCGCGACCAATCAGCGACGGGCACAGTGCGATTAGTCCCTCCCTACTCCCCTGCAGTCAGTGCCCGGTGCCCGCATACTCCCCTCCAGTCACCGCAAACACGGGGTTAATACCAGCGGTAACGGGTAATGCACTCCGTTACCGCTGCTATTAACCCTGTGTGTCCCCAACTTTTTACTATTGATGCTCCCTATGCGACGTCAATAGTAAAAAAGATTTAAAGGGGTTGTCCACTACTTTCAATTAACCCCCCTATGTATCCCCCCGGGGCCCCTGATGATTTGTGTAAATACCTTCTTTAGCCGTTTTCGCCTGTGAGCGGCGCTATGCTGGTGCCTGAGTCCGGGTCACGTGACCCTCAGGCTTCAGCCGCCGCTCATTTCCGCCGACGTCACGTCAATTTCCAGACTCTGGAAATTGACGTGACGTCAGTAGCAGGCGTGTCCCCAGGCTCCACAGACAGCAGTCACTCATAAAGAGTGACTGGGCTGTGGGCAGGGCTGAGGCTGCCTGCGGGGCCGTGCTGGGGGCGGGCGGGGCTAGGCAGGGATGTGCGGGCAGGCGCCGGTGCTGTGCGGTCCCCGGCGCTGTGCGGTCCCGGGCGCCGGCGATGTGCGGTCGCCGGCGCTTTGCGGTCCCGGTCCCCGGCGCTGTGCGGACCGGTATGTGCTGGGGGGTGGTGTGTGTGTGTGTGTGTGTCTGTCTCTGTGTGCAGGCATCGTCCGATGGGACAACAAGTCCCATCGGGCTCTGCCTGCTACAGTGGCAGTGAGTGACACATTAGCCAATGATGGGACAGTAGTAGTCCCATCATCCGGCTAATGTGTTGAATGTAAAAAAAAAAAAAAAATACTCCATACATGCTACATACATACATACATACATACATACATACATACATACATACATACAACACACGACATGCGACGACACTCACCATGCAGCGACATGCGCCATGCGACAACATGCGACATGCAGCATGCGACGACATGCGCCATGCAACTACATGCACCATGCGGCGACATGCACCATGCAACGACACTCACCATGCGGCAACATGCGCCATGCGACATGTACCATGCAATGACATGCGCCATGCGACGACATGCGACGACATGCGCCATGCGACAACATGCGACATGCACCATGCAACAACATGCGACATGCAGCATGTGACGCCATGCACCATGCAACTACATGCACCATGCGACGGCATGCGACGACATGCGGCATGCGACGACATGCGCATACAGTACATACATACAGTACATACATACAGACATACAGTACATACATACATACATTACATACAGTACATACATACATATATACATTACATACAGTACATACATATAGATATACAGTACATTAAACATAGATTACATACTCACCATCACTTGTCACTTTGATCCCCGAAGCCATTGTCATCTGTAAAAAATATTAAAATAATAAACAAACACTATACTCCCTGATCCGCAGAAATCCAATTAAAACGAGTGTCCCTCGACGATCTCCCATGGAGAGCAGGAGCATCAGCTGATGCAACCACTCTCCAGGGGCTCCAGGAACACAATGAGGGGAGTTAGGTATCCTTCCACAATGTATTCCCCATAATGTATTCCTACGCCCCTGTGAGAAAATAGTCCCTAGTCTCACTTTATGGCCGGCGTCACACTTGCGTGTTTTACGGACGTAAGAGCGCAAAAACTACGTCCGTAAAACTCGCATTACATACGGCACAATGATTCTCAATGGGTCTAGTCCTATCAGCCGTATATTACGGATCCGTAATGTACGGCGTTCTACGGCCGTACAAAATCGCAGCATGCTGCGTTTGTCAGCGTATTGCGCAAATAATACGCCAATGAAAGTCTAGGGGGCGACAAAAATACGGATTCCACACGGACCAGCAGTGTGACTTGCGAGAAATACGCAGCGGTGTTAGTGAAAAGTCGGTAATTCAATTGCCGGCTTTTCATTTCTCATACCTAAACCCGACAGGATATGAGACATGGTTTACATACAGTAAACCATCTCATATCCCCTTTTTTTTTGCATATTCCACATGTTAGTAGTGTGTGTATGCAAAATTTGGGCGCTGTAGCTGCTAAAATAAAGGGTTAAATGGCGGAAAAAATTGGCGTGGGCTCCCGCGCAATTTTCTCCGCCAGAGTGGTAAAGCCAGTGACTGAGGGCAGATATTAATAGCCAGGAGAGGGTCCATGGTTATTGGCCCCCCCGTGGCTAAAAACATCTGCCCCCAGCCACCCCAGAAAAGGCACATCTGGAAGATGCGCCTATTCTGGCACTTAATAATGGAGAGGCGTCAATTATGTCACCTATCCATTAATAATCCATTTGTCTGAAAGGGTTAAAACACACACACATGATTAAAAAGTATTTTAATGAAAGAAACAAACAGGTTGTTTTAATAATTTATTGCTCTCTCAATCCATCAGCAACACCCTCGCTTGGCAAAATAATAAAAACACAATATACATACCTTCTGATGTCCTATCACGTTCCACGAGGTAATCCATCTGAAGGGGTTAACTAATATTACAGGCATGAGCTGCGCTAAACCACTCGCTCGTGCCTGTAATCCCCGGGTGCTGAAAGGAAAGCAGAGTGATCTATACTTACATTCAGTCGCGGTGATGCGCCCCTGCTGGATGTTCTCATGAACTGCAGCCTGGGAACTTTTTCCCACGCTCCAGGTCATATGAGGACATCCACCAGGGGGCGCATCACCGCGACTGAAGGAAATGTAGGTCAATGACCTACATTTCCTTCATTCGCCGGGGAATTACAAGCACGAGCACAGCTGCATTTGCAGGGCTCCTGCTTGTAAATTATTTTAACCCCTTCAGATGGATTACCTCGTGGGACGTGACGGTTCAACAGAGGGTATGTATCTTGTGCATTTATTGTTTTGCCAAGCGAGGGTCTGCAAATGGATTGAGAGAGCAATAAAATATTAAAACAACCGCTGTGTTTATTTCATTAAAATACTTTTTAATAATGTGTGTGTGTGTTTTTTAACCCTTTCAAACAATTGGATTAATAATGGAGAGGTGTCATAATTGACGCCTCTCCATTATTAACCTGGCTTAATGTCACCTTACAATAGCAAGGTGGCATTAACCCTTCATTACCCCATATCCCACCGCTACACGGGAGTGGGAAGAGAGTGGCCAAGTGCCAGAATAGGCGCATCTTCCAGATGTGCCTTTTCTGGGGTGGCTGGGGGCAGATGTTTTTAGCCACGGGGGGGCCAATAACCATGGACCCTCTCCAGACTATTCATATCTGCCGTCAGTCACTGGCTTTACCGCTCTGGCGGAGAAAATTGCGCGGGAGCCCACGCCAATTTTTTCCGCCATTTAACCCTTTATTTTAGCAGCTACAGCGCCCAAATTTTGCATACACACACTACTAACATTAGTAGTGTGGAATATGCAAAAAAAATGGGGATATGAGATGGTGTCTCATATCCTGTCGGGTTTGGGAAGGAGAAATGAAAAGCCGGCAATTGAATTACCGGCTTGTCACAGATATCGCGCTGTAGTAAATATAAATACAGAATATATATATATATGTGTCTCAATGACACATATATAATATATATGTATGTGTGTGTGTGTGTGTGTGTGTGTGTGTATATATATATATATATGTTTTCCCGAACATTTGAGCACATAAATCCATTAGATGTCGGTTTTGCAAGCCTGCGAGAAAATCTCGCAGTACGGATGCCATACGGATTACATACGGAGGATGCCATGCGCAAAATACGCTGACACACCCTGACTACGGATCAATATTTTGGGAACATTTCTCCGTATTACGGACGTAGTACGGACGTATAATACGTTCCGTATTGTCTTACGCCAAGTGTGACGCCGGCCTATGGCATTGCTGTATGAGAAAGTTCCCACACAGCTTTTTGCCATAAAGTGAGACCAGTGAACTTTAGTAACCTCAGTGATGCACTGCAGGAGCCATTGTCTCCTGTCAGTGTGTCACTGAGGGTCCTATAGAGCAGTGACATCACCCGATGTCACTGTTCTATAGGGGAGATCGTCGTGGGACACTCGTTATTAATTGGACTACGGCGGACAGGTAGTATACGGTTTATTATTTTACGTTTTTTGCAGGCGCTGAAGTATGGTAAGTATGGTGAAATGAAGAATATTAAAATACTTTTTCCTAATGTGTGCGTGTTTTATTAACCCTTTTTTTTAGTATTGGATTAATAACGGATAGGCGTCTTATTGACGCCTCTCCGTTATTAACCCGGCTTAATGTCACCTTACAATAGCAAGGTGACATTAACCCCTTATTACCCCATATCCCACTGCTACACGGGAGTGGGAAGAGAGGGGCTAAGTGCCGGAATTGGCGCATCTTACAGATGCGCCATTTCTGGGGCGGCTGCGGACTGGTATTTGTAGCCAGGGGGACCAATATCCATGGCCCCTCTCTGGGCTATGACTATCAGCCCGCAGCTGTCTGCGTAGCCTATCTGGCTATAAAATATAGAGGGACCCCACGTCATTTTTTTGGGGGGGTCCCCCTATTTTAATAGCCAGTAAAGGCTACGCAGACAGCTGCGGGCTGATATTCATAGTAGGCTACAAATATTGGCCCCCGGCCGTCGGCTTTCCCCCTCTGGCGCAGAAAATTGTGCGGGAGCCCGCGCCGTTTTTTTCCGGTTTTTATTAAATTAAACGCTCATTAACCCCTTCACCCCCAAGGGTGGTTTGCACGTTAATGACCAGGCCAATTTTTACAATTCTGACCACTGTCCCTTTATGAGGTTATAACTCTGGAACGCTTCAACGGATCTTGGCGATTCTGACATTGTTTTCTCGTGACATATTGTACTTCATGATAGTGGTAAAATTTCTTCGATATAACTTGCGTTTATTTGTTAAAAAAACGGATATTTGGCGAAAATTTTGAAAATTTCGCAATTTTCCAACTTTGAATTTTTATGCCCTTAAATCAGACATATGTCACGCAAAATACTTAATAAGTAACATTTCCCACATGTCTACTTTACATCAGCACAATTTTGGAACCAAATTTTTTTTTGTTATTGAGTTATAAGGGTTAAAAATTGACCAGCAATTTCTCATTTTTACAACACCATTTTTTTTCAGGGACCACATCTCATTTGAAGTCATTTTGAGGGGTCTATATGACAGAAAATACCCAAGTGTGACACCATTCTAAAAACTGCACCCCTCAAGGTGCTCAAAACCACATTCAAGAAATTTATTAACCCTTCAGGTGTTTCACAGGAATTTTTGGAATGTTTGAAAAAAAGTTAAATGTTCATTTTTATTTACACAAAATTTATTTCAGCTCCAATTTGTTTTATTTTACCAAGGGTAACAGGAGAAAATGGACCACAAAAGTTGTTGTACAATTTGTCCTGAGTACGCTTATACCCCATATGTGGGGGTAAACCACTGTTTGGGCGCATGGCAGAGCTCGGAAGGAAAGGAGCGCCATTTGACTTTTCAATGCAAAATTGACTGGAATTGACATGGGACGCCATGTTGCGTTTGGAGAGCCCCTGATGTGCCTAAACATTGAAACCCCCCACAACTGACACCATTTTGGAAGGTAGACCCCCTAAGGAACTTATTTAGATATGTGGTGAGCACTTTGACCTAACATGTGCTTCACAGAAGTTTATAATGCAGAGCCGTAAAAATAAAAAATCATATTTTTTCACAAAAATGATCTTTTCGCCCCCATTTTTTTATTTTCCCAAGGGTAAGAGAAGAAATTAGACCACAAAAGTTGTTGTGCAATTTGTCCTGAGTACAACGATACCCCATATGTGGGGGTAAACCATTGTTTGGGCGCAGGGCAGAGCTCGGAAGGGAAGGAGCGCCATTTGACTTTTCAATGCAAAATTGACTGGAATTGAGATGGGACGCCATGTTGCGTTTGGAGAGCCCCTGATGTGCCGAAACATTGAAACCCCCCACAAGTGACACCATTTTGGAAAGTAGACCCCTTAAGGAACTTATCTAGATGTGTGTTGAGCACTTTGACCCAACAAGTGCTTCACAGAAGTTTATAATGCAGAGCCGTAAAAATAAAAAATCATATTTGTTCACAAAAATGATCTTTTCGCCCCCATTTTTTTATTTTCCCAAGTGTAAGAAAAGAAATTAGACCACAAAAGTTGTTGAGCAATTTGTCCTGAGTACGACGATACCCCATATGTGGGGGTAAACCACTGTTTGGGCGCATAGCATAGCTCGGAAGGGAAGGAGCGCTATTTTACTTTTCAATGCAAAATTGACTGGAATTAAGATGGGACGCCATGTTGCGTTTGGAGAGCCCCTGATGTGCCTAAACATTAAAACCCCCCACAAGTGACACCATTTTGGAAAGTAGACTCCCTAAGGAACTTATCTAGATGTGTTTTGAGAGCTTTGAACCCCCAAGTGTTTCAGTACAGTTTATAACGCAGAGCCGTGAAAATAAAAATTCCTCTTTTTTTTCACAGAAATGATTTTTTAGCCCCCAGCTTTGTATTTTTACAAGGGTAACATAATAAATTGGACCCCAAAAGTTGTTGTCCAATTTGTCCTGAGTACGCTGATACCCCATATGTGGGGGGGAACCACTGTTTGGGCGCATGACAGAGCTCGGAAGGGAAGGAGCGCCATTTGGAATGCAGACTTAAATGGATTGGTCTGCAGGCGTCACGTTGCATTTGCAGAGCCCCTGATGTACCCAAACAGTAGAAACCCCCCACAAGTGACCCCAAATTGGAAACTAGACCTCCCAAGGAACTTATCTAGATGTGTTGTGAGAACTTTGAACCCCCAAGTGTTTCACTACAGTTTATAACGCAGAGCCGTGAAAATAAAAATTCCTCTTTTTTTTCACAGAAATGATTTTTTAGCCCCCAGCTTTGTATTTTTACAAGGGTAACATAATAAATTGGACCCCAAAAGTTGTTGTCCAATTTGTCCTGAGTACGCTGATACCCCATATGTGGGGGGGATGCACTGTTTGGGCGCATGACAGAGCTCGGAAGGGAAGGAGCGCCATTTGGAATGCAGACTTAAATGGACTGGTCTGCAGGCGTCACGTTGCATTTGCAGAGCCCCTGATGTACCCAAACAGTAGAAACCCCCCACAAGTGACCCCAAATTGGAAACTAGACCTCCCAAGGAACTTATCTAGATGTGTTGTGAGAACTTTGAACCCCCAAGTGTTTCACTACAGTTTATAACGCAGAGCCGTGAAAATAAAAATTATTTTTTTTTTCACAAAAATGATTTTTTAGCCCCCAGTTTTGTATTTTCACAAGGGTAAGAGGATAAATTGGACCCCAAAAGTTGTTGTCCAATTTGTCCTGTGTACGCTGATACCCCATATGTGGGGGTAAACCACTGTTTGGGCGCATGGCAGAGCTCGAAAGGGAAGGAGCGCCGTTTGGAATGCAGACTTAGATGGATTGGTCTGCAGGCGTCACGTTGCATTTGCAGAGCCCCTGATGTACCTAAACAGTAGAAACCCCCCACAAGTGACCTCATATTGGAAATTAGACCCCCCAATGAACTTATCTAGATGTGTTGTGAAAACTTTGAACCCCCAAGTGTTTCACCACAGTTTACAACGCAGAGCCGTGAAAATAAAAAATCCTTTTTTTCCCACAAAACTTATTTTTTAGCCCCCAGTTTTGTATTTTCCCAAGGGTAACAGGAGAAATTGGACCCCAAAAGATGTTGTCCAATTTGTCTTGAGTACGCCGATACCCCATATGTTGGGGTAAACCCCTGTTTGGGTACACGGGAGAGCTCTGAAGGGAAGGAGCACTGTTTTACTTTTTCAACGCAGAATTGTCTGGAATTGAGATTGGATGCCGTGCCCCGTTTGGAGAGCCCCTGATGTGCCTAAACAGTGGAAACCCCCCAATTATAACTGAAACCCTAATCCAAACACACCCCTTACCCTAATCCAAACGGTAACCCTAACCACACCCCTAACCCTGGCACACCCCTAACCCTAATCCCAACCCTATTCCCAACCGTAAATGTAATCCAAACCCTAACCCTAACTTTAGCCTTAACCCTAGCCCTAACCCTAACCCTTACAATAACCCTAGCCCTAACCCTAGCAATAACCCTAGCAATAACCCTAGCAATAACCCTAGCCCTAACCCTAGCCCTAACCCTAACCCTAGCCCTAACCCTAATGGGAAAATGGAAATAAATACATTTTTTTTATTTTTCCCTAACTAAGGGGGTGATGAAGGGGGGTTTTATTTACTTTTATAGCGGGTTATTTACCGGATTTTTATGATTGGCAGCCGTCACACACTGAAAGACGCTTTTTATTGCAAAAAATATTTTTTGCGTTACCACATTTTGAAAGATATAATTTTTCCATATTTGAGTCCACAAAGTCATGTGGGGTCTTGTTTTTTGCGGGACGAGTTGACGTTTTTATTGGTAAAATTTTCGGGCACATGACATTTTTTGATCGCTTTTTATTCCGATTTTTGTGAGGCAGAATGATCAAAAACCAGCTATTCATGAATTTCTTTTGGGGGAGGCGTTTATACCTTTCCGCGTTTGGTAAAATTGATAAAGTAGTTTTATTCTTCGGGTCAGTACGATTACAGCGATACCTCATTTATATCATTTTTTTATGTTTTGGCGCTTTTATACGATAAAAGCTATTTTATAGAAAAAAAATTATTTTGGTATCGCTTTATTCTCAGGACTATAACTTTTTTATTTTTTTGCTGATGATGCTGTATGGCGGCTCGTTTTTTGCGGGACAAGATGACGTTTTCAGCGGTACCATGGTTATTTATATCTGTCTTTTTGATCGCGTGTAATTCCACTTTTTGTTCGGCGGTATGGTAATAAAGCGTTGTTTTTTGCCTCGTTTTTTTTTTCTCACGGTGTTTACTGAAGGGGTTAACTAGTGGGACAGTTTTATAGGTTGGGTCGTTACGGACGCGGCGATACTAAATATGTGTACTTTTATTGTTTGGGTTTTTTTTATTTAGATAAAGAAATGTATTTATGGGAATAATATATTTATATATAAAAAAAAATTTTAAACTTTTTTGCACAGCACTCTGTCAGATCGGCGATCTGCTGTGCAGGGCTGCAGGCTTACCAAGCGCTTGCTCTGAGCAGGCATTCGGTAAGCCACCTCCCTCCCTGCAGGACCCGGATGCCGCAGCCATCTTGGATCCGGGACCTGCGGCGAGGAGGGAGGTAGGAGACCCTCGGAGCAACGCGATCACATCGCGTTGCTGCGGGGGTCTCAGGGAAGCCCGCAGGGAGCCCCCTCCCTGCGCGATGCTTCCCTATACCGCCGGTACACCGCGATCATGTTTGATCGCGGTGTGCCGGGGGTTAATGTGCCGGGGGCGGTCCGTGACCGCTCCTGGCACATAGTGCCGGATGTCAGCGATATGCAGCTGACACCCGGCCGCGATCGGCCGTGCTCCCCCCGTGAGCGCGGCCGATCGCGTATGACGTACTATCCTGTCGGTGGTCATACGGGCCCACCCCACCTCGACGGGATAGTACGTCAGATGTCAGAAAGGGGTTAAGGCCTCTTTCACACTTGCGTCGGTACGGGTCCATCGCTATGCGTCGGGCCTACATACTGACGCACGTTGTGAAATTTGTGCACGTCGGGGGCAGTGGATGCAGTTTTTCAATGCATCCGCTGCCCATTCTGAAGTCCGGGGAGGATGGGGCAGAGTTTTGGCCGCGCATGCACGGTAGAAAATGGCAGACGCGACGGACGTGCCAACGGTCCGCCAAAACACGATGCACGACGGACGCGACGTGTGGCCATCCGTCGCGATCCGTCACTAATACAAGTCTATGGGTAAAAAACGCATCCTGCGAGCACATTTGCAGGATCCGTTTTTTTCCCAAAAAGACGGATTGCTAAAAACGCAAGTGTGAAAGTAGCCTTAGGCTGCTTTCACACTAGCATCGGTAAGGGTCCGTCGCGCTGCGACGCTAATAAAAGTCTATGGAGAAAAAACGCATCCTGCAGACAACTTTGCAGGACGCGTTTTTTCTCCACAACGACGCATTGCGATGTGCAGTGCCCGACGCTAGTGTAAAAGAGGCCTTAGAAACATCGGCCTTTCTATTATATATCTATGGATATATCTATCCATAGATATATTTATAGATAGATACATAGATGTATCTATCCATATATTTGGCTGCTTTCACACATCAGGTTTTTGCCGTGAGGCACAATTCGGCGAGTTTTGAAAAAAAACGAATCCATATTTTTCCGCCGGATCCGTGTTTTTCTCATAGAGTTGTATTAGCACCGGATTGCACCTGATGGCCACACGTTTCATCCGTTTTTTGCCGGATCCGTCAAAAAAGCTGTTTCCGCCGGATGGAAAACACATACAGAGGAACGTTTTTTCTGTCCGGCGAAAAACGCACAGCGACGGATCCGGCAAAAAAATGTATGAAACTTGAGCTGTGAAATGATGAATCCGGCCTTGGAATCCGATTTTTCATGCATGTTTCCATTCAAATCATGCACATTTTCCGTTTATTTATTTATTTCCAAAAACGGTATTAAAACCGCGCGTAAACTGCACCAAAAAAAGCATCAAAACTGCATCAAAACTGCACCAAAAACTGCATCAAAACCTGGTGCAGTTTTGCAGTTATCTATTCATATATCTATCTGTAGATGTGTCTGGATAGATATATCTATTGATAGATGTATGGATAGCGTAGGGTGTGTGTCCACTGTCCGGATTACATCCGAATGAGCTGCAGATTGGATGCTGCGTACTTGTAGTCCCATCGGATGATGCATGCACACACACCCCAAAAGACCCCCCGCACACACAAGAACAGTCCCGCACAGGGCTGTACACACCTGAACAGTCCCAAACACATCCGAACAGCCCGCAGACCCCGCACACCTGAACAGTCCCGCACAGCGCCGCACACATCCGAACAGCCCGCAGACCCCGCACACACCTGAACAGTCCCGCACAGCGCCGCACACATCCGAACAGCCCACAGACCCGGCACACACCTGAACCGTCCCGCACAGCGCCACACACATCCGAACAGCCCGCAGACCCCGCCCGCACACACATACACGCACACCGTCACCGCCCACACACTTCTATCCTCCCGAGCTGCAGCGTTTCTCGGACCCACATCCGCAGCAAAACTGCAGATCTTTTTTACATCTGCGGTTTTGCATCGGATGTGCCCAACTCAATGAAAGTCTAAAGATGCAGAAACGATGCAGTTCCGCACAAAAGAAGTGACATGCTGCGAGAAAAAAAAGCTGCGTTTTGGTGCGGCCTTTTCCGCAGCATGTGCATAACAAGTCTGCGGTTCCCATAGGCTTACATTGGTTGTGCACTACACTGCGGATTTGATGCAATTCAGTGAGGCAAAAAGCGCTGCGGATCTGCAATCAGATCGATCCGCAACGTGTGCACACAGCCTTACCAATTAGTGAACCTAGCCAAAAAGCCAAGCAAAAAACAAGTGTGGGATTGCACTTTCTTGCCATTTCATTGCACTTTGAATTTTTTTCACATTTTCTGTTACACGACATGGTAAAACCAATGGTATCGTTCAAAAGTAGAACTTGTCCCGCAAAAGATAAGCCCTCACATGGCCATATTGACGGAAAAATTATGGCTCTGGATAGAAGGGGAGCGATAAACGAAAACAGAAAAGCTCCAGGGGTGAAGGGGTTTAGAAACATGGATATGGACATATCTATGGAAATAGACATCTATCTATCTATCCATCTATCTGTGTGTAATGGAGTGGGGGTTGGACAAATGTAAAAGAGGAGGTTGGACAGAAATGACATCACAAATCTTTTTGAAGCTAGAGGAGGGAGAGGAGGGAGGGGTTGGGGTGTGTTTTGGAGTGGGTGTGGTAGGTTCGGGCTTAGAGGCCAGTGCAATGCATCATGGAACTTGTAGTATTAGAGCACAATATCTCAGGAGAAAGGAAGTTGTCGATTAACCCCATGAGAGCTGAATCCAGCACTAAAGATGTGCTGCTACAGCATGATAAAAGGTAATATTGCTAAAATAAACACAGTAGATGTTTTCAGTGGCACATAATAGCAAGATTTATGAAAAAAAAAAAAAAAAAAAAGGTTATAGTAGTGGACAACTTCTTTAACTATTTTGTGTGATATGACTCTGATTTAAGGGCATAAACATTTGAAAGTATGATAATTACTACATTTTCAAAATGTTCTCCAAATTTCCAATTTTTTTTAACAAGCGCAAGTCATATCAAAGAAATTTTACCACTATTTCTGAATCGGTAGGATCCGTTAAAGCATTCCATAGTTATTACTTCCATAAAGTGACAGTGGTCAGAATTGTAACATTTGGCATGGTCAGGAAGGTGAAAACCGGTTTCGTGGTGAAGGAGTTAATATGTTCAGTGTAATTTTTTTGTGTCATTGTGGGACAGAGAAGACCATAGTATAACTGTTCAAACAAAGTAGAGGTGTTCGGTGCACCCTTGGCGTGGCCAAACTGTTAAATGCATCTTCCCAATTACATGTTTCCTTCTATCTCCACTGTTCTCTGGCTCTATAATGCCAGAACTGTAAATCAAAGAAGAGGGTTGAGGGGAAACCAATAGGTGGGAAGGTGCACTTAAATGTTGGCCACACCATGGTTCACTGAGCGCCTGCATTTGGTTTTAAGTCTTTCTGTGCTGTCCAACGCCCTATAAAAGAGAACCTGTCATCAAGATTTTGCTATGTAAATACTACAGGCATTGTAGAAGATGGATGGATGGCTGATTAACCTAGTGAATATCTAACTATCTACCAATCAATGTACCTGTCAAACTCTTCATTATCTTTTATCATGTTATATTGCTGCTATCTAATCTCTATTTTCAATAACTGCCTTCACCGTGCTATTTAGTGTCTGATTAATCCTATACTCAATGTCCCTATGTATGTACATACACTTTCTTACCCTATCCCTATCTAACTAGGTAGCCAGCCAAAAAATTAATATTCATAATACATTGGTAGCCCAGTGGGGTTGAACTTATTATTTTAACAGTTTTAACACAAAATCTTCTGTGTACACTCCTATGTGCGTTGCGTCCCTCTGTTCAGCATGATATCCTCTTCTTGTGTGCCGCTCCCACCCTGGTCCTCGGAACACAGTGGGCGCCGCATGCACAGACTGAGAGCATCGCTTGCTCACATGCTACTGCGCATGCGTCACAGCTGGTGCCATTTTTTTTTTTTTTTTTTTTAAGCCCACCATATTAAAGGTGGAGTATTTAAAGCGAACAAGCGTCTGTGGGAGAGAGGGGGGAGAGGGAAAAGTTGGAGCTTGACACGCTGAGACATATATAATAAGACGTTGCAATTGAATATAGCTGGTGGGTGCCGTACCTGCTGGTGACTTCAGCCGAAGTGGGGAAGAAGGAAGGGAGTTTCCTATGACTAAGGGTGGCGTGGAACGCCAGAAACGTGTCAGGCAGAGAGTCACTTTCTCTCTTTTTTTTTTTTTTAACCCCTTTCAGCAGGGGATCTGACCTCGGACATATCCGTATCCTGTCCGAGGTCAGATCCCCTGCTTTGATGTGGGCTCCTGCAGTGAGCCCATATCAAAGCCACGACATGTCATCTGTTTTGAACAGACATGTGCGCACAATAGCGGCGAGTGGAATTGTGATCCACCCGCCGCTATTAACTAGTTAAATGCCACTGTCAGCGTTTGACAGCGGCATTTAACTACCGCTTCCGGCCGCGCGGCCGGAAATGCACACATACCCGGCACATGATCAGGGGTCAGCGATGCATCAGGATAGTAACCATAGAGGTCCTTGAGACATCTATGGTTACTGATGCCGGCTTGCTGTGAGCGCCACCCTGTGGTCGGCGCTCATAGCAAGCCTGTAATTCAGCTACATAGGAGCGATCTGATGATCGCTGCTATGTAGCAGAGCCAATCAGGCTATGCCAGCTTCTAGCCTCCCATGGAGGCTATTGAAGCATGGCAAAAGTAAAAAAAAAATGTTTAAAAAAATATGAAATAAATAAAAAAATATAAAAGTTAAAAAAAAAAAAAATCTAATATAAACATATTTGGTATCGCCGCTTTCAGAATCGCCCGATCTATCAATAAAAAAAAAGGATTAACCTGATCGCTAAACGGCGTAGCGAGAAAAAAATTAGAAATGCCAACATTTACGTTTTTTTGTCGCCGCGACATTGCATTAAAATGCAATAACGGGCGATCAAAAAAACATATGTGCACCAAAATGGTATCACTAAAAACGCCAGCTCGGCACGCAAAAAATAAGCCCTCACCTGACCCCAGATCACGAAAAATGAAGACGCTAAAGGTATCGGAAAATGGCGCAGTTTTTTTTTTTTTTTAGCAAAGTTTGGAATTTTTTTTCACCACTCAGATAAAAAATAACCTAGATATGTTTGGTTTGGTGTCTATGAACTCGTAATGACCTGGAGAATCATAATGGCAGGTCAGTTTTAGCATTTAGTGAAGCTAGTAAAAAAGGCAAACAGAAAACACGCATGGGATTGCACTCTTTTTGCAATTTCACCGCACTTGGAATTGTTTTCCATTTTCTAGTACATGACATGGTAAAACCTATGATGTTGTTCAAAAGTACAACTCGTCCCGCAAAAAATAAGCCCTCACATGGCCATATTGATGGAAAATTTAAAAAGTTATGGCTCTGGGAAGGAGGGGAGCAAAAAACGAACACGGAAAAACGGAAAATCCCAAGGTCATGAAGGGGTTAAAATTGTTTTTTAAAATGTTCAAATAGAATAGAAATTTTACTTAAACTGGATGGATGTGTTGGAAACTCCCTTCCTTCTTTCTATTTAAAGCGAACCTGGTGGCCTATATGAGGTATGGTCACCTTTCTTTTAGGTCTGATATAACCTTATTAATATTCCATGCATGCCTTCTGTCTCTTTCAATTGTGCTCTTTGGAATTCTCGCTCTGTGTGTAATAAACTCTCCTTCACCCATGATTACTTCCTTTCTAAGGCTCTTAATCTCCTGGCTCTTACTGAAACCTGGATCCAACAGTCAGACACAACCGCTGCTGCTGCTCTCTCCTATGGTGGACTACACTTTTCTCATACCCCAAGATCAGACAACAGAGCAGGTGGAGGCGTTGGGCTGCTCCTTTCACCCAAATGTACCTTCCAAGTTATCCCCCAAGTACCCTCACTTGTATTCCCTTCCTTTGAGGTCCATGCTGTCAGACTCTACGTCCCCTTCTCCATGCGAGTGGCGGTGGTGTATCGTCCTCCTGGCCCCTCTCATCAGTTCCTGGATCACTTTGCCACCTGGCTTCCACACTTTCTCTCCTGTGACACCCCCACCCTTATCATGGGTGATTTCAACATCCCCATTGCTTCTCCCCTTTCCCCGTCTGCTTCTCACCTTTTATCTCTAACCTCCTCTTTCGGCCTCTCGCAGCATACTAACTCTCCAACGCATGAAGATGGAAACTCCCTTGACTTGGTCTTCTCCCGACTTTGCTCAGTGGATGATTTCACAAACACCCCTCTCCCACTCTCTGACCACAACCTTCTTTCATTCTCTATCAAGAACTGCCATCCCGCTCAGGTCACCCCCACTTTCCACACTTGTAGAAACATACAGGCCATTAACACCCAGAAACTTATGAAGAACTTGCAGTCCTCATTGGCCCCAATCTCCTCCATCTCATGTCCTGATTCTGCTCTGAACCATTACAATGAAACCCTGCAAAGTGCCCTGGATGAAGCTGCTCCTCCTATACATAGAGCAACTCGACACAGACGGCGACAACCGTGGCACACGCTGCAAACACGCTTCCTGCAGCGATGCTCCAGGTGCGCCGAACGTCTGTGGAGAAAATCTAATCTACCCGAAGATTTCATCCATTATAAGTTCATGCTAAAAACATACAACTCTGCCCTTCACCTCTCCAAACAAACCTATTTCAACACCCTCATCATCTCACTGTCCAATAACCCTAAACGTCTCTTCGACACTTTCCAGTCCCTACTCAACCCAAGAGAGCAGGCCCCAACCACAGATCTCCGCGCTGACGATCTGGCCAATTACTTCAAAGAAAAAATTGACCACATTCGACAGGAAATCATCTCCCAATCTCTTCATACCAGGCACTGTCCTCCCTCCCCCACTGCATCTAGTTCACTCTCTGACTTTGAACCAGTTACTGAAGAAGAAGTAAGCAGGCTCCTTGCATCTTCTCGCCCGACCACTTGCACCAGTGACCCCATTCCGTCACATCTCCTCCAGTCCCTTTCCCCGGCTGTCACCTCTCACCTAACAAAAATATTCAACCTTTCCCTCACTTCCGGTATTTTTCCCTCCTCATTTAAGCATGCCATCATACATCCATTACTTAAAAAACCCTCCCTCGACCAAAACTGTGCCGCTAATTATAGACCTGTCTCTAATCTTCCCTTCATCTCTAAACTCCTGGAACGCCTGGTCCACTCCTGTCTTACCCGCTATCTCTCAGATAACTCTCTTCTCGACCCTCTTCAATCTGGCTTCCGCTCTTTACACTCTACTGAAACTGCCCTCACTAAAGTCTCTAATGACCTACTAACAGCTAAATCTAATGGTCACTACTCCATGCTAATTCTATTGGATCTTTCCGCAGCATTCGACACTGTGGATCATCAGCTCCTCCTCACTATGCTCCGCTCCATCGGCATCAAGGACACCGTTCTCTCTTGGTTCTCCTCCTATGTCTCTGACCGATCCTTCACTGTATGTTTTGCTGGTTCCTCCTCCTCTCACCTTCCCCTTACTGTTGGGGTTCCTCAAGGATCAGTCCTAGGCCCCCTCCTCTTCTCTTTGTATACTGCCCCTATAGGACAAACAATCAGTAGATTTGGGTTCCAGTACCATCTCTATGCTGATGACACCCAATTATACACCTCTTCTCCTGCTTTCACTCCGACCTTCTTAGAAAACACCAGTGATTGTCTTACCGCTGTCTCTAACATCATGTCCTGCCTCTATCTGAAACTGAACCTGTCAAAAACTGAACTCCTCGTGTTCTCTCCCTCTACTAACCTACCTTTGCCTGACATTGCCATCTCCGTGTGCGGTTCAATCATTACTCCAAAGCAACATGCCCGCTGCCTTGGGGTCATCCTTGATTCCGAGCTTTCATTCACCCCCCACATCCGATCACTGGCTCGCTCTTCTTATCTGCATCTCAAAAACATTTCTAGAATTCGCCCTTTTCTTACTTTCGACTCTGCAAAAACTCTTACTGTTTCTCTTATTCATTCCCGTCTGGACTATTGTAACTCTCTACTAATCGGCCTCCCTCTTACCAAACTCTCCCCGCTCCAATCTGTCCTGAATGCTGCTGCCAGGATCATATTCCTCACCAACCGTTACACCGATGCCTCTACCTTGTGCCAGTCATTACACTGGCTACCCATCCACTCCAGAATCCAGTACAAAACTACTACCCTCATCCACAAAGCACTCCATGGCTCAGCACCACCCTACATCTCCTCTCTGGTCTCAGTCTACCACCCTACCCGTGCCCTCCGCTCCGATAATGACCTCAGGTTAGCATCCTCAATAATCAGAACCTCCCACTCCCGTCTCCAAGACTTTACACGTGCTGCGCCGATTCTTTGGAATGCACTACCTAGGTTAATACGATTAATCCCCAATCCCCAGTTTTAAGCGTGCCCTAAAAACGCATTTGTTCAGACTGGCCTACCGCCTCAACGCATTAACCTAACTATCCCTGTGTGGCCTATTAAAAATAGAAAAAAAACAAAACACATAATCAGGTTCCTTGCATCGTGTTCTCATACACTTTATGCAGTTAATAGCACTCTGTGTCTGTACTGCTACATACTTAGGCTGTTAACTGGTTCATGCAGCTTTACATGAACACCCGAGCCTTGCACTATGGCTGGTCCAAATAACTAAAGCAATTGTTACCATCCACCTCTCATGTCTCCCCTTTTCCTCATAGTTTGTAAGCTTGCGAGCAGGGCCCTCATTCCTCCTGGTATCTATTCTGAACTGTGATTTCTGTTATGCTGTAATGTCTGTTGTCTGTACAAATCCCCTCTATAAGTTGTAAAGCGCTGCGGAATATGTTGGCGCTATATAAATAAAAATTATTATTATTATTATTATTGATATACGGCATTCTATAAAGCTATTTAAAAGCCCCCAACCAAACTTGTAAGAGCAGAAAAATAACTTTTATTATAGTCACTTGCGGGGCGGTCTGGTCCGATGAGTGTCGCTGGTCTTGGTCTTGATGCCGTCCTCTTTATTGTTTCGTGTGGATGACTCGTTCCTATGTCATCCACACAGTCTCCCCGACATTGCTCTCCTGCGCAGGTGTACTTATCTGCCCTGTTGAGGGCAGAGCAAAGTACTGCAGCAAGCAGGCCCCAGGAAAGGTCGAAGGGTCCCAGCACATGTGCACTGCAGTATTTTGCCCTCAACAGAGCAGAGATGTACGCCTGCGCAGGAGCGCCGATGCCAAGGAGACTGTGTGGATGATTTAGGGATGCGTCATCCACACGAACCAAGAAGAAAATAATGGTCAGAATGGTGTAAAAAACTGAAGAAATATCTTTATTGATCCCCACCATTCCCATTCCAGTGCTTCCCAGGTTCCCTGCTGGCTTCCTCTTCATAGACATTGTTAATAAGGTATATTAGTGGTTCTCTGCATGAATAGCGATCCCGTAACATAATGTATTTAAATTACAAATTTGACATGTTCTGTTTACAAATTCCTTAGATAAAAAAATGCTCTAAAAAATGCAGTAAATATACTGCGCTGGCAAAAATTAAGAGACCACCACATCAAAACCCTGTCATGGGCAGCCCAATCTCCAGACCTGAACCCCAATGAAAACCTCTGGAATGTAATCAAGAGGCAGATGGATAGCCACAAGCCATCAAACAAAGAAGAACTGCTTACATTTTTGCGCCAGGAGCAGTGTGAAAGACTGGTGGAAAGCATGCCAAGAACCATGAAAGCTGTGATTAAAAATCATGGTTATTCCACCAAATATTGATTTCTGAACTCTTCCTGAGTTAAAACATTAGTATTGTTGTTTCTAAATGATTATGAACTTGTTTTCTTTGCATTATTTGAGGTCTGAAAGCACTAGGCTTTTTTTATTTTGACCATTTTTTTTTGTCAGAAAAAAAATACAAAATTTATTGCTTGTAAATTCGGAGACATGTCAGACGTTTATAGAATAAAAAAAAAATTTTACATTTTACTCAAAAATATACCTATAAAGAGAAAAATCGGACAAACTAAACATTTTACAGTGGTCTCTTAATTTTTGCCAGAGCTGTATATAGTGCAGCCTCTGACCAGTGAGGAACTGGCCCGCATTGGGATGAGCTATAATGGGCTGCAGTCCTCACTCTTGTTTATGACATCCGAGGGAAGTGAGAGGAAAGCGGCCCGTTGGTGGGTGCTGATAGCCTTCAGTGTTCAGGTAGCATTTCAATGACAAGGGAGAACCAGATGGTGACATCGGCAGGACAGCGCCGGTGCGGGAGGTGAGGATCTGTTTGTATTTTACATGGGGGACTATAGTATTTAACAAGGGGTTGTCCGAGTAGTGGGACATCCCTTTAATAGTTGCAGGTAAATAGTTGCTGATTTCTGTTATTTTTCTCTCAGGAAGAAACCTCCTCTGCAGTACGTGCGCTGTGAGATGGAGGGATGTGGAACAGTATTGGCGCACCCCAGATACTTACAAGTAAGATCGCACCTTTGGGGAACAAGGTTTACCACATGCAGCATGCAACAGAAAATGGAACTCGTGCTAGTGCTTTGTGGTTATAGTAAGAATTTTCCTTTATTCTGTAGCACCACATTAAATATCAGCACCTTTTGAAGAAGAAATATGTCTGCCCGCACCCCTCATGCGGGAGACTTTTTCGCCTTCAGAAACAACTGATGCGACATGCAAAGCATCATACAGGTAAATAGCTGTTGTACAATGGAGGATTCTGGTAATTTGTACTTCTGTTTCTAACACTGGTTCTGTCATTAGACCAGAGGGATTATATCTGTGAATACTGCGCTCGAGCATTCAAGAGCTCCCACAACCTGGCTGTACATCGAATGATCCACACAGGAGAAAAACCCTTGCAGTGAGTGACTGGCCCCTTCCGTTACCAGGTTTTTACCACCTAATCTGAGGGTAGCATGATGTAGAGGCAGAGACCCTGAGGCCAGTAATGTGCTTCTTAATGAGTAGCTTGCTGTAGTTTTGACAAATCACTTTTATCAGCGGAGAATTATATGTAGAGGACCAGTAGTCCTGTTGTCATATAGTCCAATCAGGCCCCCAGCTTTCTTCCTGTGCACAGTGTACAATCAGTGGTGTGGGCTGGTTATACAGAGCTCAGGATCAGAACTGGTAGATCTGCAGCAGATAAAACCGTGATTGTATAAAAAACACAGCAAGTAGCCCAGTAAGTGACACATCGCTGTAATCTGGCGCTCTGCCCGTACATCTTGCTGCTCTCAGATTCGGTAGCAAAAACCTGGTGACAGATTCCCTTTAAATTATCCATCTCCTTTGACCTGTAACTGCATATGTTTGTCTTCTCACTCGTCCCCATCTCTAGATGTGAGTTCTGCGGCTTCACCTGCAGACAGAAAGCCTCCCTGAACTGGCACATGAAGAAACATGACGCTGACTCTTTCTACCAGTTTTCTTGTGGAATCTGTGGGAAGAAGTTTGAAAAGAAGGACAGTGTTGTGGCCCACAAAGCCAAGAGTCATCCTGAGATTCTCATAGCTGAAGCCCTGGCAGCCAACTCTGGCTCTCTCATCACCACCAACAACGAACTGCTGGTGACAGATGCTCCTGCTACTACAGCCTCAGTTGTACCAGACGGCCTTGCTCCCCCCCAAACCTTTCTGTCTACTCTTGGCTCAAAGGTTCTTGTCCCCTGCACCACCCGGCCAGCAGCAGGACTGAGTACTACAACAGAGGTTCTTATTGAGGATTCAGACTCTGCAGGACCCTAGAGCAGGAGAATATGGTCCCTTCACAGCACCTAGACTGTTTCCCTGTCCTCTGCCCTCCCCCCCCAGCTGGCTGGCTGTTTCATCCCTTCAGTGCTTTCTATATGTCCTTGTAATATTTGCATACACTAATGGTGGGCCCAAAGTTGTGCCCATGGTGTTTTCAACTAATTTCATCTTTCAGATGGTCTGGTTTGGCATCATTTCATTCTTCTTTGCTTGTTCCTGCCCATGTAGCACATTTTTACTTGTTTTTCTTCCCCATCCTTTCTGACCTCCCTGCTCAGGTGCTGTGCTGTGCACTCTCACTGTACATAATAATGTTTAAAGAATAAAAAAGAGCTCTTTTGTCTCAAAATGGAGCCCTATTCCCCCAAGCAAAGCTGCTAGTGTTACTTAGAGCGCTCCTTGCGGTCTATTTGTACTCTGTGACCCATTGTCCATACTTTTTTATTCACTTGTTAATTTTTGTCCCTCAAACAAGTGAAATTTTGCACTTTAGAGTGATTCAAAGAGGGTAGTTTGCCTAAAATGGTTCTTTTTTTGGTCCTATCCCACTCAATATCCTATATCTGCTTGCTTTTGCACTTATCCATAAATGTCCTTTCCATTTTAGTTATTTGCCCAGAAAGGACACCTCATGCTTCAAGAAGCATGGAACCCTTCTAAAGAGGGGAAAAAGTCGTACATTGCACAGTATTCATTTAGTCCATTCAGTCTAATCAAGATCCATTGTTGCAACATAGTTCATAGCCCGTCTTGTTAGACACAATTTATCAGTTTGTGTTTTGGCGACATGTTTTTTCAGCACTTTTACATTTTCATTCTCTTCATCCTCCATTCACACCTTGCACTTAAACCTACTCTTCCTGTTCACTTTTTAAATGGAAAAAAAAATAGATTTGATTTACTTGTTTGAGTATTTTACTCGTTTGGAGCTGGTGGTGTGTGTCTGCTTTTATTGTTCTCAGATTATTTTGTCCTGAATGGGTGCGAGTTGAAATTAGGGCATGTGAAAATCGAGAAAATGGCCATGTCTGAATATATATCTATATAAATATATATATATTAGTATATACAAAAAAAATAGAAAAGTGAACGTCATTTCGCCCACATAGGTAACCCTCGGGCACTGTGAGCGCCAAAAACTGTTGTAAAAATTTGAAGTTGTTTCCTTTTTTTTTGAAAAGTGCCCCTCTTTCTGACTACTTGAAGATATAAGCTGGCTGCTAGAGCTTTTTGATTGGCTCTTGGATGCCATACAATTTTTTGTATTCTGTATGTATTGAATACAATAAAAATGCACCATACTCTGGTGAAATATTTGAGCTTTAGGAAGCAAATGATCAGTATAATTAAAGTATTGATTTATCACTTGCAAGGTGCAAAGTTTTTTTTTCCTTAGGTTTTTATTGCTATTCGTTTTACTCTGCTATCTTAAAGAAACCCAGGCAAAGGTTTGTGCATGTTTTGTTTTTTTTTTTTTTTTTTTTTCTTTTTTTTTTTTAAATAAAGCACCTACCAACATGAATCGCTGTGTTTTTGTCCGGTATCCCCAGAGTTCTCCCTATTTATGTCTCTGTCTACAAGAGAACAAGCTGGTGATTGGCAAGTTAAAGAGGACCTTTCACTGGATTCTTTTCTTTCTGGGCTTGTTCACATAAGCGTTTAATACAGACCTGTGCTGTCAGAGTACCGCTGCGCTGTCAGAGTACCGCTGCGCTGTCAGAGTACCGCTGCGCTGTCAGAGTACCGCTGCGCTGTCAGAGTACCGCTGCGCTGTCAGAGTACCGCTGCGCTGTCAGAGTACCGCTGCGCTGTCAGAGTACCGCTGCGCTGTCAGTACTGGATCGCACGCTGACCAATGTCATTCGATAAGGCTTTTCATGTGGCAATCCATGTGAAAGAAAAATGGCACCATGCACAATTCTCTTCCATCGTCTTTGGGTGCAGAGAAAAATCAGATTCCATATAGATCATCTGTGTAGCATCGGATTTTCATGGATACATTTTCATTATTAACCAAGGAAATTGCATTTATTCATGTACAGTTTATACTGTTGATGTATAAAAGCAGATGGATCATAGGCGTAAAAACGGACACACGGATGACCATGTGGATGAATATTTTGCCAAGTGTTCTGGATGGAAATCTAACAATTTTTTTTTTCATACGCTTTTCTGACATTGGCCTTAATCCGAGTGCTTCATTCAATTTCAACTGATTCAGGAACATGTTTTTTTTTGTCTTTTCTGTGCATCTCTGTCCAAATGTATGCCACTTCGGAAATAAAGAAAGAAAACTTCTGTGGTATATGCCCAGATGGCTGACGGGAAAATTTGCATCACTATTACTTTGGATCCGGGAAGTGGGTGGGACAGGAAATAAAACTACGTACTCTTAGAATCTGTGCAGCAGCACAACTAGACGACGTGGTCTGGTTGAAATGAAAAAATCCAGTGACTGGTCCTCTATAAAACTCACTTAGCAAGAAAGATAGAACATGACCTGAAATGTTCCAAGACTCTGATTTTCTGAAACTGAGCTTTAAATTCTCTGTATAGCCATAGAATCTAATTAAACTGTGCTGACTGCATCCTGTATTACTACTGAGCAGTACACCATAGACCTAGACCGTGACAGCTGTGTGGCTGGAAAGCAGAGGTCCACGGGCCACACTGTGCCCGCCCGCTTGCTGTCTCCATCTGTGCTGACTGCGTTGGTGGAGAAGGGGCCTCCGGCCACTTCCTCCACCAATTAGCGTGGGAAACAGCTGACGCGATGACATCATTTCAGCTGTGTACTGCGGAGAGTCAGAAAGAAGCAGAGCGCCAGGGTAGGAACGGGACCGAGGTGAGTATGTGGTGTTCGTTTTTTTGTTGTTGTTTTTTTTTTCATATGTATGGGATGTTTGGGTGGGCATGGGGAGGCTGTGGGGATGTTGTGCAGCACAAGGGGATGCTATGGGGGTGTCGTGCACAACATGGGGAGGCTATGGGGTTGACATGCTACACAAGGGGATGCTATAGAGGTGTCGTGCAGCACATGGGGAAGCTATGGGGGTGTTGTGCAAAACATGGGGATGTATGGGGGTATCATGCAGCACACGGGGAGGCTATGGGGGTGTCGTGCGGAAAACGGGGAGGCTATGGGGGTGTCGTGCAGAACATGGGGATGCTATGGGGGTGTCGTGCAGCATACAGGAGGCTATGGGGGTGTTGTGCGGGACATGGGGAGGCTATGGGGTTGACATGCTACACAAGGGGATGCTATGGGGATGTCGTGCAGCACATGAGGAGGCTATGGGGTGTCATGCAAAACATGGGGATGCTATGGGGGTGTCGTGCAGCACACGAGGCTATGGGGGTGGCGTGCAGAACACGGGGATGCTATGGGGATGTCATGCAGAACATGCGGATGCTATGGGGGTGTTGTGCAGCACACGAGGAGGCTATGAGAGTGTTGTGCAGATCATGGCTAGGCTATGGCTTTGACATGCTACACAAGGGGATGCTATGGAGGTGTCGTGCAGCACATGAGGGTGTTGTGCAAAACATGGCGATGCTATGGGGGTGCCGTGCAGCACACAGGGAGGCTATGGGGGTGTTGTTCACAACATGGGGACGCTATGGGGTTGACATGCTACACAAGGGGATGCTATGCGGGTGTCGTGCAGCACACGGGGAGGCTATGGGGGTGTTGTGTGTAACATGTGGAGGTTATGGGGTTGACATGCTACACAAGGGAATGCTATGGGGGTGTCGTGCAGCACATGGTGAGGCTATGGGGGTTTCGTGCAAAACATGGTGATGCTATGGGGGTGTCATGCAGCACATGGGGAGGCTATGGGGGTTTCGTGCAAAACATGGTGATGCTATGGGGATGTCGTGCAGAACATGGGGAAGTCATGCAGCACACGGGGATGCTATGGGGGCGTCATGCAGCACACGAGGAGGCTATGGGGTTGACATGCTACACAAGGGGATGCTATGGGGATGTGCAGCACATGGGGAGGCTATGGGGGTGTTGTGTGTAACATGTGGAGGTTATGGGGTTGACATGCTACACAAGGGGATGCTATGGGGGTGTCGTGCACCACATGGTGAGGCTATGGGGGTTTCGTGCAAAACATGGTGATATGGGGATGTCGTGCAGCACACGGGGATGCTATGGGGGCGTCGTGCAGCACACGAGGAGGCTATGGGGGCGTCGTGCAGCACACAGGGAGACTATGGGGTTGTTGTGCAGAACACGGAGGCTATGCGGTTGACATGCTACACAAGGGGATGCTATGGGGATGTGCAGCACATGGGGAGGCTATGGGGGTGTTCTGCAAAACATGGGGATGTATGGGGGTGTCGTGCAGCATACGCGGAGGCTGTGGGGGTGTCGTGCGGAACACGGAGAGGCTATGGGGGTGTCGTGCAGAACATGGGGATGCTATGGGGGTGTCGTGCAGCACACGAGGCTATAGGGGTGTCGTGCAGCACACGAGGAGGCTATGGGGGTGTTGTGTGGGACATGGGGAGGCTATGGGGTTGACATGCTACACAAGGGGATGCTATGGGGATGTCGTGCAGCACATGGAGAGGCTATGGGATGTCATGCAAAGCATGTGAATGCTGTGGGGGTGTCATGCAGCACATGGGGAGGCTATGGCGTGTCGTGCAGCACATGGGGAGGCTATGGGGTGTCGTGCAGAACATGGGGATGCTATGGGGGTGTCGTGCAGCACATGGGGAGGCTATGGAGTGTCGTGCAGCACATCGGGAGGCTATGGGGGTGTTGTGCAAAACATGGGGATGCTATGGGGGTGTCGTGCAGCACACAGGGAGGCTATGGGGGTGTTGTGCGGAACACGGGGAGGCTATGGGGGTGTCGTGCAGAACATAGGGATGCTATGGGGGTGTCGTACAGCACACGGGGAGGCTATGGGGGTGTTGTGCGGGTCATGGGAAGGCTATGGGGTTGACATGCTACACAAGGGAATGCTATGAGGGTGTCGTGCAAAGCATGGCGATGCTATGGGGGTGCCGTTAAGCACACAGGGAGGCTGTGGGGGTGTTGTTCGCAACATGGGGACGCTATGGGGTTGACATGCTACACAAGGGAATGCTAAGCAGGTGTCGTGCAGCACACGGGGAGGCTATGGGGGTGTTGTGTGTAACATGTGAAGGTTATGGGGTTGACATGCTACACAAGGGGATGCTATGGGGGTGTCGTTCAGCACATGGTGAGGCTATGGGGGTTTCGTACAAAACATGGGGAAGCTATGGGGGTGTCGTGCAGCACATGGGGAGGCTATAGGGGTGACATGCTGCACATGGGGAGGCTATGGGGGTGACATGCTGCACAATGGGATGCTACGGGGGTGACATGCTGCAAACGGGAAGGCTATGGGGGTGACATGCTGCACACGGGGGGGTAACATGCAGCACACTGGGATGCTATGGGGTGACATGCTGCACATGGGGATGTTATGGGATAACATGCTGCACATGAGGAGGCTATGGGGGGTGTCATGCTGCACATGGGGAGTCTGGCGGTGTTATGCAGAATATGGGGAGGCTGTGGGTCTCATGCAGTATATATATACTGTGTATATATATATATATATATAGGGAGGCTGTGTGTGGCTCATGCAGTATATATAGGGAGGCTGTGTGGGGGCTCATGCAGTATATAGAGAGAGGCTGTGTGGGGCTTATGCAGTATGTATAGGGAGGGGGCAGGGCTGACACTAGGAATTTTGGGGCACCATACTGGAAAATTTTGGGGTTCCCTTGAGACTGCCCAGGCTCCACCCCTCAAACTGTCCACAGTCCCATCGCTCTCTTGGAAAAACTCCACATGTCACCAATCACACATTAACAGTTCCCATTACTAGATCGCACATATAACCAGCAGCTTTTGTTTTGGCCAAAAGATTTTTAATCTTCCACCTCGACATGGTAGACTCCTCTGGCTGGGCCCTACTCTACTCTATCCTATTAAACATTTGTTAAAATATGCAATACATTTTAGGTATATTTTTATTTTTCAATTTTTAAAATGATCAATAATATCACATACAAGGGACAAATACCACCGCACCATGACCAGACACCATATTACCACCACATAGAGACCTATAATACCACATACAAGGGGAAAATACTGCCACACCATGTCCAGACCACATATTACCACCACAGTGCCCGAATACTACAATACTGATCATTAAAAAAAATAATAATAATACTAATACCACCATAAGTGCCATTATACACAGGAGATCTGTACTTAGTTTGCAGTGTGTGTGTACAGGTAATACAGTGATCACCAGTGACATTATACACAGGAGCTCTGTATCTACAGTCATGGACAAAAATTTTGAGAATGAGACAAATATTAATTTTTCCAAGGTCTACTGCTTCATTTTTTCTAATGGCAATTTGCATATACTCCTGAATGTCAGAGTGATCAGCTTAACAACAATTACTTGCAAAGTCAATATTTGCCCAGAAAATGAACTTTAACCCCCAAAACACATTTCAAAATCATTGCAGTCCTGCCTTAAAAGGAGCAGCTATGGTAGATAGCCGTAGGCACTACTATTGGGGGTGGTGCGCAAGTAGGTGCCCAAACCGTATATCTTTGTAGAACAACTTGGCACACACGTGATACGATGCAAATGTGGTTTTTAATAAGAGAGTACATACATAATGACGTTTCGGTCATATACCTTCTTCAATGTACCTCTCTCAAGGAGATAACAGGTAAACAGGTCTTATTGGGTAAATTACCCCTGGTTTCGGTATAGCTAGGTTCAGTCTGTGTGCTTTCAAGGCACTAATGGTTCCTGCACTGGACGCGGAATCCAGCGTTAGTCCTGGAGGTCTACCACTAACGGTGGATTCCGTGTCCAGTGCAGGAACCATTAGTGCCTTGAAAGCACACAGACTGAACCTAGCTATACCGAAACCAGGGGTAATTTACCCAATAAGACCTGTTTACCTGTTATCTCCTTGAGAGAGGTACATTGAAGAAGGTCTATGACCGAAACGTCATTATGTATGTACTCTCTTATTAAAAACCACATTTGCATCGTATCACGTGTGTGCCAAGTTGTTCTACAAAGTTAAAAGGAGCAGCTAACATCGTTTTAGTGATTGATCCATTAACACAGGTGAGGGTGTTGATGAGGACAGGGCTGGCGATCAATCAGTCATGATTAAGTAAGAATGACATCACTGGACACTTTAAAAGGAGGCTGGTGCTTGGAATCATTGTTTCTCTTCAGTTAACCAGGGTTATCTCTAAAGAAACACGTGCAGCCATCATTGCACTGCACAAAAATGGCCTAACAGGGAAGAGTATCGCAGCTACAAAGATTGCACCTCAGTCAACAATCTATCGCATCATCAAGAACTTCAAGGAGAGAGCTTCCATTGTTGTCAGAAAGGCTCCAGGGCGCCCAAGAAAGACCAGCAAGTGCCAGGACCGTATCTTAAAACTGTTTCAGCTGCGGGATCGGACTACCAGCAGTGCCGAGCTTGCTCAGGAATGGCAGCATGCTGGTGTGAGTGCTTCTGCACGCACTGTGAGGCGGAGACACTTTGAGCAAGGCCTGGTTTCAAGGAGGGCAGCAAAGAAGCCACTTCTCTCCAGAAAAAACATCAGGGACCGACTGATATTCTGCAAAAGGTACAGGGAGTGGACTGCTGAGGACTGGGGCAAAGTCATTTTCTCTGATGAATCCCCTTTTCGATTGTTTGGGACATCTGGAAAACAGCTTATTCGGAGAAGAAGAGGTGAGCGCTACCACCAGTCTTGTCTCATGCCAACTGTAAAGCATCCTGAAACCATTCATGTGTGGGGTTGCTTCTCAGCCAAGGGAATCGGCTCACGCACAGTCTTGCCTAAAAACACAGCCATGAATAAAGAATGGTACCAGAATGTCCTCCAAGAGCAACTTCTCCCAACCGTCCAAGAGCAGTTTGGCGCCCAACAATGCCTTTTCCAGCATGATGGAGCACCTTGCCATAAAGCAAAGGTGATAACTAAATGGCTCATGGAACAAGACTTAGAGATTTTGGGTCCATGGCCTAGAAACTCCCCAGATCTTAATCCCATTGAGAACTTGTGGTCAATCATCAAGAGATGGGTGGACAAACAAAAACCAACAAATTCTGGCAAAATGCAAGCATTGATTATGCAAGAATGGACTGCTATCAATCAGGATTTGGTCCAGAAGTTGATTGAGAACATGCCAGGGAGAATTGCAGAGGTCTTGAAGAAGAAGGGTCAACACTGCAAATATTGACTTGCTGCATTAACTCATTCTAACTGTCAATATAACCTATTGGTACTCATAATATGATTGCAATTATATTTCTGTATGTGATATAAACATCAGACAAACACTAATAAAAACCAGAGGGCAGCAGATCATGTGAAAATATAATTTTGGTGTCATTCTCAAAACTTTTGGCCATAACTGTATATACAGGTACTAGTGATCACTGGTGACGTTATACACAGGAGCTCTGTATATAGTGTCAGTGTACAGGTAATACAGTGATCAATGGTGACATACACAGGAGCTCTATATAGTGTCATTGTACAGGTAATGCAAGGATCACTAGTGACATTGTACACAGTACCTCTGCTTATAGTATACAGTGTATAGTATCAGTGTACAGGTAACACACTGACTCACCAGTTACGTCTCTAGGTGAAGTCCTTCATCTTCGCTTTTCATCTTCATCCAGCACAGACCGCACCACTTCTTCCGACCAGGGCTCGTCTCTGCAGGAAATAGCAGTTATCTAGAGCACATTACTTAATTTTTCCCAACTTCTACACTACACCAGATGAAGAATAAAAGGTGACATAGTGTCGCTCCATGCAGTAACAGGACCGCCCACCCCCCATTTAAAACAGTATCCTCAAAAAATAAAATACATCAATGCAGTAATAATATCCCTTAATTAGCCACTATGGTAATAATATCCCCATTCCTGGCCCCCGTGTGTCTCATTCCTGGCTCCAGCCATATCTTCTCTCATCCTGGCCCCATATGTTCTCTCATCCTGCCCTCATGAGTATCCATTCTGCCCCATGTGATGTCTCATCCTGCCCCATATGATCTCCCCATCTGTCCCAGGATCCTGCCTCATGTGCCCCTTGATCTTGCCCCATCTGTCTCCATCATATCCATCCTGCACCATGTGTCTCCATCCTGCCCCATGAACCTGCCCCATCTGTCTCCATCCTGCCCCATCTGTCTCCATCCTGCCCCATGATTCTTCCCCATCTGTCTCCATCCTGCCTCATCTGTCTCCATCTTGCCCCATCTGTCTCTATCCTGCACTATGTGTCTCCATCCTACCTCATGTCTCCATCCTGCACCATCTGTCTCCATCCTGCCCCATGTTCCTGCCCCATCTGTCTCCATTCTGCCCCATGTCTCCATCTTGCCCCGTCTCATCATGTCACATGGTGGAGGACATAGACAGATGGGGCAGAATGGAGACACATGGTCCATGTGTCTTCATCTTGCCTTCGAAACAATGCGACTTGCCACTTTAAAAAAAATACTATATAGTGTGTATATAGTGTTAATTTTACACTATATACACACAGCGCCATACAATATAAACATCTCTACACTATATACTATATATACAGACAACTCTACAACAGAGGTGTCAAACTGCATTCCTTGAGGGCCGCCAACAGGTCATGTTTTCAGGATTTCCTTGTATTGCACAGGTGATAATTTAATCACCTGCACAGAATGATTCCAGCACCTTGTGGAATGCTAAGGAAATCCTGAAAACATGACCTGTTGGCGGCCCTCGAGGAATGCAGTTTGACACCTCTGCTCTACAATATACCGTATATTTCGCTTTGTAAGACACAATTTTTCCCCAAAATTTGGGGGGAAAATGGGGGTGTGTCTTAGAAAGCGAACATGCCTTACCAAGATCGTGGGTGCAGGCCGCAGGCTGGGATGAGGGGGTGTCACCGTGTGCCCAGCGGTTGCTGGCCTGTGCTGCAGGTGTCCTCCAGTGCCCAGTGGTGCTGCGTGGGTGTCCGGCGCTGCCCGGGGCTCTGCCGACATTTTGCGCTGAAATCTCATCTCGAGATCTTGATCCCGAGATCACCATCTGCGCATGCGCTGCCCCCGGTGGCGGCCATATTCCCGGAGACCACAGCACATGGAACCGTGGAAGTGCCGGGGCTCTGGCCTACCGCAAAATGTCGGCAGAGCCCCGGGCATCGCTGAACACCGCTGGGCACCGGAGGCCCCCCGCAGCACAGGCCAGCAACCGCCAGGCACCCAGAGACACCCCTGCAGCAGCACCGGACACCCCTGCAACAGCGTGCTGCACATCAGAACACCCCCTCATCCCGGCCTGCAGCATCACCCCACTCCTGCCTCCAGCAGCATACCTGGGACCTCGCTTCACTGCAGCCACCATCCCCGGTAAGCAATAAGATGCAAGGATTATAAGAAGCACCACCATTTTATTAAAAAAATATTTTTTTCTTATTTTTCTTCTCAAAATTTGGGATGCGTCTTATAATCCGAAAAATACGGTAATTAAGACATCATTATATTATGATGCATATATCACATAGTAGGCACTGTGGCTGATGTACATAGGATAACATAGGCATTGTGACTGCCGAATAAATATCACATTGAAACTACTGTATATACAATATATAGTTGATACTGCGAATGCTGTATGCACATTATATAGACAATACTGATATATCATAGAATGGTAGAGTTGGAAGGGACCTCCTGGGTCATCTGGTCCAACCCCCTTCTCAAAACAGGATTCACTAAATCATCCCAATATGTATGTACAGGTCCTTCTCAAAAAATTAGCATATAGTGTTAAATTTCATTATTTACCATAATGTAATGATTACAATTAAACTTTCATATATTATAGATTCATTATCCACCAACTGAAATTTGTCAGGTCTTTTATTGTTTTAATACTGATGATTTTGGCATACAACTCCTGATAACCCAAAAAACCTGTCTCAATAAATTAGCATATTTCACCCGGCCAATCAAATAAAAGTGTTTTTTAATAACAAACAAAAAAACCATCAAATAATAATGTTCAGTTATGCACTCAATACTTGGTCGGGAATCCTTTGGCAGAAATGACTGCTTCAATGCGGCGTGGCATGGAGGCAATCAGCCTGTGACACTGCTGAGATGTTATGGAGGCCCAGGATGCTTCAATAGCGGCCTTAAGCTCATCCAGAGTGTTGGGTCTTGCGTCTCTCAACTTTCTCTTCACAATATCCCACAGATTCTCTATGGGGTTCAGGTCAGGAGAGTTGGCAGGCCAATTGAGCACAGTAATACCATGGTCAGTAAACCATTTACCAGTGGTTTTGGCACTGTGAGCAGGTGCCAGGTCGTGCTGAAAAATGAAATCTTCATCTCCATAAAGCATTTCAGCCGATGGAAGCATGAAGTGCTCCAAAATCTCCTGATAGCTAGCTGCATTGACCCTGCCCTTGATGAAACACAGTGGACCAACACCAGCAGCTGACATGGCACCCCACACCATCACTGACTGTGGGTACTTGACACTGGACTTCAGGCATTTTGGCATTTCCTTCTCCCCAGTCTTCCTCCAGACTCTGGCACCTTGATTCCCGAATGACATGCAAAATTTGCTTTCATCAGAAAAAAGTACTTGGGACCACTTAGCAACAGTCCAGTGCTGCTTCTCTGTAGCCCAGGTCAGGCGCTTCTGCCGCTGTTTATGGTTCAAAAGTGGCTTTACCTGGGGAATGCGGCACCTGTAGCCCATTTCCTGCACACGCCTGTGCACGGTGGCTCTGGATGTTTCCACACCAGACTCAGTCCACTGCTTCCTCAGGTTCCCCAAGGTCTGGAATCGGTCCTTCTCCACAATCTTCCTCAGGGTCCGGTCACCTCTTCTCGTTGTACAGCGTTTTCTGCCACATTGTTTCCTTCCAACAGACTTACCATTGAGGTGCCTTGATACAGCACTCTGGGAACAGCCTATTTGTTGAGAAATTTCTTTCTGGGTCTTACCCTCTTGCTTGAGGGTGTCAATGATGGCCTTCTTGACATCTGTCAGGTCGCTAGTCTTACCCATGATGGGGGTTTTGAGTAATGAACCAGGCAGGGAGTTTTTAAAAGCCTCAGGTATCTTTTGCATGTGTTTAGAGTTAATTAGTTGATTCAGAAGATTAGGGTAATAGGTCGTTTAGAGAACCTTTTCTTGATATGCTAATTTATTGAGACAGGTTTTTTGGGTTATCAGGAGTTGTATGCCAAAATCATCAGTATTAAAACAATAAAAGACCTGACAAATTTCAGTTGGTGGATAATGAATCTATAATATATGAAAGTTTAATTGTAATCATTACATTATGGTAAATAATGAAATTTAACACTATATGCTAATTTTTTGAGAAGGACCTGTATATATAGCAAGATCGTCTATATAACTTGTATACAGCATTTGCAGTATCACCTGTATACATACTGTATATACGTTATATAAATGATATATTATGGTTATGGAAATTTGATTTGGATAAATTTATCCCTGTGTGTGCTGCGGCCATTCCCAATAAGATTGAGTATTTTGAGCGCTCAAGGAATGAGACTGCACACCATTGTGTCAATAACATTCCATCAATACTGATGATTTATTGTACATACATAGTTTTATAATTGCATATAGAAAGGAGTGGTTAGGGGTGGTTAGTTAATTACCATATTGTCTAGCTCCTCTGTTATTGGTTATCTAAATATATATGGAATATTGTGATTAATGCACATATGGATGCTGATTAAGCAACTATAATGTAGCTTTGCATCTATGACAAAGTTGAGACATCTGATCAGCACTTAATACATCTGGCGTTGTTCCGCTTTTGGATGGAAAACCCCATACAGTCTGTCTGGCTTATATCAGTTTATGTCAGCCATTTAAAGCCATTGATTATAATGTATATATTAGCTGTGAGTATATGAGTATACATGCAAGTGAGATCTACATGATATATATATTTCTATCACAAGCCCCCCTTAGATATCACTTGCCCTAATCCTAGCCTCCTGTCCCAAAGCGCTGCACTTCTTTTGTGCTGCCGGTGAACTGACATGTGCCTAGCGCACACGCCCCATGCCGTACAGACTTTTAGCAAATGGGTGGTCAGGAGATCTATCCCTAACGGGGGTTCGTTGCAATCAGTCTCTTAGTCAACAGCATGTGTAGTGAGCGGTGGGTATTCTTTATCAGGTAGGTCATTTATTCGGTCAGGCAGGGCATCCACAACATCATTCTGGCTTGGGTGTCATCTTCTGGTAGAGGAGCTTTCTTGCAATGTGATGAGTGGATACAAGTGGGTCTTTCCTCCAGTTTCACAGACGTTGGTGTCGTCAGCAGCACTTGAACAGGACCATCAAATCTGGGATCAAGTGGTGTTCTCCTTACAAACTTTTTTCACCAACACCCAGTCTCCTGGCTTCAAGGAGTGCGTACCGGACACTGAATCTGGATCTGGCAATGAAGAAAAAAAACTCGAGAATGGATGTTAGCAAGTTTCTTGTTGAGTTCAATTACATAAGCAGACAAAGTATCATATTACATAGTCAGCTGCTGAGGGAAAGAATACCCCTAACCTGGGACTAGACCCAAACAAAATTTCATATAGTGACAGCTTTTCTGGGTCTCTGGAAGTGTGCCTTACACTAAGTGTGATTGGGAGTGTCTCCTGCCAGGGTTTGCGTGTCTCTTGAGCAACTTTAAACATCCTGTTCTTAAGTGTCCCATTCCACTTTCTCGCTACTCTGGGGATTATAAGGAGTGTGTAGGCCTAAGTCTGACCCTACTGCTGACCAGATCTCCCTTGTGAGATTTTCTGTGAATGTGGGTCCCTGGTCACTCTCTATCACTTCTGGGACCCCATAGCTGCATATCTCGTCTCTGAGTGTAGCTTCTTTGCAGTAGTCTTTGCTGACTGGTTCCTAACTGGGAAAACTTCTGGCCATCCTGAGAACATGTCTATGACCACAAGGGCATATTCGAATTCTCCACTTGGCAGCATTTGGATGTGGTCTATCTGAACCCTCTGGAAGGGGTACAGTGGTCTGACAAGATGATGTGTGGGAACTTTCTCCATTCTTCCAGGGTTGCATTTGCCGCAGGTCAAACAGCTGCTAGTGAACTTGGCTGTTAGGGTGGAGATCCCTGGAGCGAACCAGTAAGCACCAATCAGATCATTCATCTGTGTCTTTGATCTGTGTGTGGGCCCATGTGCCCATTGGACCACCATAGGGTAGATGCTTTGGGGTAAACAGGGTTTGTAGTCCATTGAGTATACCCTTCCTTCTTCATGTGTTGCTCCATTCCGCATCCAGCATTCCTTCTTGTCCTTCTGGGGCTTGCTCCTGCAGCTTTTTGAGCAGATCCCAGGACGTTATCTGGTCAGGTTTCTTGTCTTCAGTCGTCATGTAGTAGCTGTCCGGCTCTACGACCTCTCCCACTTCTCCATATTTTCTTCCTTTGGCGGCTTCTTTGGCTGCCATATCCACCATGTTGTTGCCCTGTGCCTCTACTGTGTTCAATTTTCCATGTGCTTTGACTTTTAGTACTGCCTCAATTTTTTGAAGTTGTAGTGCGTTCAGCAGGTCCTTAATGGCTCCATGATGTGTCATGGTTCCCAATGGCAAGGGAACGTAAAAAAACACATAAGTAACGAACGAGCTCTCGGGTGATGGAAACTCGAGTTGACCGTGAGCTAAATCTACCACACAACTAACAGTAGCCAGGGAGCATACCTACGGCTTCCTATATGCCACGCGCCAGCCGGAGGACTAACTACGCCTGGTAGAGGAAGAAACAGACCTGGCTTACCTGTAGGGAAATACCCCAAAAGATGATAGCAGCCCCCCACATGTAATAACGGTGAATTAAGAGGAAAAGACATACACAGTATGAAAGTAGATTTAGCAAAGAGAGGTCCACTTACTAGATAGCAGAAGGATACAAAAGAGGACTTCACGGTCAACTGAAAACCCTTTCAAAAACCATCCTGAAATTACTTTAAGACTCCTGTGTCAACTCATGACACAGGAGTGGCAATTTCAGCCCGCAAGAGCTTCCAGCTACAGAGAATTACAAAAACTGCAAACTGGACAAAAGGTACAAAACAAAAGGACAAAGTCCACTTAGCTGATCAGCAGACTAGTAGCAGGAACATGCAACCGAAGGCTCTGGTTACAATGATGACCGGCAAGGAAATGACTGGAGAGCAAGGCTAAATAGGAAACTCCCAAACACTGATGGAAGCAGGTGAACAGAAGAAGCAAAGTGCAAACAAGCCACCAGTACCACCAGCAACCACCAGGGGAGCCCAAAAAGCGGATACACAACAGTACCCTCCCCTTAAGGAGGGGGCACCGAACCCTCACAAGAACCGCCAGGGCGATCTGGATGAGCCCTATGAAAGGCACGAACCAAATCCGAGGCATGAACATCAGAGGCAGTTACCCAAGAATTATCTTCCTGACCATAGCCTTTCCATTTAACCAGATATTGAAGTCTCCGTCTGGAAATACGGGAGTCCAAGATCTTCTCCACGACGTACTCCAATTCACCCTCCACCAGCACAGGAGCAGGAGGTTCAGTGGAAGGAACCACCGGTACCTCATATCTCCGCAACAACGACCGATGGAACACATTATGGATAGCGAAAGATGCCGGGAGGTCCAAACGAAAGGAAACAGGGTTAAGAATCTCCAAAATCCTATAAGGACCGATGAACCGAGGCTTAAATTTGGGAGAAGAAACTCTCATAGGGACAAAACGGGAAGACAACCACACCAAGTCCCCAACGCGAAGGTGGGGACCAACACGACGACGACGGTTAGCAAACTGCTGAGTCCTCTTCTGGGACAATTCCAAATTATCCACCACTTGTCCCCAAATCCGATGCAACCGATCCACCACCGCATCCACTCCAGGACAATCCGAAGATTCAACCTGACCAGATGAAAAATGCGGATGAAACCCTGAATTGCAAAAGAAAGGAGAAACCAAAGTGGCAGAACTAGCCCGATTATTAAGAGCAAACTCCGCCAACGGCAGAAAGGCAACCCAATCATCCTGATCCGCAGACACAAAACACCTCAAATAAGTCTCCAAAGTTTGATTAGTTCGCTCCGTCTGGCCATTGGTCTGAGGATGGAATGCAGACGAAAAGGACAAATCAATGCCCAACCTGGCACAGACTGCCCGCCAAAATCTAGACACGAACTGGGTACCCCTGTCAGAAACGATGTTTTCCGGAATACCATGCAAGCGAACCACATTTTGAAAAAACAGAGGGACCAACTCAGATGAGGAAGGCAACTTAGGCAATGGCACCAAATGAACCATTTTAGAAAAACGGTCACACACCACCCAGATGACAGACATCTTCTGAGAAACAGGGAGATCCGAGATAAAGTCCATAGAGATGTGCGTCCAAGGCCTCTTCGGAATAGGCAAGGGCAACAACAACCCACTAGCCCTAGAACAACAAGGCTTGGCCCGAGCACACACATCGCAAGACTGCACAAAAACACGCACATCTCGAGACAGGGAAGGCCACCAGAAGGATCTAGCCACCAAATCTCTGGTGCCAAAAATTCCCGGATGACCTGCCAGAGTAGAAGAATGAACTTCCGAGATGACTCTAGTGGTCCACTCGTCAGGAACAAACAGTCTACCAGACGGACAACGATCAGGTCTATCCGCCTGAAATTCTTGCAAAGCACGTCGCAAATCTGGAGAGACAGCAGACAAAACCACTCCATCCTTAAGGACACCAGCAGGTTCAGAATTCCCAGGAGAGTCAGGCTCAAAACTCCTAGAAAGAGCATCTGCTTTCACATTCCTAGAACCCGGTAAGTACGAGACCACAAAATTAAACCGGGAAAAGAACAACGACCAACGTGCCTGTCTAGGATTCAGGCGCCTGGCAGACTCCAAATAAATTAAATTCTTGTGATCAGTCAAAACTACCACCTGATGTCTGGCACCCTCAAGCCAATGACGCCACTCCTCAAATGCCCACTTCATGGCCAAAAGCTCCCGATTACCAACATCATAGTTTCGCTCGGCGGCCGAAAATTTTCGCGAAAAGAACGCACAAGGTCTCATCACTGAGCAGTCGGAACTTTTCTGCGACAAAACCGCCCCCGCTCCGATCTCGGAAGCATCGACCTCAACCTGAAAGGGAAGAGAAACATCAGGCTGGCGCAACACAGGGGCAGACAAAAAGCGGCGCTTAAGCTCCCGAAAGGCCTCCACGGCAGCAGGGGACCAATTGGCAACATCAGCACCCTTTTTAGTCAAATTCGTCAGAGGTTTAGCAACGCCAGAAAAACCAGCTATAAATCGACGATAAAAATTAGCAAAGCCCAAGAATTTCTGGAGACTCTTCAGAGAAGTAGGCTGCGTCCAGTCATAAATAGCCCGAACCTTGACAGGGTCCATCTCAATAGAAGGGGAAAAAATATACCCCAAAAATGAAATTTTTTGAACCCCAAAAACACACTTTGAACCCTTTACACACAAAGAATTCTCCCGCAAAACCTGAAAAACCCTCCTGACCTGCTGAACATGAGACTCCCAGTCATCAGAAAAAATCAAAATATCATCCAAGTACACAATCATAAATTTATCCAAATATTCACGGAAAATATCATGCATTAAGGACTGAAAGACAGAAGGTGCATTAGAAAGGCCGAAAGGCATTACCAAATACTCAAAATGGCCCTCAGGCGTATTAAATGCGGTCTTCCACTCATCCCCCTGCTTAATTCGCACCAAATTATACGCCCCACGAAGATCAATCTTAGAGAACCACTTAGCCCCCCTTATGCGAGCAAACAAATCAGTCAGCAAAGGCAACGGATACTGATATTTGACTGTAATTTTATTCAGGAGACGATAATCAATACAAGGCCTCAGAGAGCCATCCTTTTTAGAGACAAAGAAAAAACCGGCTCCTAAAGGTGATGAAGAAGGACGAATATGTCCCTTTTCCAGGGACTCCTTAATATACTCGCGCATAGCAGCATGTTCAGGTACAGATAAGTTAAAAAAACGACCCTTTGGAAATTTACTGCCAGGAATCAGATCTATGGCGCAATCACAATCCCTGTGAGGAGGGAGTGAACCAATCTTAGGCTCTTCAAAAATATCACGATAATCAGACAAAAATGCCGGAATCTCAGATGGAATAGATGACGAAATGGACACCATAGGAGTGTCCCCATGAGCCCCACGACATCCCCAGCTTAACACAGACATAGCCTTCCAGTCAAGGACTGGGTTATGAGACTGTAACCATGGTAATCCAAGCACCAAAACATCATGTAAATTGTACAACACAAGGAAGCGAATCACCTCCTGATGGTCTGGAGTCATACGCATAGTCACTTGCGTCCAGAACTGTGGTTTATTACAAGCCAAAGGTGTAGAATCAATACCCTTCAGAGGTATAGGGACTTCCAGAGGCTCTAAATCAAACCCACAGCGCCTGGCAAAGGACCAGTCCATAAGACTCAGAGCGGCGCCCGAGTCCACATAGGCATCCACGGTAATAACTGATAATGAACAAATCAAAGTTACAGACAAAATAAATTTGGACTGTAAAGTGCCAATTGAAATGGACTTGTCAACCTTCCTAGTACGCTTAGAGCATGCCGATATAACATGAGCAGAATCACCACAATAGAAGCATAACCCATTTTTACGCCTATAATTCTGCCGCTCGCTTCTGGACATAACTCTGTCACATTGCATTTTCTCTGGCGTCTCTTCAGAAGATACCGCCAAATGGTGCACGGGTTTGCGCTCCCGCAAACGCCGATCAATCTGAATTGCCATTGTCATGGACTCATTCAGACCTGTAGGCGCAGGGAACCCGACCATAACATCTTTAACGGCATCAGAAAGGCCCTCTCTGAAATTTGCCGCTAAGGCGCACTCATTCCACTGAGTAAGCACAGACCACCTACGAAATTTTTGGCAGTATATCTCCGCTTCATCTTGCCCTTGAGATAGGGCTATCAGAGCTTTTTCAGCTTGAATCTCCAAATTAGGTTCCTCATAAAGCAACCCTAAAGCCAGGAAAAACGCATCCACATTGAGCAACGCAGGATCCCCTGGTGCCAATGAAAATGCCCAATTTTGAGGGTCACCTCGCAGCAAAGAGATTACAATCTTAACCTGCTGGACAGGATCTCCTGAGGAGTGAGGTCTGAGAGAAAGGAATAATTTACAATTATATTTGAAATTCAAAAACCGAGATCTATCTCCGGAAAACACCTCTGGTGTAGGGATTTTAGGTTCAGAAATAGGAGCATGTATAACAAAATCTTGTAAATTTTGAACCTTCGTAGCAAGATTATTTAAACCTGCAGCCAAACTCTGGACATCCATGTTAAACAGCTAAGGTCAGAGCCATTCAAGGGTTAAGAGGAGGTAAGAAGCAGCTAGACAGCAATTAAGGGCTAGGCAGCAAAACTCTGAGGGAAAGAAAAAAAAAAAAAAATTCCCTTCAACACTTCTTTTTCTCCTGCTTCAGCCCAAACAATTAACACTTTGTGGGCCGGTCATACTGTCATGGTTCCCAATGGCAAGGGAACGTAAAAAACACATAAGTAACGAACGAGCTCTCGGGTGATGGAAACTCGAGTTGACCGTGAGCTAAATCTACCACACAACTAACAGTAGCCAGGGAGCATACCTACGGCTTCCTATATGCCACGCGCCAGCCAGAGGACTAACTACGCCTGGTAGAGGAAGAAACAGACCTGGCTTACCTCTAGGGAAATACCCCAAAAGATGATAGCAGCCCCCCACATGTAATAACGGTGAATTAAGAGGAAAAGACATACACAGTATGAAAGTAGATTTAGCAAAGAGAGGTCCACTTACTAGATAACAGAAGGATACAAAAGAGGACTTCACGGTCAACTGAAAACCCTTTCAAAAACCATCCTGAAATTACTTTAAGACTCCTGTGTCAACTCATGACACAGGAGTGGCAATTTCAGCCCGCAAGAGCTTCCAGCTACAGAGAATTACAAAAACTGCAAACTGGACAAAAGGTACAAAACAAAAGGACAAAGTCCACTTAGCTGATCAGCAGACTAGTAGCAGGAACATGCAACCGAAGGCTCTGGTTACAATGATGACCGGCAAGGAAATGACTGGAGAGCAAGGCTAAATAGGAAACTCCCAAACACTGATGGAAGCAGGTGAACAGAAGAAGCAAAGTGCAAACTAGCCACCAGTACCACCAGCAACCACCAGGGGAGCCCAAAAAGCGGATACACAACAATGATGCTTCACGGTTGTTCCGCTAGCTGTGATGAAGTCCCTTGCAGCCCAGATGGGTCCAAAGTCGTGTGCTATGCCATGCGAGTACCTCAAATCGGTATACATGTTTGCAGTCTTGTCTTCTGCCATCTGGTAGGCCTTCGTCAGCGCTATCAGTTTTGCTTCCTGGGCTGACAGACTAGGCAGCAGACTTGTGGACCACAGGATCTCATGATTGCTGGTCACTGCACATCCCGTGTGGAATCTTCCTTCATCATCTGCAAATCTGGAGCCATTCGCATAGAGGATCAACTCTGGGTTGGTCAGTGGCTCTTCTGCCACCTTGGGTCGTCCTGCTGTTTCCTGTTGCATGATGCTGAATCATGGTCATCCGTCCGGAGCAAATCCAGATCACTACGGAAGGTATTGATCATAATTTTGATCTGAGGGTCCATATCTGTATCCCCCCCTTGGGAGTGGGAGTAGAGTGGACGGGTTGAGGACTGTGCATCTGGAGATGGTGACATTGTCGGGCAGGAGTAGAGAGCACTGGAGGCGAAGATGCCTGGTGGTGGAGAGATGTTTTGGCTGGGTTTGGTTGAGGATTTCTGAGATGTCATGCGGAGCCAGGATTTCCAATGGATATTCAAGAATGATGTCAGCAGTCCTGTCCAGGAGGGCGTGTGCTGCAAATGCTGCTCTCATGCAGGAGAGGGCCCCCTTTGCAACTGGATCCAAGCAAGCTGAAAAGTAGCCTAAAGGTCTCTGCTTTCCCCCTGAAGCTGCGTCAGGACTCCAGTAGCAAGGCCTTTCCATCAGACAGAGACGGAATGGCTTCTCGTAGTCAGGTAGGCCTAGTTCTGGCACTGAGACTTCAGAGCCTTTTAACTTCGTGAATGAGCTGAAGGCTGCATCTGTCAGGAGGAACGGGGTTACGTTGACGCAATCATACAGAGGCTGCCTTAGAACTGAGGCATCAGGGATCCAGGCTCTGCAATACGAAACTAGACCAAGGAAGGCCTGTAGTGCCTTTGGAGTTGTTGGAGGAACCATCTTCTCCGCTGTGGTCTTCCGGTCATCTGTCAGGTGTTTTGTCTGGTAAGCAATACAGTGTCCCTGGAACGTAATTCGCTTCAGACACCACTGGACTTTGTTCTTTGAGACTTTGCAATGCTGCTCCGCCAGGTAGAGTAGGAGATACAAGGAATGGCTTTACACGTGTCAAAGTCAATTGTACAAAGGAGTAGATCGTCCATGTATTGTAGCAGGGTTGCTTCTGCATGTTCTGTGACCCAGTTGGTGAGGACTGTGGACATTGCTTTGGTGAACTGTGAAGGGCTGTTCTGGGCCCACTGTGGCATCACTGTCCATGTGTGGTGTCCCCCCTGGTGTGTTAAGGCAAACAGGTACTGGTCATCCGGGTGAAGGGGAACACTGAAGAAAACATTAGCCAGGTCGGTCACTGTGAACACTTTTGCTGTGGCATGCACATTTGAGAGCAGAGTGTGCGGATCCGGCACAATTGGAGTTTTAAACACCGTGGCGTCATTCACAGCTCTCAGGTCATGTACCATTCTGAACTTGGCTGGCTCTCCTTTTACAGTCTTTTTCTTGACCAGGAAAAGCGGGGTATTGCAAGGCGATGTGCAAGGAACAATGATTCCTATTTCCAGGTAGACCTTCAGTTGGTCAGAGGCAGCTTGACTCTAGGCCTGGCCTGGGCCTTACGAGGGTACGGGGTACCTGGCTTGAGTGACACCCGTACTGGGGCAACTTGAGGTTTTCTCACGTCCTGAGGTCCCTTAGACCATAGACTTTCTGGTACTACATCCAGTACCTCCTTGGGTAGGCCTCATCGGTTGTTTGAGGTTCTTGTAGGGCCACCAGCATGATTCTTCTTGGGTCAGGGATGAAGAAAGTGTCACGGTCCCATCTTCCTGGAACACTGTGGTTGCCTTCAACTTCTGCAGTAGGTCCGCTCCCAGCAGGTTGAGTGGCAGGTCCTTGACACCACAAACTGGGACAAGATAGAGTGCCCTGGCTGAGTGCACACGCTCAGTGGCTTTGTAAGCTGAGAATATTTGACTTGACTATCAATGCCCATGCGAGACACAGAGGATTCTGATAGGCAGGTGGAATCCGGGAGTTCCACAGGTCTCATCACACTTGCACAGGTGTGCAGAAGAAAAGATCTGACAATGCCATCCACTTTCAGGGTAATTTGAGGTATTGGTCCTGCAGATGAGGTTTTACATGTCAGGAGCGTAGTGTCTTGCGGACCTGGCTTGCTTGCCCCTGTCCTATGGATGGGGTACTTCACTGCCTTCTGTACTTCTTCCTTGACCTGTTTCTCTGGACCAACTCTTGGGTTGCATGGATGCTCTGCATTGGTTCCGGAAATGGCCAAACTTGCCACAGATGCAACACTTGACACTTCTTCTGTCTTCGTAGGGTGGTTGCGCTTCCAGGTCAGTGGTCACCATGAGAAGGGCTGTCTTCTGCACCCCTGGTTGGGACTCAATCCCTTTGGCTACTGTGGACAACGGCATGATGGGTACTGTAGCGGCAGCGGGGTCCAGCCTGCTGATTGAAGCTGCGGTGGTAAGATGGGGCCTGCAGGTGCGTCCGTGGCGAGGCCCGGGGTGCCATGAGACCGGCGGCTGCCTACAACCCGAGGTCCTGGGGCATTACAGGGGCTGTGGCTGCATCTGCCATCACTTCTTCCCCCTGGTCTGACATAGCTTCTCCCCTTTGCTAACCTTATTGAGGTCGGTATTTCCTCTCCAGAGTCTGCAGCAGTTCTCCCGGTGTGTTGCTCGGCACTTTGCAGCATCTTCACCTCTGGCTCCCCTTCTGGCATTCTCAGCAGCACGGCACCCATTTCCTTCTTCCCACTCTTTGTGGTGCTATAATGGTGGCAGTTTTGGTGACAATCGGCAATAAACAGTCTCCTAGGTGCACATAAACCATTTTGTTGGATCAGTCCACTGCTATTGACCTGTTCTCGGGCCTAGCCACTATCAGTGGTTTCCTGATTCGCTGTCTCAGTCCATGCACAAAGGCCTGTGCCGACATTTGCCTGTGTATCTGGTCATGAATGGTGAAGCCCAAGTCTTGGAATAATTGCATTACTCTGTCATGAAACTTCTTTACAGACTCTGTCTTGTCTTGGCTCATGTCATGTAAGCTGAGGGCTTGTCCTGCCAATCTGCCTTTGGCCCACTGTCTGAGCTGTTCAATTAGCTGTGGCCCTGACTCCCAAGCATGTACATCTAATTCTGCTGGAAGTATGAATTGTTCCTTCATGATTGGCCAGAGTGCATCACCTGCTTTTATTTCCATTTATGGCCCAGAGATCATTCCAGGTGGCTGCATATGTTCGCTGGTTCTGCTACATTCTTCGGTAAAATGGCATGGAATGCATCCCTGGGTCTGGAAGATTGTCACCTGACTTGGGGTGAAGTGCACATAGTGTAATGGTGGTGCCTCTTTCTGCCCTTGCATTATTTGTGCCTGTGGGTTTCCTTTCCTAGTACTGGGCAGCATGTATGATGTTCCCTCTTCATCTTCATCAGAGGAATAGTTGCGATAGCGTGTACTGGGGTCGTACACTGGCTGATATTGGACTTAGAAGTTGCCTTTTTATGTGAGGATGTCTCCCCCTTGCTGAAGCTGTGATGGATTAGGCTTATAATTCTATGTTGGTGTGAATGTAGGCAGCTCTGACCGGTGCTGAAGTTGCACATTATCAACAGATGGTGACGTCAGTCCTCCCCCCTCTGCACCCAGGGCTGAGCTGTCTGCTGCCTGATGTGTCTGGGGGTTGCCTACTGCACTGTGTGTAGGGGGATTTTCACCTTCTTTCCCCGATATCACAACTGGCAATGGCTGGACTGTGCCAGGGACGTAGAAGGGGTGCCTTGTGCTGTAAGCACCACATTGTTTGAATTGGGAGAAGAAGAAGTTGATGAAAGGTGTATAGGAGGAGGAGGTGAGGAGTGAGAAAAAGGAACAGAAGGAGGAGAGAAGGAGAGAAAAAGGGTGAGTGAAGAAGGAGGAAAGGGGTGTGGAGAAGGAGAATGAGGAGATAGAGAGAAAAGAAAAAGCAGGAGGTTTGGTTGAAGGGAGTGGAGAAGATACAGGGGGAGAAGATAGGTGTGGTGGGGGAGTGGAGAAGGAGGAGAGAGAGAGGGTGAGTGAAAAAGGAGGAAAGAAGTGTGGAGGAGAGAGGGAGAGAGAGAAAAAAAGTGTGGAGAAAGAGGAGAGAAAAGGAGAGTGAGCGAGAAGAAGGAGGAGAGAAAGAGTGGCAGAGAAAAAGGAGGATAGAGAATTCCTCCACCCTCTGCAGTCCATGCAGGGGGCATGGTTGGAACTACGATGCCTTCTCCCTGTAGACAGGGATGGGGCGCGCCACACGCTGTGCAAAAACTCCCTATACCATGGATTCTGCTGAGAGCAGACTGCGCAGATCCAATATCTCCCATCTTATACACATAAAAATCACTTCCTGGTTTGCTCACATATCTCTCTGTACCACCTAAGCGATGTAAGCTCTGCTGCTACTTCATACCATGTATTAGCATTCAGCAATTTAACATCAGCTAACTTCCCTTATTTTCCTTTCTACGTCATGCCATTCCGCAGCTTGAAGTCTGCCATTCTAATGGATTTTACATACTTTATACCTTCTAAAATTCTTCACATACTTAACACCTTCGTGTTCTGCCACTATCCGGGGGGCTGTTTTCTCTCCAGTAAGTAAAAGACCCTCCTGTTGCTTGGCCACCTTATTCCCCATGGCAAAAACCAAAATGAAAAACAAACAAAAAAGGAAAAAAAACAGCAAAAAACTTCAGAAAGATTGATATATAAAAACACAAAAAGAAAAGAAAACCTTCAAACAGAAACCTTGGTACACAACCAAAACCTTTAAATTTTGATACAAAAGGAAAAACTTTAAAAAAGGTAAAGAGACAGAAAGGATAACTTTGGAAAACTTAATAAAAAAAACTTTAAAAAAAACTTTTTAAAATGAAAAAAGACAGAAGGAAAACCTTCAAAAGAGTAAAAAGTTAAAACTGCTTCTCTTTTTTTTTTCCAAACTCTCTGCACTCAAACGCAGTCAGACACACACTTCCCTTTTTCTTATGCTGCTATCTCCAATGTCATTAAAATCACATATCTGAAAACAAGTATGTCACAGCAAAAATGATAGATACCACTTAGTTTCACTTCTTCAAAAATGGCTACACCATAGCCAGCACTGCAGAAACAGGAAACTTAGCAAAACAGGAAAAAAAAAACAGATTTGACAGTGTGATTTACAATGCATATATCTCTGCTAGCAGCGTGGAGGAGGGGAAGTTCAGAAAAGAGGGAAAAAAAACTTTCCTTTACAATTGCATGCACTTTAAAGCAACAGTATGTGACATGAACAAAACAGATACAGATGTCCAGGAGATGCCCCTTTTCTTATTCTGTGACACGTGCAGGTTGCGCTGGGAACAGACTAATGCCAATCGCACTGGGCACACCTGTGCCCGGGCCACCTGAGTGAGAAATACAAGCGGGAAATCTACCACCCCGGTCCGGTCGTCCTAACTGGCTCGCCGGCACTACGGGAATCTACAGTAGCCCTCTAAGTTATCACTACCCGTGCCTGGAGCCTGGGACCACCTGCCCTGGGACCACCTGCCCCGGGACTACCTGTCCCTCCTGTTGCACGGGAATCCTGCAATAACTTATCGAGCGATTTGACCTCCTGCGGTCTGTTACCCAGCAACCACAAGCAAAACAGTGACCGTTCTAACCTTTCTCCCGGATCTCACACAAACACAGAACACATACACGGCACACAGCAGACACCTTGACTTATATCCCAGGGTTTGGGTACGGGCTCGGACTTTTTACACTACCTGGGAATGCGGTGGTGACCACACCTGACCGGCAAGAGGTATAGACCCGGACTGGGCACAGGGGACTTTCAGGTAAAATGATAACATTTTCTTACCTTACCTAGGATGGTTTCACACTTGCGTTTTGATCTGCAGTGTTTTTACCGAAAAAAACGCATGCGTTTTTTTCCCTATGTTTAACATTAAAAACGCATGCGTTTTTTGTACGCGTTTTGCCGCGTTTAACGCCGCATGCTTTTTTTGCTGCATGCGTTCTTTTGCAGAAATGCAACATGTAGTAATTTTCAGAGGCGTTTTTTTGCCGCAAAAAAACGCATGCATTCATTTGCGTTTGATTTGCGGCAAAAAATACATTGATGTCTATGGAAGCGCATGCGTTTTTGCGTACATGCGTTTGCTTGCGTTTTAAACGCATGCGTTTTTATAGGAAAAAAAAAGAATACACCCTGATAAGCCACCCCCCACCATCAGGGTGATAAAGGGATCCTAACCCTAACCCTAGGGATCCAAACCCTAACCTTAACCCTACCCCTAACCCTACCCCTAACCCTAACAATATGACAGTGAATACTCTCCGAGTTTATACTTTTAGTACTCTATAGCAATACCGTATATCTTGGGGTGTCCACATTGAACAAAGCTTTTTATTAAAAGAATGTCCTGGTCTCCAGGTCAACATAATAGCCAATCCCTATGGATCCCTAGGGTTAGGGGTAAGGTTAGGGTTAGGATCCCTAGGGTTAGGGGTAGGGTTAGGGTTTGGATCCCTAGGGGTAGGGTTAGGGTTTGGATCCCTTTATCACCTTGATGGTGGGGGGTGGCTTATCAGTGACCTGGTGACCAGGACATTCTTCTAAAAAGCTACTCCTAACCCTAACCCTAGGGATCCAAACCCTACCCCTAACACTAACCCTAAACCTAACCCTAGGGGTTAGCAAAAAACGCATGCATCTAAAAAACGCAGCGTTTGCACGTCTTTATATGCGTTTTTTCACCACCTGCGTTTTTTTTACAAACGCTGCAGATCAAAACGCAAGTGTGAAACCAGCCTTATGGAGCTGCGCAGTCTCCGTCCCGTGAACCAAGGCCGTGGCCAACATCTCCATCTCTCCGGTCAGCAGGGTCCCCTGTGTGTTTTGTCCACGCCTCGCAGTAGGCGCCAGTTGTTATGGAAATTTGGTTTGGATAAATTTATCCCTGTGTGTGCTGCGGCCGTTCCCAATAAGATTAAGTATTTTGAGCTCTCAAGGAATGAGACTGCACACCATTGTGTCAATAACATTCCATCAATACTGATGATTTATTGTACATACATAGTTTTATAATTGCATATAGAAAGGAGTGGTTAGGGGTGGTTAGTTAATTACCATATTGTCTAGCTCCTATGTTATTGGTTATCTAAATATATACAGTGGGGCAAAAAAGTATTTAGTCATTCAGCAATAGTGCAAGTTCCACCACTTAAAAAGATGAGAGGCGTCTGTAATTTACATCATAGGTAGACCTCAACTATGGGAGACAAACTGAGAAAAAAAATTCCAGAAAATCACATTGTCTGTTTTTTTATCATTTTATTTGCATATTATGGTGGAAAATAAGTATTTGGTCAGAAACAAACAATCAAGATTTCTGGCTCTCACAGACCTGTAACTTCTTCTTTAAGAGTCTCCTCTTTCCTCCACTCATTACCTGTAGTAATAGCACCTGTTTAAACTTGTTATCAGTATAAAAAGACACCTGTGCACACCCTCAAACAGTCTGACTCCAAACTCCACTATGGTGAAGACCAAAGAGCTGTCAAAGGACACCAGAAACAAAATTGTAGCCCTGCACCAGGCTGGGAAGACTGAATCTGCAATAGCCAACCAGCTTGGATTGAAGAAATCAACAGTGGGAGCAATAATTAGAAAATGGAAGACATTCAAGACCACTGATAATCTCCCTCGATCTGGGGCTCCACGCAAAATTCAACCCCGTGGGGTCAGAATGATCACAAGAACGGTGAGCAAAAATCCCAGAACCACGCGGGGGGACCTAGTGAATGAACTGCAGAGAGCTGGGACCAATGTAACAAGGCCTACCATAAGTAACACACTACGCCACCATGGACTCAGATCCTGCAGTGCCAGACGTGTCCCACTGCTTAAGCCCTTAAGCCAGTACATGTCCGGGCCCGTCTGAAGTTTGCTAGAGAGCATTTGGATGATCCAGAGGAGTTTTGGGAGAATGTCCTATGGTCTGATGAAACCAAACTGGAACTGTTTGGTAGAAACACAACTTGTCGTGTTTGGAGGAAAAAGAATACTGAGTTGCATCCATCAAACACCATATCTACTGTAAAGCATGGTGGTGGAAACATCATGCTTTGGGGCTGTTTCTCTGCAAAGGGGCCAGGACGACTGATCCGGGTACATGAAAGAATGAATGGGGCCATGTATCATGAGATTTTGAGTGCAAACCTCCTTCCATCAGCAAGGGCATTGAAGATGAAACGTGGCTGGGTCTTTCAACATGACAATGATCCAAAGCACACCGCCAGGGCAACGAAGGAGTGGCTTCGTAAGAAGCATTTCAAGGTCCTGGAGTGGCCTAGCCAGTCTCCAGATCTCAACCCTATAGAAAACCTTGGGAGGGAGTTGAAAGTCCGTGTTGCCAAGCGAAAAGCCAAAAACATCACTGCTCTAGAGGAGATCTGCATGGAGGAATGGGCCAACATACCAACAACAGTGTGTGGCAACCTTGTGAAGACTTACAGAAAACGTTTGACCTCTGTCATTGCCAACAAAGGATATATTACAAAGTATTGAGATGAAATTTTGTTTCTGACCAAATACTTATTTTCCACCATAATATGCAAATAAAATGATAAAAAAACAGACAATGTGATTTTCTGGAATTTTTTTTCTCAGTTTGTCTCCCATAGTTGAGGTCTACCTATGATGTAAATTACAGACGCCTCTCATCTTTTTAAGTGGTGGAACTTGCACTATTGCTGAATGACTAAATACTTTTTTGCCCCACTGTATATGGAATATTGTGATTAATGCACATATGGATGCTGATTAAGCAACTAAAATGTAGCTCTGCATCTAGGACAAAGTTGAGACATCTGATCAGCACTTAATATATCTGTCGTTCCGCTTTTGGATGGAAAACCCCATACAGTCTGTCTGGCTTATATCAGTTTATGTCAGCCATTTAAAGCCATTGATTATAATGTATATATTAGCTATGAGTATACATGCAAGTGAGATCTATATGATATATATTTCACATATATATCATATATATATCACAGCTGTGCATAGTCTCAGTATGTGTGTGTGTGTGTGTATATATATATATATATATATATATATATATATATATATATATATATATATATATATATATATATATATATAAAAATAAAGAGAACACTTAAACAACAGAATATAACTCCCCAAGTAAATCAAGTTTCTGTGAAATCAAACTGTCCACTTAGGAAGCAACACTGTTTGACAATCAATTTCACATGCTGTTGTGCAAATGGAAGAGACAACAGATGGAAATTATTGGCAATTATCAAGACACACTCAAAAAGGAGGGTCTTTTATAAACGACACTGAAAAATAACTGAACATACAGTACATCAGTAATGTGGTATAGATAGTGTAGCACATTCAATAAACTCGAATACAAAAAATGAAAAGTAAAAAATAATGAAAAATCGATACAGACCTTGATAAAATAATACATAAGTTATTTCCTTTTCCGTTGTTTTCAACTTTTTATTTACTATTTTTCCATTGTTATTTTTAATTTTATTTTTAATTTCTATTTTTATTTTTCATTTATTTTATTATTTTTCATCTTTAATTATTCATCATTAGTTGCTTTTTCATTTTTTCCTCTGTTCATCAGTCAATATTCATTTTCTTTTATTATACGTTATTTTCACTTTTTCCTTTATTTTTATTCTCATTTTTCTTGAGCTCCATTCTCCTTCTTTATCCATTATTTTCAGATTATTCATTGATTTTTGATTCCCCCCTAAAAAAAAACACCACTTATTTTTCCCTGCTATGCCCATTGTGGACACATTTCACTACATCAGAATGCAGGTGCTGCGCTCTGCTATGCATTCCACACTATACAAGCGTTCTTTTTTTCTAAAGTATTCCTAATCTCTCTCTCATACTTCGTCCCATCACGCATGCTGGCATTCCAAGCCTCCTTCACACACTGCAGCGCAAGCGCGCTGTCTTAGCCATTCCAAGCCTCCTTTTAAGAAGCGCTTGGTCCCATTGCCATTGTACCGCCACTCCAAGCCTCCTTCTCACTGCAGCGGCCACTTCCGGTCCCATACACCGGAACTGCACCGCTATGTTCCTATTTATACACCTACCACCACCAATGTCTCCACACCACCACAATTGTGCTGCCATGTGCGCTCCAGGACACCATTTCCTATCCCATTGGTAAGTGTACACATGATGTTGCTTTTAGCTCATGTCCATATTAACTATTTACGAGCACAGTGGGAGGCTTGCCTGCTATTCCCCTGCTATGTGGCACACTTGTCTGCTTTCACCTTTACCTATGTTTTTCTAACATATTTTCCCTACTATTCCAGCTTATCTATAGCACCCAGTTTGCACACCATTTACTTGTGGGCATTTACTTATGTTTTTCTACAGCTAGGTCAGTATTACATTATTGCACTTTCCTTTTTCCGCAAGCTCCTTTTTCCCCCTCCCCATCCCATGTTGTCCAGCCAAATTTTTCCAGTAATCTTCATTATGTATGCTTGCATAAAACTGTCAACTTATGTATTATTTTATCAAGGTCTGTATCGATTTTTTTTATTATTATTATTTTTTACTTTTTAATTTTTTTGTGTTCAAGACTCTAGACTTCAAGACAGACTCAGAGATCACCCAAGCGTGATCACTCATCACTAATGATAAAGTGTTTTCCTGTTAGGACATTGCAAATGGCTCTTTCTCAGTACCCCTAACACCTGAATCTGCCCTCCACTTTGCATTCACGTTTGACAATGTTCTGTACTTGTTCACACCTTTGCCCATGGGATTACACAGTTCCCCTGTGTATTTCCATCAGGCATTGGCTCAGGTGATAGAACCCCTTGGCTACAGAGACAAAGTCCTACAATATGTTGGTGATTTATTGATTCAAACTGTCCATGAATGTGAACACAAACATTGAACATGTGTGTCAGGCTTTACAAGATGAAGGACTGAAAATGAGCCTAGATAAAGTACAATTGATGAAGTCAGAGGTTAAATTTCTGGGTGTGTTTGTCTCAGCAGAAGGAAAGAAACCCATGCATGATAGGGTTAAAAGCTATTCAAGCTGTCCCCATGTTGGGTGTGATTTCCCATCCTGTATCCTGTCCTGAATATTTCCTATACAATTAATAACTCAAGTTTGGGAAAATGACAAAGATATTTAATGACAAGTAAAATAAGATAGTAGTAAGACAATTCAAATAATAAAATAACAATAAAACCTTTTCTTCAATGTCCTATAATTAGAGAAAATACCAATACAAATATCTACAAGTATACTTAGCAATGATTCTTCATGGCAATAATGAGAGAGAGAGAGATGGCCTTGATTCTTCCTCCATTTATACCAATATTTCACATCCACACCCACATACAAGCCATGACTCCAACCTTGGTTCTGGTATCTTCTGTGGCAAATGTCCAATCATCTTCCGGCAATGTGAACATTGTCATTGGCTGCACTAATCATCACCTTCCTGCAGATGTCATCCTGGTACTTGGGAAGAAAGTTCTTGTGTAGGACAGTTCAACTCCATTTGGGCTGGCTCCGAGATGTCCATTCAAAGAACAATGGTTTGTCACCCAAACGCCAGAGGCATTGTGTATCAATATACATATCCATAGGCCGAAGACAGGATGTCTATCTCGGGACCACTGGTTTATAATGGAAACCCACAGGAGTTGTGTACATATGTAGATAATGATAGGTCTTAAAAAGGATAGAGGCTATTCATTCAAGATTTCCACAGTGTACACCTGTATCTTCTATTAGGCTTTAGGGCCAATATTCATTTCGTATGTAGATGCACCTGTCTTATCACTAAAACAAAGGACATCACACAAAAGAACACAAGCCTGACCACCTAATAGATTTACAGTCTTGTATCTGGTTTATCTCATCATCAGAGTCCTGGACATATTCAGCACTTATAAATTCAATATATTTCTATGGTACGCACATTGTCCATGTTGTCTTCCAACATACCCCCCTTTGTGTCTGAATGACACATAACTGTTAAAGGGCCACAAATCTAGAATCCTTTTCACCACTGTTGTTGATTCTTCTTAGGGCAAGGAGTCTTGACACATTCACTCACCAGCTGCCAACATTCATTCCAAAAAAATTAACTTTGTTATAACTTGATTTCTATTAGGACATTGAAGGAGGCATAAAAAATACACATCAAAGTATACATAGGATCATTACATCACACAAAAATCATATAGAAAACAAACAATTTCATAATTTGTGATATGATATCAATTCCTTACAAGGATTTACCTATAGGTTTCGTTTTGGAATCAAACAACCTTTTTTACTGTGCCCTCTTCTGCCACAGTTCTCACATATTACAATTTCTTTCAATTCAATGGGAATTTGTACATCTGTATCACATGATACAATTTTGACATTGGCTTGTCCTTTCACAGTTAAACTCTGAATCTTCCTATATAGGTAACGGGTAACACAGCACATACAGATTTGTAAAAGGATTAAAATTACAGAAACAATAAGCAATATAACAATCGGATGGATTAAATAATTCAGTATGCCATTTGCTGCATTTGAATGACCGAAAATTACCTCCCACCAATAACCCTTAGCATTATTTTCCAACAGATGGGTAACTTCCTTTAGTTCATTTTGGTCATGATGTAATAGAATTGTGGCATTTGTCTGTTCTTGATTAAGCTTCATCAACAAATATTCATCCCTATTAAATTTTACCAACCATTCTCCAAGTTCTTTCCCTATTCCTAGGCTTAAGGCTTGCAAATTAACTGGAGGGTGGTATTTCAGATCAATTGACAGATTAGCAATAGTAGGAATTACATAATCCCAGTTAGGCGTCTTTATTTTGTAACTCCACTAAGAGTGCACCATGCTCCCCTAGCTACAGATGTCATTACATAACATTGTTGTGTTGTTATAGATACATTGGTTGTACTTAGGAGAAAGAAACAAGCTCTTTGATGCCCCAGGTAGAAGATTGGTGCTTTGTCTTTTGAGATTGATTCCCCATCTAGAATACAAGTGGATGAATTATTCCAGCATTAGTCTTCAATTAGCCTAAGGCTAAGTGTTTGCAGGATGCGTTTTTTCACCATTGATTTACATTAAGCGACGCATTGTGACGGATTGCCACACGTCGCACCCGTCGTGCGACGGATGCGTCGTGCAGTGGCGGACCGTCGGGAGCAAAAAACGCTACATGTAACGTTTTTTGCTCACGACGGTCAGCTTTTTCCGACCACGCATGTGCGGCCGGAACTCCGCCCCCTCCTCCCCGCACTTCCCCGCACCTCACAATGGGGCAGCGGATGCGCTGGAAAAATGCATCCGCTGCCCCCGTTGTGCGGCGGAGACAACGCTAGCGTCGGGAACGTCGGCCCGACGCACAGCGACGGGCCGAGCCCGACGCTAGTGTGAAAGTAGCCTAAACTGTCCTGGCGTACATAGAACATTATGATTCCTTTGTATGCAAAGAGAAGTGTCAACCTGTTTCCACTTTCCATTTCTCCTAATTACTTGAGGATGTTCTAATCTAGGGTGTAGCAATGTAGAATCTCCAGTTAAAATACCTACTAAATTAACCTTATGTATGAGCTCTAAAGGTGAATTAGTATATGGAATAAATGAAGAAGCATAGCATTTCTCAAAATCATAGTTGTTGCACCCAAGCCATGCGTTCACCCACCATTTTGAATGTGTACAACTCATGAGTTCAGGTAACACGGTAGTGGCTTGAGACAACCACTCAAATGGCCATTGTCCATCATAAATAGATTGTACTGCTAGCTTAATGTTAGTTGATAATTCCATTTGTCCTTGTGTACAGACTAGAGCCCAAGACATATTCCTACCTCTTGCCAACGTATCTTCCATTAATTCTTTAAAATGTTGGATGAAATCTTTTGCTACTCCGATATAAGTGTTTACATGATCTTGTTGCAAATTGTTAATTATATCATTGATTTTCCTTTGTACTTCAAAACCTTTCTTGCTATTGGTTGCTATGTCTATAAGTTTTGTCCTTAAACTACTGATATCAGCTTGATTAATGACACCCATACCTGTTCCTAATCCTCCCAATAGTGTGCTGAAAGTATCCCTTTGCCCTCTGTTATTCTTTAAATTAAATAGCTTGTGATTGTGTTTTATCTGATTTCCTGCATTTTTATTAGTAAACCATCTATATAGGGCATGTACATGATTTAGTGTATATCCTGCACAAACTGGGTAGTAGGTTTTTATCAACCATAGGGAGGTATTAACTCGCCAAGTGACAAACGCATATTGAACGTCACTAGCAATTGTTTGAGTAGAATCTAGGTTGACCTGCAAAGGGTGTCCCTGTTCTAAGTACAATGCCTGCTGATTGCTGTCAGATTCATTGGTGACACATGGTTTCATGTAATCTGGAGCGGCATCAATAATGTGCATCTCACCTATCTCTATTTCTGGTGTTCCACATGCCCAATAACCAACCATTTCTCTATAGGACTCATATGGCTCAGACAGTGAACCAATTATAAAATTTGTCCCTTCCTGAACTGACATCTCAACCTCTGTGGCATCTCCAATGTATGCCTCACGATATGTTATTATTATTATTATTATTTTTTGTTATAGCGCCATTTATTCCATGGCGCTTTACATGTGAGGAGGGGTATACATAATAAAAACAAGTACAATAATCTTAAACAATACAAGTCATAACTGGTACAGGAGGAGTGAGGACCCTGCCCTCGAGGGCTCACAATCTACAAGGGATGGGTGAGAATACAGTAGGTGAGGATAGAGCTGATCATGCAGCGGTTTGGTTGATCGGTGGTTACTGCAGGTTGTAGGCTTGTCGGAAGAGGTGGGTCTTCAGGTTCTTTTTGAAGATTTCAATGGTAGGCGAGAGTCTGATGTGTTGTGGTAGAGGGTTCCAGAGTAGGGGTGATACGCGAGAGAAATCTTGTATACGATTGTGGGAAGAGGAGATAAGAGGGGAGTAGAGAAGGAGATCTTGTGAGGATCGGAGGTTGCCTGTAGGTAAGTACCGGGAGACGAGGTCACAGATGTATGGAGGAGACAGGTTGTGGATGGCTTTGTATGTCATGGTTAGGGTTTTGTACTGGAGTCTCTGGGCAATGGGGAGCCAGTGAAGGGATTGACAGAGGGGAGAGGCAGGGGAATAGCGGGGGGACAGGTGGATTAGTCGGGCAGCAGAGTTTAGAATAGATTGGAGGGGTGCGAGAGTGTTCGAGGGGAGGCCACAGAGCAGGAGGTTGCAGTAGTCAAGGCGAGAGATGATGAGGGCATGGACTAGGGTTTTTGCAGATTCTTAGTTGAGGAATGAACGGATTCGTGAAATATTTTTCAGTTGAAGTCGGCAGGAAGTGGAAAGGGCTTGGATATGTGGTTTGAAGGAGAGATCAGCATCAAGGATTACCCCGAGGCAGCGAGCTTGTGGGACTGGGGAGAGTGGGCAGCCATTTACTGTAATGGTTAGGTTCGTTGGGGGGGTCACGTGAGATGGGGGAAAGATGATGAATTCTGTTTTGTCCATGTTAAGTTTCAGAAATCTAGCGGAGAAGAAGGATGAAATAGTGGACAGACATTGAGGGATTCTGGTTAGTAGGGAGGTGATATCTGGTCCAGAGATGTAGATCTGTGTGTCATCAGCATAGAGGTGATACTGAAAGCCATGAGATTCTATGAGCTGTCCCAGGCCAAAGGTGTAAATGGAGAAGAGCAGGGGCCCAAGGACTGAACCTTGTGGGACTCCGACAGATAGGGGGCGAGGTGAGGAGATGGTGTGTGAGTGGGAGACGCTGAATGTCCGGTCTGTTAGGTATGATGAGATCCAGGATAGGGCCAAGTCTGTGATGCCAAGGGATGAGAGGGTCTGTAATAATAGGGAATGGTCCACTGTGTCAAAGGCAGCCGACAGGTCGAGGAGGAGGAGAACAGAGTAGTGTCGCTTGCTCTTGGCGGTTAAGAGGTCGTTGGTGACCTTAGTTAGGGCAGTTTCAGTGGAATGGTGTGACCGGAAGCCAGATTGTAAGCGGTCAAAGAGGGAGCAAGAAGAGAGATGGGAGGACAGTTCAAGGTAGACGTGTTGTTCCAGTAGTTTGGAGGTATAAGGGAGAAGTGATATAGGGTGATAGCTAGATACAGAGGATGGGTCAAGAGAGGGCTTTTTGAGGATAGGTGTGATGGAGGCATGTTTAAAGCTTGAGGGGAAAACACCAGTTGTTAGTGATAGGTTGAAGAGATGGGTTAGGGTTGGGATGAAGACTGTGGTGAGGTTTGGGATGAGGTGGGATGGGAGCGGGTCAAGTGCACAGGTGGTGAGATGCGATCTTGAGAGTAGAATGGAGAGTTGATCTTCTGTAATGGTGGAGAAGTTGGTTTTGGAGGTGGAGGGCAGGGAAGTCGGAAGGAAGGGCTCTGGGGCTTGTTGACCAAAACTGTCTCTGATGCTATCAATCTTCTGCTTGAAGAATGAGGCAAAGTCTTCAGCGGAGATAAGTGGGGAGGGAGGAGGTGCTGGGGGACGGAGGAGAGAATTGAAGGTGTTGAATAACTGTATAGGGTTGTGAGACAGGGAGGATATGAGAGATGAGAAGTAGGTTTGTTTAGCTGTGGCGAGTGTGGTCTTGAAAGTAGTGAGGGACTGTTTGAAGGATATGTGAGGGTAATCCTTTTTGGCCTGAACATTGGGCGTATATTATTATGCCAATATATACCACATACAAACAAATACTCTCCTTCTTTTAAGTTGTCACTAAAAAACCCATAATCTATCTATGTAGACTCTTCCCCCAACCAGTACCCAGTTTCATTTACATAAACTGTAGCCCTCATGAATGGCTGTAGTGATTCTGGATCTATATTTTGTACTCCTTCCATATATGTTAACCTCTGGGTACTAGAGCTATGATTTACTCTCCCAAAAGAAAAGACAACACTGTACTGATTGCTGGGATCCTGATTATATGTCCCAGTTACCTTTCTACCCTCTGGTATCAGTCTCACTGTCCTACTTTTAACACCATTGTCTTTATAGTCGCTATTTGCATCAATGGTTATATCTCCAGAGTGTTCAATGTGAGTTGGTTCCATAGCATTGATGATTCCAATTGTCAACTAAATTGCTGCAATTCTCATATCCAGAATCCAGAAATTTCCATCTTTGAATTCACGCTTCATTTAGGATCCTGGAAAACAAGAACAGGAGCGGCATCAAATTCTTATCAGTTATATCCGTTTACACTGATCTGCATGAACCCACTTTTCTATATCTCTTTTTCATGCATTTGACGCTTTTCTTGTCTATTCCTTTCACTTTTACCACTTGTTCACTCAGTGTCATAGTTACCACATAAGGTCCTATCCAATTTGCATCCCATGAAGATTTGGGTACAAAATTCTTTACCATCACCCTGTCACCTAGTCGTAATTTTATTGGTGGCTTGCCTGGTTCTTCCTTTGCCTTTGGAGCCATATTAGCAGCTGCAAAATGTAAATATTTTTGTACTTGGTCCTGTAACTGTCTCAGGAATTTTTCCTTCTCTGCACTTTCTCTCACGGGAGTACTAAGTTTGGGATCTGCAGGATGGCATAGGTTCATTACTCTACTAGTCATTAGTTGATATGGGGTGATTGCAGTGCTCTTTGCATCCGTTCCCCATATTGCCATTAGAATCGCAGGTAGTTGACTCAGCCAATTATTTGGTTTCTTAACTGGCCATAGGGGTGCATTATCGGTGGATTGGCATTCCCTTCCCTGATGACATTTTGAATTAGTAAATCGTCCAGTATTTTCTTAATGTATGGGACTGACTCTGGTGGTATTTTATACTGTCTCTGGGGAGGGGGATCAGGACCTTCTACCATCACCACCATGTTAGACACTTTGCCACATTGGGTTTTTGAATTTGCCCACACATTGTTATGTTTCCACAAGATGTCAGCCAATATTTCATCATCTGTTCTCAAAAGCATAGCTGGATCTAAAGATTCTGCACCTTTGATTGAATCAATACCATAATTGTCAGTAACCATCTTTAAACAGCCTCTATACCATGATCCCCTCCACAACATCCAGTTGCACAAATCCACAATAAGTCCATGTTCCTTCATAACATCTGACCCAATAATGGTACCTTCATGTGTTGGTGAAAGATATAAGCCATGCTCAACACATAGATTTCCTAGGTTTATTGTCACTGGCAAAGATTGCTCTGAGGATACTAATTGTCCTCCAAAACCTCTCAGGAAAATCTGTTTACCACTGGGATCTATCTTCAAATCCAGATTAGTTCAACTGACAGCAGCACCTGTATCCAGTAAGGCTACGTTCACATTTGCATTGTGCGCCGCAGCATCGGCGCCGCAACGCACAACGCAAACAAAAACGCAGCAAAACACATGCACAACGCTGCGTTTTGCGCCGCATGCGTCCTTTTTTTGATTGATTTTGGACGCAGCAAAAATGCAACTTGCTGCGTCCAATGCGCCCGGACGCGGGCGCCGCAGGGACGCATGCGGCGCAAAACGCAAGTGCGATGCATGTCCATGCGCCCCCATGTTAAATATAGGGGCGCATGACGCATGCGGCGATGCTGCGGCGCCCGACGCTACGGCGCCGACCGCAAATGTGAACGTAGCCTAAGATGTTTGTACGATGGCCCCCTACCATATCCTGAATACGGGGTCTCCCGCCCTTGTCCTTGCTAAGCTGACTCACTAGGGACAACACTGGGGCCTGATATCCCTATTGTTTTACATAAGGATTTGTTGGAGGTGGGATATTTAATTCCTCTGGCTTTCCTGCCATTGCCTTTCCAATCTTCCTCAGCTCTTCCAGAAGTGGGCCATATAATGTAACTTCAGGAAGACTATGCTCTCCATTATTTGCATTTGGTTATTGCTTTTGATTTTGCTTCCTATCAAAAAAAGGTCTATTATTGATAATTCTTTTACTACTTCTGCATTCTTTCTTAGTGTGGCCTGTGTATCCACATCTATAACATTTCCCAACAAACCTTACTTTGCCTTCATTTTTGACTATCTCTGAGATTCGCCTTTGGGGCTTGTTGTCATGACTTGTGTCCTGAATCCAATCCTTCAATATATTTACAAAGGCTTGATAGTAATTTGCATTCCTCAAGGCAACTTTTGTTGGATAGTCAACAAAGGTGCATTTGTTAGCCATTGAATATAGAAAACTGTTATCATCAGGAGACATGTCAGGGCAGTTATAGGTAGAACGATATAATGTCAAATATTCACTGCAGAAAATAATTGGATCATCTCCTCTATTTAGTTTTGCATTTTGTAAAGCATTAGTACCTCTTGTATCTCGTCCTCCCATGACTCTCTTTAATTCCTCCATTCTGTCACTAGCATTTCCCCAATTGCATTCAAGATCTGCAGACAATCCTTTGTGATATCCTACAGGAGGCTGCAACTTGTCACAGAGTTGGGATGGGAGCCATACCCGAAGTAATGCACACGCAGCCCTATTACCTAGATTGTATTGTGTCACTACAGCCTCTAACCTATTGGAGAGACTAATGGCTGATGCGCTTGTGTCAAATTTCCCTAATATCTTGTATGGTGAGTGTTGTGCAATGTACTTGCTGCTATTTATAAGCGAATTCTCCCTCATTTGTCTCAATCTACCTGACTCAGGAGTAAAGAGAGAGGAACTCTGATTTGGGTTGCCTTCAGGGCAAACAGCAGTTCATACAGGCTGCTCCTCCCCCCTTTTCCAGTCTATTTCTTCCTGGTCATTAGATTTGCACATTTGATTACAGCAATGATTATTCACTTTAGTACTTTTCTGTGATTTCAAAGACATATTATCATGTTCTTTTTTTACATTAGCATCATGCAACTGATTTCTAAGTATTGTCATAACATTATTAGGGTTGAACAATTAATAAAATGTTCAATTCTCTAGTTGCCTACTCCTGGCCTAATGGATATTGATCATGTGAACTAAAGAAATACACCAGACACAGTCAGCTGTAACTCTCCTTGATCAATGTGTGGCTCAGCTCCAAGAAGGGAAGTTTATTAGTCAAACACAATGTTATATATCTCCTGTAAGGGGGCTCGGTTAGCTCTAAAATGGGAGTGATCGGATGTATTCCATTGGTTAGTGGGTTGGGCATGAGCAAGTCCATGGGCGGATCCATGAGGTCATCAGGGTGGGCGCCATCTTGGATACCAGAGCACACGGCATGCTGATACAGGAAATGGCGGCCATCTTTAGTGTCTCACTTTGTCTGAGGAAAACTTATGTAAGGTTAAACAATACATGTTATGGGTTGCTTCTCTCAATTACCTTATGTGTTGAGGTTAATTAAGTATTTGATCTTATGGCTCTCCTCAACAGTCCCCCCTAAATACTTTATTAACCTTTTCTTTTATCTTGATCCCACCGTGGTTCCCTAACCCACCGATGTTAAGTGTCACTATGACATCAGAGGCTTCATGACAATACGGATGCTATAGACACCAGAGAATGTGTGACCAATTATGGGTATACTGCGGAGGTATATCGGAGCGTGTTACCAGTGTCCTTGGAACTTTCCTACCTGCTGGATCTATTACTCTCCAATCTCCCATCTCCATGGTTACATAAAATACACATGTGCGACTAACCCTGATGTACACATCCTAGATCTGACCATCTTGCCCGGGGGAGGAAATTGGAGTTTTCACCAGTTTGAGACAAGTTTTCCCTTGTGGAAAACCTCCCTTTGTAGCTGGACTTTGACAAGCAGGTCAGATCCTACTCTGTCCCTAACTGTCTAACAAGTTTATAATGTGAGAGATGGATCCAGGAGGCGCTCAGCAATCCTGACTGAAGTAGGAGTAGTCAGGAGCACTTAGTAGGGACCCTTAAATCTCGACTCCAGGAATGTCTTTTCTGATGAACTTCTTTACCAGCATGTAGTCACCAGGTTAGAAAGTATGGGTACCACCAGGTTAGAAAGTATGGGTACCGTCACTGGAATCTGGACCTGGAATGGATGATAAAACTTGTACATGTGTTATTGACAGTTCTTTAGTAACAACAATTACATCATTTACAAGAGTATCACTTCCTAAGGCTTGCTGTTGTGGAAAATATTGACCCAACCTTGGAGGCCCCCCAAAAAGAATCTCGAATGGTGTGAGTTTAGTAGAACCCCTTGGAGTGTTTCTGACTGAGTATAAGGCAACGGGCAAAATGTCTGTCCAAGTCTGACCTCCTAACTGGCTTTCAGTATTTTATTTTTGAAGGCGTCATTCAGTCTTTCTACTTTCCCACTGCTCTGTGGGTGATATGGAGTATGTAAACCCAAATCAGCTCCCACCAATGTCCATAGTTCCTTAGTCAGTGCTGCAGTGAACGCAGGTCCTTGGTCACTCTCAATTACCTCTGGGACCCCATATCTGCAGACTACTTCAGTCATCAGTCTCTTAACAGTCACTCTGGCAGTCATGTTTGTTACTGGATAGGCTTCGGGCCATCCTGAGAACATGTCAGTCACTACCAGTACATACTCGTACTTCCCTACTTTTGGCATTTGAATGTGATCAATCTGAATCCTCTGAAAGGGATAGAGTGGTTTAGCCAAATGTTTCTGAGTAACTTTTTGAGGCGGTGCTGGATTGCATGTTGCACACACAAGGCAGGACTTGCAATATTTTTGGGTAACAGTAGAGATTCCAGGTGCCATATAAGTCTTCCAAATTAGGTCATTCATCTGATTCTTGCCTCTGTGGGTGATACCGTGTGCCCATTCTGTCACTGAAGGGTACAGATTACGGGGTAGACAGACCTTTGTGTTCACCCTCCAGACTCCATCTTCATCCTTTTTTAGCTCCTCCTTCTTGCCATGACTTCTTTTCATCATCTGATGTCTTGTCTTGATGTAGATGGATAATCCTCATAAGAGAGGCTTTAGTCCCTTCTTCAGTGTCTTGTGACACGTACACCGCTGCTTTCTCTTTCCTAAATGGATCCACAGCATAGGTTTTTGCTGTTTTGTCAGCAAAGAAGTTCCCCCTTGCTTCTGGAGAATCCAATCTCCCGTGAGCTTTGATCTTGATTACTGCAACCTCCAAAGGTAGATCTAGAGCGGCCACAAGTTCTTGTATGATAGCAGCATGTTTTACAGGAGTTCCACTGGACGTTAGGTATCCTCTGGCTGCCCAGATACTGCCGAAGTCATGAGCCACTCCAAAAGCGTATCTTGAATCCGTGTAGATGTTGACCACCTTCTCCGTCGCTTCCTGACAAGCCAACAAAGCTTTAAGTTCCGCTTCTTGTGCAGACATGTGCGGTGGTAGCGATCCAGCTGAGATGACCTGGTCATGTGTAACCACGGCATACCCCGTATGGAATCTTCCTGTTTCATCTGCAAATCTGGAACCATCAGTGAAGAACGTCAGGTCAGCATGTGGGAGTGGGTCTTCAGACACGTTTTTCTTGGAGGCTGCTTCTTCCTGCATTTGTTCGAGACAGTCATGATCCTCTGAGTGTGTAGAGGCATCTTCTCCGAGAGCATCAGTATCATCATCCACATCCCCCCTGGAAAGAGGAAGCAGCGTGGATGGGTTGAGGATGGTGCAGCGGACAAGAGTGACATTATCCGGAATCAAGAGGGAACATTGGAGTCTCATATGACGCTGTAGCGACAGGTGTTTAGGTTGAGTCTGGCCTAGAATAGCTTTTATGTCGTGTAGAGCCATTAAGAGAACCGGATGTCCTAAGATGATATCAGAAGTTTTGTCCAGAAGCATATGTGCAGCATGAACAGCTCTGAGGCAAGTCGGGGAAGCTTGAGACACAGAGTCCAGGCAGGCAGAGTAGTAGCCGATTGGTCTTGTTCTTCCCCCATGTTTTTGTGCTAGGACTCCGGAAGCATGTCCTGCTACTTCACTGACAAACAAGTAAAAAGGTAGTTGATAATTTGGGATTCCAAGAGCTGGTGCAGACTGTATGGCCTGTTTAAGAGCATAGAAGGCTTCAACAGATTTGGGACATAGTGGAAATGCTGACGTCTTAAGGTCATCGTACAACGGTTGCATCAGCTTGGAGGCGTCTGGAATCCATTGGCGACAATATGTGATAAGTCCTAAAAAAACTTGTAACTGCTTAGTTCCTTTTGGTAGAGGAACTGTCTTAATAGCAAGCTTCCTTTCATCCGTTAGGTGTTTCAATTTCGGAGAGAGACAGTGGCCTAAAAACACGACTTTAGGCTGACACCACTGGACTTTGTTGAGGGACACCTTACAGTTTTGTTGTGCAAGATGAAGAAGAAGACTGAGACTTGACTCTTCAGCGGTCACCTGATTAGGACAGCATAGTAGGAGATCATCCACATATTGAAGGAGGACAACTTGATGGTTAATCTCTCTCCATGGCTGTAGACAAGTGGCAAGGGCCTGAGAGAAATGACTTGGTGAGTTCTGTGCTCCTTGTGGTAAGACCGTCCAGGTATATTGTGATCCTCTGTAAGTGAAAGCAAACAGGTACCAATCTTCTGAATGCAGTGGTATGCTGAAGAAAGCATTGGCCAGGTCTATGACAGTGAAACGTTCTGCATCTGATGGTATTTCCGACAGCAATGTATGTGGATTGGGCACAATTGGACTTTCTAGTACAGTTGCTGCGTTAACAGCCCGGAGATCTTGAACCATACGATACTTTGGAGCTTCTCCTTTTAATGTCCTCTTCTTTACTGGAAATAAAGGTGTGTTACAGGGAGAGTTACATTTGACTAGTGCCCCGTTCTCCAAGAGAGTCTTGATTTGAGTGGCCAAAGACTCTTCTTGGACAGATTTGAGTGGATATTGGGGCACCCTTGGAAGCTGAGCTCCAGGTTTAAGAACGACCCGCACCGGGGGCACAGCAAGACGTCCAATATCTTCAGGGCCAGTAGACCATAGAGTAGATGGAACTTGTGACATCACTTCTGGCGGAACACTCGAGACTGTTTTAGCAGCTTCATCCATCATCATAAGCAGAGGTGCAGCTTGAAGTTGACACTCTTCGCTCGGATCGAGCGGGTCAGTGATGGTAATGGTGAGACCATCTGATGAATAGGCTATAGTTGCTCTCAGCTTTTGGAGAAGGTCTGCTCCCAGAAGGTTGGTAAGACAAGTGGGGGACACCACTAGACGCATAAACACATCTTCGTATGGTCCAACCTGTATCTTACGGGTGAGCTTGTTAGAAGTAGGCTTGCCATCCACTCCCACGCATGTCACGGCTTCAGAGGATATCAGATCGGGAAAAGGCAGGTCCTGTAATCTGATAACACTTCTGGCTGCACCTGTATCCACAAGAAACGGTAAGGGTTTGCCTTGAACGTTGAACGTTACTTTGGCTATAGGACCAGACATGGAAGCCAAAGTAGTGGACGGGCTTGCCCTTGTCCTATCGGGTGCTTAGATCCATCAGAGCTGCGGTGTGATTGACATCGGGATGCATCTGAGCTTGTAGTGGTCGTTCGTAGTATTGGTCATTGTAACGAGGATAGTTGAATCTGCGATTATCCTCGTTGTAATTCCTGAATCTGCGTCTTGGAAAAGGGAACCTACAATCTCGTTTTTGGTGACCTGGGTTGCCACAATTGAAGCAGACGTCTTTGCTACGAGGTGATAGAAGTCGCTGGTTTTGATATTGCACATCAGTCCATAGAATATGGGTCTTTTTGTTTGAGGCTATCGATTTCTCAGGGAGTGTTTTTTCGAATCCCTTAGCTATTGTTAAAACATCCTTAGGATCCAATGTAGCATATTCAGGTCTGATTGCTTGAAATTGCTTCCTCAGGGCTTCTCGAAGGCATTCAACAAAAGAGGAAATGAGCAGTGTCCGTTGAACTTTTATCTGGTTACTGAAGCCAAGGTCATTAAACATTTGGGCTAAGCGAGCATGATATCTCTCCACCGATTCCCCTGGTTCCTGCGTGACATCCTTGAAAGATGTTGACTGATCAGCCAACTTATCCGAGGCCCATGTCTTAAGTTGTTGGCAGAACAAAATACCAGAGTCCCATGTGGTGTCACTGACAAGTGAGGCATCATTGAATGCAGCCTCCGTAACAGGCCAATATGCATCGCCCGCTTTAAGATTTGCCAGGGAAATGAGATCTTGCCACGTGGCTGAGTAATTCCTTTGTATTTGAAGCATGCTTCTGTAGAAAGGCATTGGCTGTTTTTCTGGATCTGGAAGCTGGTTCAACAGAGTAGCAGCTTGCTGGGGTGTAAACTTGACATAGAGGGTGGGCTCTTCAGACATGAGCATCGGCACTGTTGGTGGTGGCACCTGAGGCGGGAGTAGAGATGGCACCACGAGTACAGATGTAATCCCTTGTTTATGAGGAGCAGGAGGAGGTAACAGTCCTGGAATGAGGGGCTCTATTTGGGCAGCTCCAGTATCATGGTGTGGGGTCCAGGTGATGCAGGCAGTCTTAAAAGCTTTAACAGTCCTGTCCTCATTACTAATTAACCTGATTTCAGAGAGGCAGCAAATGCTTGGGGGGCTACACTTGTTTATTATAATTTCAACGATTTCCCTTGTACATGCATGAACAGGGAAACCGAAAATGCCAACACCAATGGCGGGAATTTGTCAAGGTCTCAATGTGCTCACTAATATTTGCATACTCTAAAATGCGAGTTATTGCTGCACGAAGTTGTTGAGCACTAACGTCTGGATGAATAGGGTCATAAGTAGGGGTCACAGCATGTATGATCATTCTACATGGAAGATTGCCAGCTTTAGTCACAGCTATGTCCCCAACAGCTATCTGACCACGTGACTCAACAATGATATGACTGTCAGCTTGAATAGTCGCCCCTCCTGCTTCCACTATAGCTCTAGCTACACCTCCATTGTGCTCTAACCGAGAATTGGCAGCATTAACAATAGCGTCTGTCTCCATTGTTGTTATGTCACCCTTTCCCACCACTAACAAGGGTCCCTCAGGAAGTTCTTTTTCAAAAATAGGTTGCCAACATTCCCTTCCCTTTGTGCTTCCTGGGCTATTGGTATCACCCTCCCAGATTGAGCCCCCCCTTGATACGGTCGCCACCGTCCCATACAGGTGTGCGCTTGGCTGCGAGACAGCCTGTGAGGTACTGGGTATAGGGTTAGATAGACTGCGTGAGAGTGCTGTTGTAATGGAAGCATTGGGAGGAGAGGCCGTTGCTTGGAGCATCTCGCGCGGGTGTGCAGCTAAATTGGCAGTGGAAGTGACAGTAGAAAGGGTAGGTGCCGGGGACGATCCAGGTATGAGGATTGCTGGATTCACGACAGGAGTGATAGGGGAAAGGGTTGGTGCCCCATTGGAAACCACTGAGATAGGAAACATGGGTAAAGCCTGTTCACTTCCCGAAGGAATATAGGATTGGCCGTTAGTGGTCATTACTGGGTAACAAGGATTTGGTGATGTGGTGTGTAGCCTTAGTCTGAGATGTTCACCACCAGGAGCAGCATATTTGCCATCCACAACATGGCCGCCGTCAGAATTACATTTGCCATCCACAAAATGGCCGCCGTCAGAATTACATTTGCCACCAACAAAATGGCCGCCGTCAGAATTACATTTACCACCAACAAAATGGCTACCATCAGCATTACATTTGCCACCAACAAAATGGCCGCTATCAGCATTACATTTGCCATCCACAAAATGGCCGCCGTTACATTTAGCACATGGCTCTGGGCCACCATTTTGGCTGCTATTACATTTAACACATTTGCCATCAACAAAATGGCCGCCATTACATTTAGCACATGGCTCTGGGCCACCATTATACGGTGGTGGCCGCTCACAGGATATATTTTTGTAATACACATAAGTCAAAATTCTACCCTTTTTTTTTCCTTTCCTCCTCTACCCAATTTTCTCTATACAGACTTTCAGAGACTCTTTCCCATGCCCTAGCAGTAGACAACAATCCATTATCTTCTAGGATACCTTTTCTTTCTTTCAAGACAAGCTTCCAGTCCAGGGGCTGCAACCTTCCCCCTTCTGGCATTCTACACAACTTCATAAGCTTTTTACATAACTTAATATGACTCTTCCCTTCACGAGTCGCTACTAATGTGCACGGGTCTAACTTGCCATCTGAATTTGGCTTAGTGCCAATACGGCAGAACTGCATTAATTTCTCCATCTTTCTATAGATATACAGTATATATATCTATCTATCAAGATAACAAACACCAAACAAACAATAAGACGGGGGAGATGACTCAAACCTGAGATTCTAAAGGGAACTGAGTCTGCAGTACTCAGTTCCTATTGCTTCTTGTCACGTGGTCCCTGTCTGACTTCCGTGCTCCGTACTTTACAAACCAATTATTCCCTACTTTGTCAAATTGCTCCCTAACTTACCGGTCCCCGTGCAGAGTCACTCACTCGATGTCACGGGGCAAAAACTATAAGTTTAATTATTTGGCTCAAACTGAGTCAATCACTCCAAGTTTTTAATGAGCCGCTACACAATTTATTATGCCCAAACTGAGTCAATCACTCCAAGCTTTACCGGGCCTCCCTAGGCCGAGTCAATCACTCTAGGTCCTAGTCTCTCTTATACAGAACTGAAAATCTTATCACAGGCGACAACCGTATACCACAGACAAAAATTATTATGATTATTATTTTTTATTTATTTTTTTTTTCTACACTTGCTTGCTTCTCTAAAACCTGTTTATCCCGTTCTACCACATGCTTTTCCTTCTGTAAACACTTGCTTCTTTTCTTTCCTAAAAACCTGTTCTTCCTGTTCCAAACACAATGCTTCTCTTAACTACCAGTCATCTCCTTCTGTAAAAAAAAACAAAAACAAACTTGCTCTTCCTGTTTTCTCACTTGCCTCTGTAGAAAATAAAAAACAAACTTGCTTCTCTTAACTACTAGTCATCTCCCCTCTTCACAACATGTAACAGGCAGCAGGCAACTAAAAACATGTGACGGTTCTTGCAATTAAATGACCAGCAGCGGAGAGACCCTTCTGCCGTCTTACAGATACCAAGAAAACCGGACACGGTCAGGCAATCTGCACAGGATACCCCGAAGGACACAAGGTAAAGACTACAGATTATAAAAATCAGCAGACTTACCGTGTTCTGTTAAGGAGGTGATCAGTCTCCAGGTTCGTGGTATTCAATGCGTCCAGCCATTCCACTCGCCGGTCCTCAGGGTTCAGGGCTCTCCTCTGCTGGCCCCAGGTTGGGCGGCCAAATATTAGGGTTGAACAATTAATAAAATGTTCAATTCTCTAGTTGCCTACTCCTGGCCTAATGGATATTGATCATGTGCACTAAAGAAATACACCAGACACAGTCAGCTGTAACTCTCCTTGATCAATGTGTGGCTCAGCTCCAAGAAGGGAAGTTTATTAGTCAAACACAATGTTATATATCTCCTGTAAGGGGGCTCGGTTAGCTCTAAAATGGGAGTGATCGGATGTATTCCATTGGTTAGTGGGTTGGGCATGAGCAAGTCCATGGGCGGATCCATGAGGTCATCAGGGTGGGCGTCATCTTGGATACCAGAGCACACGGCATGCTGATACAGGAAATGGCGGCCATCTTTAGTGTCTCACTTTGTCTGAGGAAAACTTATGTAAGGTTAAACAATACATGTTATGGGTTGCTTCTCTCAATTACCTTATGTGTTGAGGTTAATTAAGTATTTGATCTTATGGCTCTCCTCAACAACATCATTATACTTTGCTGCCTTTTCTTCTAGCAAAGCAATTCGCTGTTCCCTAAGTTTACATCTTTCCTTATACTCCTCGAGCTTATCTTCTAACTCACAATTTTGGTAATTCATATTGTCTACCTCATCCCTTAGATTTTCACATTCACAACTATGATCTTCAGCACTAGCAATAGCCATACTGACTTCCTGTTCAATTTTGTCCACCTCACCTCTTAGGGTACCGTCTCACAGTGGCACTTTTGTTGCTACGACGGTACGATCCGTGACGTTCCAGCGATATCCATACGATATCGCTGTGTCTGACACGCAGCAGCGATCAGGGACCCTGCTGAGAATCGTACGTCGTAGCAGATCGTTTGGAACTTTCTTTCGTCGCTGGATCTCCCGCTGTCATCGTTGGATCGGTGTGTGTGACACCGATCCAACGATGCGTTCGCTTGTAACCAGGGTAAACATCGGGTTACTAAGCGCAGGGCCGCGCTTAGTAACCCGATGTTTACCATGGTTACCAGCGTAAAAGTTTAAAAAAAAAAAGACTTCATACTCACATTCCGGTGTCCTTCAGGTCCCTTGCCGTCTGCTTCCCGCTCTGACTGACTGCCGGCCGGAAAGTGAGAGCAGATCACAGCGGCGACGTCACCGCTGTGATCTGCTTTCACTTTACGGCGGCACTCAGTCAGAGCGGGAAGCAGACTGCAAGGGACCAGACAGGCACCAGAATGTGAGTATGTACGGTTTGTTTGTTTTTTACTTTTACGCTGGTAACCACGGTAAACATCGGGTTACTAAGCGCGGCCCTGCGCTTAGTAACCCGATGTTTACCCTGGTTACCCGGGACCTCGGCATCGTTGGTCGCTGGAGAGCGGTCTGTGTGATAGCTCCCCAGTGACCACACAACGACTTTCCAACGATCACGGCCAGGTCGTATCGCTGGTCGTGATCGTTGGAAAGTTGCAGAGTGTGACGGTACCCTTAATTAAGCTTTCTCTGAATACCAATGCAATTCCTTTTGTTCTGCAATTCCATTTTCAACAACATAGCGAAAACATTTGCTAACTTCTCTTTCTTTGCTTTCTTTTCCGACAATTTACTCTTGTTCTCACTCTGCCCTTCACATTGTTTCATTAGGTCATTACACTGATGTGTCAATGCATCATCTGCACAAGTATTAAACTGAGCAGAGGCATACTTTTCAATAAACTTGCTATTTCCATGTTAATTACTTCCAACTATTTTCACAGAAGCAAACAAAAATAAACAAAACAACTTTCCAAACAGAAATTAAAAATTAACGAAAAACAACACAGAAACCAGTGAATATCACTTCACTAAACAGGGACTCAGAGTGAATACAATCTTCCCTCAGGCAGTCACACTCCAATACTAGAGTCTTGTGACTTTACCAATATCTGACTGACAGTATCTCATGCACTTGATCAAATACAGATCCAAGATCCAGGCCAAGAGTGATCTCCTATTGAAGCATAAGGCTACTTCCCCTTAACATGAGATTTAGATTTTAACCTCTAACTCACTTCCTTCTCAGAGATGTCTGGTTTTATCCTTTAGATCTTTTGAGACACTCAATCAACAGGGTGCTACCCTAACTTTACCGGCAACAATTCAACAACATTTAAACAAATAAAGACATAACAATAGGCCTAAACTTAACAGAAAGACATTAATAATCATAAAATATAATGTATGTATTAAATCTAATTAAAGGAATGTATGCTTACCAATTAAGCGCGTCCGCTCACTGATGAAGAATATCACAAACTTCTGGTCAATATCTCAGGCGTTCCAGTTTCCACGAACCAGCGTGTCACTTCTTCACCGATAAGATATTCTCCTTGGGTCTGTTTCCTTGAAGAAGGGGTTTCTTGTCTGGTCTTAAAATCGGATATTTTCAGGCACTTGGATGAAGCAGTTGGGAACTTCTTGGTTCTGCGTAGAATGTTGTTTTTCCACGATCCGCTGGGGTGCCAAATGTTGGGTGTGATTTCCCGTCCTGTATCCTGTCCTGAATATTTCCTATACAATCAATAACTCAAGTTTGGGAAAATGACAAAGATATTTAATGACAAGTAAAATAAGATAGTAGTAAGACAATTCAAATAATAAAATAACAATAAAACCTTTTCTTCAATGTCCTATAATTAGAGAAAATACCAATACAAATATCTACAAGTATACTTAGCAATGATTCTTCATGGCAATAATGAGAGAGAGAGAGATGGCCTTGATTCTTCCTCCATTTATACCAATATTTCACATCCACACCCACATACAAGCCATGACTCCACCCTTGGTTCTGGTATCTTCTGTGGCAAATGTCCAATCATCTTCCGGCAATGTGAACATTGTCATTGGCTGCAGTAATCATCACCTTCCTGCAGATGGCATCCTCATACTTGGGAAGAAAGTTCTTGTGTAGGACAGTTCAACTCCATTTGGGCTGGCTCCAAGATGTCCATTCAAAGAACAATGGTTTGTCACCCAAACGCCAGAGGCATTGTGTATCAATATACATATCCATAGGCCGAAGACAGGATGTCTATCTCGGGACCACTGGCTTATAATGGAAACTCACAGGAGTTGTGTACATATGTAGATAATGATAGGTCTTAAACAGGATAGAGGCTATTCATTCAAGATTTCCACAGTGTACACCTGTATCTTCTATTAGGCTTTAGGGCCAATATTCATTTCGTATGTAGATGCACCTCTGTCTTATCACTAAAACAAAGGACATCACACAAAAGAACACAAGCCTGACCACCTAATAGATTTACAGTCTTGTATCTGGTTTATCTCATCAACAGAGTCCTGGACATATTCAGCACTCATAAATTCAATATATTTCTATGGTACGCACATTGTCCATGTTGTCTTCCAACACCCCATACCAACTAATATTACTGAGCTCAGAAAATGTTGAGGTCTTATCAATTTTTCCAGAGAATTTATTGAAGATTTTGCTCATCTGGCTAAGCCCCTGTATGATTTACTTAAAGATGATAATGATTTTGCCCCTGTGAATGTAATGAGAGAAGCCATGCAGGCTTTTGAGGGTTGAAGTGCACCTTTACAGCAGCCACTGCACTTGTTAGCCCTGGCCCTTCCCAACCCTTTTACATCCAAGCTCACACCGGTGATATACCTATTTCTTCGGTGCTTTTACAAAAATGGCTAAAAGATAGTGTCAGGAACATGAGGTAGTGGATTGTCTATTATCGCACACTCTGAGCTCTGCTACATCCAAGAACAGAGAACAGACACCCGCTGTAGCTTCGACCCCCCCTTCTCTTCTATGCTGGCAGTACAGTGGATTTCAAGCCACTTGTTCCCCCTTCCCTTTCCCAAGGAATGTCTTTGGTGAAGCCAAAACATAAAAAGTAGAAAGAGGAGTGCACGTCATAACCCAGCCCACTCAGTGATGTCACGACGAGAGGGCATATCTTACCCCTGCTGAATTGTGAGTGAGTCTTGGTCCAGGAAGCGAGCTAACAGCAGCTCTGCAAGCTGTCCTCATGCATCTGGATATATGCTTGCCCTTTTCCCTCAGCACACGGCCAGCCAAGATCATATGAAATGATCTGAACGACTTGTAAGTGTTCTTTTCAATATTAATCCTTTTTTTATTTGTAATTGCATTGTACATATAATTGTCTTCTTTATAATATCTTTTTATACTTTGTAAACACTGCCTACCTTTTTTGGAGTAAAATATAAAATTACTAGCTTGTCTCTCCATGCTCTAAACGAACTGTCGCGTCCTCTGAAGTGAATTACGCTACTGATTTGGGTTGGCTCCTGACCCGTTAATCCTTGGAAAATCAGAGCTGGTGGCAGTATACATTGTCCTGTGCGATCGGGCATCTGTACAGCGATCGGCGGCGTTGATAGTTATTGTTCCCGCCTGTGTGGGAGTAGTTATAGCACCCTCACTGCAGCTAGCCCAATGGCCAGTACATAGCAGGCAGCCTTTCTGGCTACTAATTACCCTAGGTGCAGTACCCTACCTGACGTGAGGGTAAAGGGGGCGCCAGAGAGCTGCAAGTTCCAAACCGGAAGTGGGATATAGATAAATCCCCTTCAGAAGGAACCAGGGGCAACCAAACAACCCTGGTTCCTGACAAATTGGTGTGAGTGGTGGGGATGATAAAGGTATCTTCCCCATGAACTGTGACATATTGGTGGCAGCACGGTGGGACCCATGACAGATAGTCCTGAATTGTCCAGTCAGCTGTATGCCCGAGGCTACTACTCTAGGGTGCTCACTCCCGTGGAGAAAGAATTCATTCTGTGCACGAAGCACCTACTGGGCATGCACTAGACTAAGAATTAAGTCAAACATATGGCGGAATTTGTTTTCTTAGTTTTACAGACCCCACTGAAAATCCTACAGGTCTAAATTTGTTAAGGAAGCTTAGGTTATGGTTAAAAATTTCAGAAAAATGGGACTCTGGGAAGAAAATTGAGAAGGTACCTTTGTTACTCAAAAGAATTGGCCTCATAGTTTTTAGGAGTGCTCAGGGTTAAACAAACCAAGGCACAAAGGTGTTAAAATTGTTCAAATTGATCAGTGTACACTTCTTAATTTGTCTTAGGCCAGCGTCACACTAGCCAGTTTTACGGACGTATGAGAGGCGCAGAAAATAGGTATTAAGCTTACCGTTAATGATGTTTCCAGGAGTCCATCCTGACAGCACCCTGGAGGACGTCCTCCTCCCCTTGCTGGGACAGGAAACACACGAGTTTAAAAGGTCATGTCCCACCCCAATCCTCAGTGTTGTAACAAGAACCGCTACAAGGATATGCAGAGAAACAGTTTAATGATGATAACAAACATATTACATTGTATCCAAAACATATTACATCATACGTTAGGAACATGTTACATACGTGCTCAGATTAACAAAACATGATATAAATATTAGAGGGAGGGAACTACCCGTGCTGTCAGGATGGACTCCTGGAAACATCATTAACGGTAAGCTTAATACCTATTTTCCAGGACGTCCTCCTGACAGCACCCTGGAGAGTACCAAAGCACCTCCTCAGGGTGGGATTACCGCTTGGAGAACTTTTCTCCCAAATGCAGTATGTTGACCAGACAAAACATCAAGTTTATAGTGTTTACAAAAAGTGTTGGCACTAGCCCATGTCGCGGCCTTACAAATCTGTTCTAGAGAGGCACCTGCCCTCTCTGCCCAAGAAGTAGCTATCCCCCGAGTAGAATGTACATGGAGACCCTCTGGAGGAGGGACCCCCTGTGACTGGTAGGCCTCAGAGATCACAGACGTGATCCACCGTGCAATAGAGGCCTTAGAGGCCTTCTTACCCCTATTCTTTCCCCCATACAGAATAAATAAATTCGGTTCAATGCGCCAAGAGCTGGTGGCTGCCAGGTAGTCTAGGACCGCCTGCCTGACATCCAGTGAATGTAGAGCTTTCTGTGGAGCGCCCCCACACCGCCGCAGGGCCGAGGGGTACCCGGAGCCGGGCCTCTGAGTCTCAGTCCTGGGGTCATCACGGTGGCTAGGCCCAGTCCGTGGCCCTGTCTGTCAGTGGGGGACGTCCGATGCAATAAGTGGGGTTAATGGTGGTGTAGCGGTGCAGGTCGCGGCAAATAACGAGGACACCAGGTTGCAGTCTCTTTACCTCTTTACTGGAGATCTCTGAGTCCTCAGTCCGGAATACGGTTCACCAGGCTGCGCAAGTCCGACCGGTCCAATGGCACCTCCAGAGTTCTCCTCACAGGTGGAAATCAGTGCCCTCCTTCTAGCGCTGTGTGTTGTAGTCCTTCCCTGCTGTGCTCACGGAAAGTACCCCACAACGGTTGTGTCTGTTTCTTAAGTTCCCTCACAACTCGATTACTTGATGTTCTTCTCGTATTCCATCCCGCCCTGTTATTCAGGTTGGAACGGCACCCGTTTGTCAGGTAGGCCTGGAGTTCTTCCGGGACCCTAGAGACGCCCCTCTCCCGCAATTGCCCCCCAAGACTTCATAGGTGATATGTGTTAGACAGCCCGCCTTAAACTGACTGCCCTGCCGCTGTTTGGAGTATGGCTTGAAGCTGTATGCTATTCCACTCCCTCGGCGTTCCGGCCACCGGTAGTGCGCCTCAGTAGGATGTTGCTCCGGTCTTACAGCATGACCCCTACTGGTATTCTCCTTTTGCTTGATCTCGTTTCTCACTCAGCACAATCTATCTCGCTTCTAGTCCTTTCTTAGGGCACCGCCGCTATGCTGAGCAGGCACGGTCCCGTTACGTTCTTTCCAATGCCAAGCCTCTGTCAGGATCCCACCCCTGACAGAGGCCCTACTGTCTCTTCCTCCACAACACCCTCTGCCACAAGGTGTTGCTTCGTTCAATCCAGTCAGCTTTCTCCTCTAACTTCCTGCCTGACCCCCAGTTTACCCACTATGGTGGGGAGTGGCCTAATGAATAGAACCCTTAGCTCCCCCCGGAGGCCCAGCTGTGAAACATATTGGTGTCTGTGATACCTGCTCAGAGGAACTCCTTCAGTGCCATCGAACGCACCATGGCTCCCCATAGTGGCGGATCCACAGTACTGCAACGACCAGGACTCTGGGGCGCTGCACTTCTCTTTAGCATTAGTGGGGTTATTGCAGAAGGATGGCAACTAGTGTTGAGCATTCCGATACCGCAAGTATCGGGTATCGGCCGATACTTGCGGTATCGGAATTCCGATACCGGGATTCCGATACTTGCCGCGTATCGGATACCGGAATCGGAAGTTCTAAGATTCAAAAAGCAGAAATTCAGCCAATGAGATTGATTCCAAGTGTGGGCACATCCTGTTTAGCATGGAGGGCATGAAACTACTGGCAAGGCTGTGATTGGCTGGTGTAATGATGTCATGATGCAGTTTAAAAGTCGCTGGCGCCATTTTGCGATCACTCTGCTGTGAATTCAGTTAGTGACAGGACGCTGTTTGCTGACTGAGGGACAGTTTAGAGATAGCGATTTGCTTCTTTGTGCTTTCCAAAGGCTAATTTAGCAACCGCTGTGTTCACCTACTATTCACCTTGCTTTTGCCTTGTAGCGCTGTTTTCACAGCGATCTGCAGGGTCTGTGTGTGTGTGTGTGTGAGTGCAGCCCAGTCTCCAGTCTGAGTGCAGCCACATAGGCCATCCATAGTTGGTTGTATTCAGTTCAGGGAGGGTGGTTCATTGCCTCATACTGTTCCTTTTTTTTTTTTTTTTCCCAAGTAGTGTAGTCTGCTGCTAATTTATTCAAAAAAATCCTATTAGTGTCTTTCCACCCGTCTCCAGCTAATTTGTGGAAAAACACTACATAGGATAAAGTAGAGGAGGGTTTTTGGGCCTTGCAGCGCCGTTTACGGCTGTCTGCACGGTCTCCGTGTGACTGCAGCTCGCCCTGTAATCTGTGAGCAGCTATAGCCTGGTTGTCTCCAGCTCAGGGTTTTTCACTGCGTCATACCGCCAAATCAATTTTCTTTTTTTTCAAAGTAGTGTAGTCTGCTGCTAATTTATTTAAAAAAATCCTATTAGTGTCTTTCCACCCGTCTCCAGCTAATTTGTGGAAAAACACTACATAGGATAAAGTAGAGGAGGGTTTTTGGGCCTTGCAGCGCCGTTTACGGCTGTCTGCACGGTCTCCGTGTGACTGCAGCTCGCCCTGTAATCTGTGAGCAGCTGTAGCCTGGTTGTCTCCAGCTCAGGGTTTTTCACTGCGTCATACCGCCAAATCAATTTTCTTTTTTTTCAAAGTAGTGTAGTCTGCTGCTAATTTATTTTAAAAAATCCTATTAGTGTCTTTCCACCCGTCTCCAGCTAATTTGTGGAAAAACACTACATAGGATAAAGTAGAGGAGGGTTTTTGGGCCTTGCAGCGCCGTTTACGGCTGTCTGCACGGTCTCCGTGTGACTGCAGCTCGCCCTGTAATCTGTGAGCAGCTGTAGCCTGGTTGTCTCCAGCTCAGGGTTTTTGACTGCGTCATACCGCCAAATCAATTTTCTTTTTTTTCAAAGTAGTGTAGTCTGCTGCTAATTTATTTTAAAAAATCCTATTAGTGTCTTTCCACCCGTCTCCAGCTAATTTGTGGAAAAACACTACATAGGATAAAGTAGAGGAGGGTTTTTGGGCCTTGCAGCGCCGTTTACGGCTGTCTGCACGGTCTCCGTGTGACTGCAGCTCGCCCTGTAATCTGTGAGCAGCTGTAGCCTGGTTGTCTCCAGCTCAGGGTTTTTCACTGCGTCATACCGCCAAATCAATTTTCTTTTTTTTCAAAGTAGTGTAGTCTGCTGCTAATTAATTTAAAAAAATCCTATTAGTGTCTTTCCACCCGTCTCCAGCTAATTTGTGGAAAAACACTACATAGGATAAAGTAGAGGAGGGTTTTTGGGCCTTGCAGCGCCGTTTACGTCTGTCTGCACGGTCTCCGTGTGACTGCAGCTCTATCTGTTGTCAGTTCAGCCCCCAAAAAATAAATAAATAATACAGTTCACCAAACACACCAGTTACACCACTTTACATTTCTGTAGGCCACATTAGCTCATATTAAAGTCTAGTCCACACTTTAGATAATTAGTGCTTCTTATACCTGTTAGGAGGAGTTGCTCAGGAATAAGCACACAAATCCGTTAGTACTTTTCTGCTTATCTTTATCAGTCAACCAAGATGAAGAAGGCAGTGAGTAAGGCACGTGGGCGTGGGCGTGGGCGCGGAGCAGGGAGGGGACGTGGGGATTCTGTGCCTGCTGCGGGCACCGGTGACTCATCAGCACCCACATTCACCAGGCAACAGTCGTTCATGCGAAGCTTTGTGTCAGAGCGCCGTACACCGCTGCTGCGTGAAGAACAAATTGAAGCTGTTGTCGGATGGATGGCAGCTAATGCATCAACTTCCATTAGTGCCACATCCTCTCAGACACAGAGCACTGGAGAGCAGCCATCTGTCTCTTCACCACCTGCCAAATTGCCCAGGCAGACAGAGAGCCCAGGACAGGAGCCGTCTCTACTTCTGTTCTCTGAATCTCTTGGCTTGGAAACAGGGGGCCAGCCAAGCAGCATTGGAGAAATGGAAGAAGAGGCAGGGTGCAGTGATGCCCAACAGCTTTTTCTGTCTTCCTCTGAAGAGGCGGGTGGGCCAGTGGCTCCGGTCACCACATCGCAGGCCGCATCAGCTGATGATGACACTCAGGTGCCACTTACTGGTGCGTGCTCTGCTGCTGAGACTACCCAGGAGGAGCAGTTGGGGGCAGAGGGTAGTGTAGATGATGAGGTCCTCGACCCATCTTGGCGTGAGGGACAGGAAGGTGGTGGGAGCAGCTCTGAGGAAGAGATTCCCCGTACGGCCCAAAGAGGGAGAGGGAGGGGGAAGACTGCGGATCCTGCAGCCTCCGCTTTGGCACCCGTTAGGAGCATGTCTCTTCCAAAAGCCAAAAAGGGCGCTCCCAAGACTTGTAGTGCCTGGTCCTTTTTTGACACAGTTGCAGATGACATTTGCTATGTCAGATGCAACGTGTGTCATCAAAAAGTCAAAAGAGGGAAAAATGTCAGCAACCTCAATACCTCCAACATGTGGAAACATGTGCGCAACAGGCACCCGGCGGAGTTAGAAAAACACACTGAAGAGGTAGGCCAACCAACAGCGGCAGCTACCACCTCTTCAGCTCGTGTTGCCTCTTCCTCTACCTCACACGCAGCTGGTTCGGCGTCCTCCCAGGATCGCCGTGGAAGAACCTCTGCCCCTGTTGTCCAGAGACCCGCTGTAATTCCACCCGCAGCGCCACTTTCCCAGTCATCCACACACTCCCAGCCCAGTCTACAGCCATCGGTAGTACAGGCATGGGAGAAAAGGCGGCCTTTCTCGTCAAACCACCCACGAGCACAGGCTCTGACTGCAGGCATTGCCAAACTTCTGTCACTGGAAATGCTGTCATTCAGGCTGGTGGAGACTGACAGCTTCCGTGACTTCATGTCATTGGCAGTCCCACAGTACAATGTGCCCAGCCGCTTTTACTTCAGCAGGCAAGCCGTCCCTGCCCTGCAGAAGCATGTGGAGGGACACATAAAACACGCGCTACTGAACGCCGTCAGTAGCAAGGTCCACCTCACCACCGATGCGTGGACCAGTCAACATGGACAGGGGCGATACCTTTCCCTCACTGCCCATTGGGTTAATGTCGTTGAGCCGGGTACAGACCGTGCGAGTGGCGCAGGACGTGTCCTGCCCACTCCAAGGATTGCAGGAATCCATTCTGTACGCATTGACTCCTCCTCCTACACCAGTTCCTCAGAATCATCGCTGCAGGAGCCGTCACAGTCCACCTCCACATGGACCCGTGATGAACGTGTACCTGTTACGACCGACATGAGCACAGCCGTGGCCAAACGTCAACAGGCCGTCTTGAAATTAATTTTCTTGGGGAATCGTAGCCACACAGCGCAGGAGCTCTGGAATGCCATCAAGCAGGAGAGCGATGTGTGGTTTGTGCCAGCGAATCTCCAGCCAGGCATGGTAGTGTGTGATAATGGCCGAAATCTGGTGGCAGCTCTGGGCCTCGGCAACCTCACTCACATCCCATGTCTGGCACATGTGCTCAATTTGGTCGTGCAGAGCTTTTTGAGGGACTATCCGGATCTTGATGCACTGCTGCACAAGGTCCGCCTAGAGTGTGCTCACTTGCGGCGTTCCAGCACGGCAAAAGCGCGCATTGCGGCTCTGCAGCGCCGACACCGCCTGCCGGAACATCGCATCATATGTGACCTACCTACCAGGTGGAATTCCACGTTACATATGTTGGAGCGGTTGTGTGAGCAGCAGCAAGCTGTAATGGAGTACCAGCTGCTTCAGGCGCAAAAAAGTCGCAGTCAGCGCCGTACAGACTTCACAACCACAGAGTGGGCCACTATGAATGACGTCTGCCAGGTTTTGCGTCCCTTTGATTATTCCACGCGGATGGCGAGTGCAGATGATGCACTAGTCAGCATGACTGTCCCCCTTATCTGCCTGCTTGAAAAATCACTGCAAGCGCTAAGGGATGATGTTGTGGAAGAGGTGGAGGATGAGGATTCACCATTTCCATCATCTTCTGGACAGTCAGCGCCACGTGGTTCCTCACAAACGCGTAGGCAGGGGACCGTTTGTGAGGAGGATGAGGAGGAGTCAATGGAGGAGGAAGACATCCGTCCAGAGGAGGGAGTTACACAATTGTCCAGTAGTCAGTGTGTACAGCGAGGGTGGGGTGATGACGAGCGGGCAGAGATCACGCCTCCAGCAGGGGACAGCGTTTCTTGGGCAGTTGGCAGTCTGCAGCACATGGTGGATTACATGCTGCAGTGCCTGAGAAACGACCGCCGCATCGCCCACATTCTCAACATGTCTGATTATTGGGTGTTCACCCTCCTCGATCCTCGCTACCGGGACAACGTAGAAAGCCTCATCACACCGTTGAACCGGGAGCGAAAAATGCGGGAGTACCAAGACACACTGGTCAATTCCATCATCTTCTCCATTCCAACTGAGAGAAGTGCTGCTAGTGCATTCCAAAGCAGCTCAGTGCGTCCAGGCCGTGGTGGAGGCTCTGCACAAAGAGGGAGCAGAAGCAGTGCCTCTGCCCAAGGCAAGACCAGTATGGCCGAACTGTGGCACAGTTTTCTGTGCCCGCCACAAAAGTCTACACCATCACAGACGGCTCCAGTCAGCAGGAGGCAACGGTTCCGTCAGATGGTGACAGACTACATGTCTTGCCCTCTTGCTGTACTCCCAGACGGCTCTTCCCCTTTCAAGTTTTGGGTCTCAAAGCTGGATACATGGCCAGAGCTAAGCCAGTATGCATTGGAGGTGCTGTCTTGCCCTGCGGCCAGTGTATTATCGGAACGTGTCTTTAGTGCTGCAGGTGGTGTACTAACTGACCGTCGCATGCGACTATCCTCCGATAACGTTGACCGGCTTACTTTCCTGAAAATGAACAAGGCCTGGATCTCGCCGGAATTTGCCACTCCTCCTCCTGATTGAATAATTAGGTCACTGTATACGTTATCCAGGTCTCCTGTTGTGTTCATCTTTCTACCACCTGAACTTAAATTCCTGGGCTCCAACACCGCCAGTTGAGGCTCAGACGTGCCGTCTGCACAGTCAAAACATACGACCCAGTGTTATTGGGTTTCAGTAACGTCAGCTGATCCCCAGCTGTGTAGCCGGCAATGTGTCATGCGACCGCCACGCTGACACAACAACTGAAATGTAAGGGAATCTGTCCCCCCCCCCCCAAGGCGTTTGTTACTGAAAGAGCCACCTTGTGCAGCAGTAATGCTGCCCAAGGAAAAGGTAGCTATTTTTGTTTAGCTCCTTGCACACGCAGAACTTAACACTTATAAAATGTGTCCACTGATACCGTAAAACCGTCCCGGAGGTGGGACTTTCCTTCGTAATGTGACGCAGCCCAGCCGTCATTCCTACCCCCCCGGCGCCGCGCACCGGCTCCTCAGCGTTGTTTTATTCCGTCCTGGAGCCTGCGCTGTTATGTTATCCCGTGGCCAGGCACACTTAGCGCTGCCCGTCTTCTGGCATCATTTGGTGTCTGGATGGCTGCGCCTGTGCGGCCGCGCTGGCATAGAGCCCGCCTCGCAGTGTCTTCTGATTTAATCCCACTGGGGGCCTGGGATCCATGGACATGCGCAGTGCATATCTGAACCTCCACCTCTCACTCATTTCCCTATGGCTTCTTCAGACTGTTCGGTGTCAGCTGGTCCCTAACAGCATGCCACGGCCGTGACACCGCACAGTCTGAAGAAGCCATAGGGAGATGAGTGAGAGGTGGAGGTTCAGATATGCACTGCGCATGTCCATGGATCCCAGGCCCCCAGTGGGATTAAATCAGAAGACACTGTGAGGCGGGCTCTCTGCCAGCGCGGCCGCACAGGCGCAGCCATCCAGACACCAAATGATGCCAGAAGACGGGCAGCGCTAAGTGTGCCTGGCCACGGGATAACATAACAGCGCAGGCTCCTTGACGGAATAAAACAACGCTGAGGAGCCGGTGCGCGGCGCCGGGGGGGTAGGAATGACGGGTGGGCTGTGTCACATTACGAAGGAAAGTCCCACCTCTGGGACGGTTTTACGGTATCAGTGGACACATTTTATAAGTGTTTAGTTCTGTGTTTGCAAGGAGCATGATGAAAAGAGCCACCTTTTCCTTTTGCATCTTTTGTGCTGCACAAGCTGGCTCTTTCAGCTACAAACGCCTTGGGGGGGGGTTAAAGGTTCCCTTTCGACTTTCTCAGGCTTCGGCCTACATTGTGTTCCTCTGCTTTTCCACCTGTCCCTGGGCTCCAACACCGCCAGTTGCCGTCCAGAAGTGCTGTACGCACAGTCAACAGTCCCTCCTCTGTTATTGGGGTTCAGTAACGTCAGCTGTTCCCCTGCTGTGTGTGTGGCAATCCCTCCTACCTCCTCCTACCTCCTCCAACCTCCTCCTCCTCCACCTGCCCCTGGGCTCCAACACCGCCAGTTGCCGTCCAGAAGTGCTGTACGCACAGTCAACAGTCCCTCCTCTGTTATTGGGGTTCAGTAACGTCAGCTGTTCCCCTGCTGTGTGTGTGGCAATCCCTCCTACCTCCTCCAACCTCCTCCTCCTCCACCCGTCCCTGGGCTCCAACACCGCCAGTTGCCGTCCAGAAGTGCTGTACGCACAGTCAACAGTCCCTCCTCTGTTATTGGGGTTCAGTAACGTCAGCTGTTCCCCTGCTGTGTGTGTGGCAATCCCTCCTACCTCCTCCTACCTCCTCCAACCTCCTCCTCCTCCACCTGCCCCTGGGCTCCAACACCGCCAGTTGCCGTCCAGAAGTGCTGTACGCACAGTCAACAGTCCCTCCTCTGTTATTGGGGTTCAGTAACGTCAGCTGTTCCCCTGCTGTGTGTGTGGCAATCCCTCCTACCTCCTCCAACCTCCTCCTCCTCCACCCGTCCCTGGGCTCCAACACCGCCAGTTGCCGTCCAGAAGTGCTGTACGCACAGTCAACAGTCCCTCCTCTGTTATTGGGGTTCAGTAACGTCAGCTGTTCCCCTGCTGTGTGTGTGGCAATCCCTCCTACCTCCTCCTACCTCCTCCAACCTCCTCCTCCTCCACCTGCCCCTGGGCTCCAACACCGCCAGTTGCCGTCCAGAAGTGCTGTACGCACAGTCAACAGTCCCTCCTCTGTTATTGGGGTTCAGTAACGTCAGCTGTTCCCCTGCTGTGTGTGTGGCAATCCCTCCTACCTCCTCCAACCTCCTCCTCCTCCACCCGTCCCTGGGCTCCAACACCGCCAGTTGCCGTCCAGAAGTGCTGTACGCACAGTCAACAGTCCCTCCTCTGTTATTGGGGTTCAGTAACGTCAGCTGTTCCCCTGCTGTGTGTGTGGCAATCCCTCCTACCTCCTCCTACCTCCTCCAACCTCCTCCTCCTCCACCTGCCCCTGGGCTCCAACACCGCCAGTTGCCGTCCAGAAGTGCTGTACGCACAGTCAACAGTCCCTCCTCTGTTATTGGGGTTCAGTAACGTCAGCTGTTCCCCTGCTGTGTGTGTGGCAATCCCTCCTATCTCCTCCACCTCCTCCTCCTCCTCCTGTCCCTGGGCTCCAACACCGCTAGTTGCTGTCCAGAAGTGCTGTACGCACAGAGCCAAACACCTCGCCAATGTGTTAGTGGGGTTCAGCACCGCCAGCTGTTCCCCTGCTGTGTATACGGCAACGTGTACTGCGACCGCCACGCAGGCACAACAAGTTAAATGTAAGGGAACCTGACCCCCCCCCCCCCCCAGGCGTTTGTTACTGAAGGAGCCACCTTGTGCAGCAGTAATGATGCAAAGGGAAAAAGTGCCTCTTTTCGTGATGCTCCTTGCACATGCTGAACCAAACACTTATGAAATGTGTCCCCACACAGCGTTAAACCGTCCGGTAGGTGGAACTTTCCTTTGTCGTGTGACGCAGCACAGCCATCATTTTTACCCCCTTGTCGCCGTTTGCCCCCTCCTCAGCGTTGTTTGAATCTGTCCCGGAGCCTGCGCTGTTAGGTTAGCCCATGGCCATGCACACATGTTGCGCTGCCCGTCTTCTGACCTCATTTGGTGTCAGGCTGGCTGCGCCTGTGCGGGTGCGCTGGCCGAGATCCCGCCTCGCAGTGTCGTCTAATGTAATCCCACCGCGGGCCTGTGATCCGTGCCCGTGCGCAGTGCATATCCTCTCCTCTCACTCCCCTCCCTACGGCTTCTTCAGACTGTGCGATGTCAGCTGGTCCCTAATAGCATGCCACGGCCGTGACACCGCACAGTCTGAAGAAGCCGTAGGGAGGGGAGTGAGAGGAGAGGATATGCACTGCGCACGGGCACGGATCACAGGCCCGCGGTGGGATTACATTAGACGACACTGCGAGGCGTGATCTCGGCCAGCGCACCCGCACAGGCGCAGCCAGCCTGACACCAAATGAGGTCAGAAGACGGGCAGCGCAACATGTGTGCATGGCCATGGGCTAACCTAACAGCGCAGGCTCCGGGACAGATTCAAACAACGCTGAGGAGGGGGCGAACGGCGACAAGGGGGTAAAAATGATGGCTGTGCTGCGTCACACGACAAAGGAAAGTTCCACCTACCGGACGGTTTAACGCTGTGTGGGGACACATTTCATAAATGTTAGGTTCCGCATGTACAAGGACCATAATTAAAAGAGCTAAGTTTACCTTTTCCAGCATTAGTGCTGTACACAATGGCTCTTTCAGCTACAAACGCCTGGGGGGGGGGGGGGGTTAAAGGTTTCCTTTCAACTTGCTCGAGTGCAGGCTTCGGCCTACACTCCGCTCCCCCTGCTCCTCCTGCTGACCCTGGGCTCTAACACCGCCAGTTTTTGCCCAGATGTGCTAGCTGCACAGAGAAAAACACCAGCCAATGTGTCAGTGGGGTCCAGCACCGCCAGCTGTTCCCCTGCTGTGTAGCCGGCAACGTGTCCTGCAAAAGCCACGCAGACACAAGAACTGAAATTGAAGGGAACCTGTCCCCCCTCCCCCAGGCGTTTTTACGTTATCCAGCCACCTTGTACAGCGGTAATGCTGCATGTGTGCAAGGTGGCTCAGAAACGTATTCTCCTCGCACATGTGGAACTGAAAACACGTCTGCAATGTGTCCTCTGTGTGACCATTTAACCGTCCCGGTGGTGTGACTTTCCTTTGTAATGACACGCTGCAACCCCCTTGGTAGCGCTGCCCGTCTTCTGGCATCATTGTTTGGCTGCCTGCGCCTCTGCGGCCGCCCTGACCCACACAACGCCCCTCGGTGTCTTATTTATTGGGACTGCGAGGGTGTGATTGATGGGCAGGATCAGTGCATCAGTTCGCCTGTCCCTCCTCTCCTTCCGCCTTCTTCGGACTGTGCGGCTTCATGGCCGTGGCATGCGATAAGGGATCAGATGACGCCGCACAGTCTGAAGCGGGTGTAAGGACCCGAGTGTGAGAGGCGAACATATGTGCTGCGCCAGGCCCTGAATCCCAGCCCCGCAGTGTTTTAACAATGTTAAGACACTGCGGGGCTGGGATTCATGGGCATCGCGAACCGCACCGGCCGACATTACATGATGCCAGAAGATGGGCAGCGCTAACGGCGCTAGGCCAGGGGATAACACGACAGCGCAGACTCCTGTACAGCAAATAACAACGCTCGGGAGGCTGCACCCAGCACCAAGGTGGGATTCTTGACACCTGTGCTGCGTCTCATTACAAAGGGAACTCTCGCCTCCATTACACAGTTTGACTGTCTAAAGGGCTAAATGTTATACGTGTTCCATTCAGCGTGTGCAAGGAGAAAAATTACAAGAGCAACCTTTGACTTGCGCAGCACTGCTGCTGCATAACCTGTGGCTCTTCTACTTTGTAACCCCTGAGGGGGGGTTAAAGGTGACTTTTGAAATCGGTTCAATTAGGCTTCGGCCTACACTCTGCTCCACCTGCAGAGCCCGGGCTCCAACAACGCTAGTTGCTGTCCGGAAGTGCTGGCTGCACAGAGCCAAACACCTCGCCAATGTGTCAGTGGGGTCCAGCACCGCCAGCTGTTCCCCTGCTGTGTAGCCGGCAACGTGTCCTGCAAAAGCCACGCAGACACAACACACCCAAAGCTGCCGCCTGTGCAGGCTTCGGCCTACACTCCCCTCCCCCTGCTCCTCCTCCTCCTGCTCCTCCTCCTGCTGTCCCTGGGCTCTAACACACCGCCAGTTTTTGCCCAGATGTGCTAGCTGCACAGAGAAAAACACCAGCCAATGTGTCAGTGGGGTCCAGCACCGCCAGCTGTTCCCCTGCTGTGCAGCCGGCAACGTGTCCTGCAAAAGCCACGCAGACACAAGAACTGAAATTGAAGGGAACCTGTCCCCCCTCCCCCAGGCGTTTTTACGTTATCCAGCCACCTTGTACAGCGGTAATGCTGCATGTGTGCAAGGTGGCTCAGAAACGTATTCTCCTCGCACATGTGGAACTGAAAACACGTCTGCAATGTGTCCTCTGTGTGACCATTTAACCGTCCCGGTGGTGTGACTTTCCTTTGTAATGACACGCTGCAACCCCCTTGGTAGCGCTGCCCGTCTTCTGGCATCATTGTTTGGCTGCCTGCGCCTCTGCGGCCGCCCTGACCCACACAACGCCCCTCGGTGTCTTATTTATTGGGACTGCGAGGGTGTGATTGATGGGCAGGATCAGTGCATCAGTTCGCCTGTCCCTCCTCTCCTTCCGCCTTCTTCGGACTGTGCGGCTTCATGGCCGTGGCATGCGATAAGGGATCAGATGACGCCGCACAGTCTGAAGCGGGTGTAAGGACCCGAGTGTGAGAGGCGAACATATGTGCTGCGCCAGGCCCTGAATCCCAGCCCCGCAGTGTTTTAACAATGTTAAGACACTGCGGGGCTGGGATTCATGGGCATCGCGAACCGCACCGGCCGACATTACATGATGCCAGAAGATGGGCAGCGCTAACGGCGCTAGGCCAGGGGATAACACGACAGCGCAGACTCCTGTACAGCAAATAACAACGCTCGGGAGGCTGCACCCAGCACCAAGGTGGGATTCTTGACACCTGTGCTGCGTCTCATTACAAAGGGAACTCTCGCCTCCATTACACAGTTTGACTGTCTAAAGGGCTAAATGTTATACGTGTTCCATTCAGCGTGTGCAAGGAGAAAAATTACAAGAGCAACCTTTGACTTGCGCAGCACTGCTGCTGCATAAGCTGTGGCTCTTCTACTTTGTAACCCCTGAGGGGGGGTTAAAGGTGACTTTTGAAATCGGTTCAATTAGGCTTCGGCCTACACTCTGCTCCACCTGCAGAGCCCGGGCTCCAACAACGCTAGTTGCTGTCCGGAAGTGCTGGCTGCACAGAGCCAAACACCTCGCCAATGTGTCAGTGGGGTCCAGCACCGCCAGCTGTTCCCCTGCTGTGTAGCCGGCAACGTGTCCTGCAAAAGCCACGCAGACACAACACACCCAAAGCTGCCGCCTGTGCAGGCTTCGGCCTACACTCCCCTCCCCCTGCTCCTCCTCCTCCTGCTCCTCCTCCTGCTGTCCCTGGGCTCTAACACACCGCCAGTTTTTGCCCAGATGTGCTAGCTGCACAGAGAAAAACACCAGCCAATGTGTCAGTGGGGTCCAGCACCGCCAGCTGTTCCCCTGCTGTGCAGCCGGCAACGTGTCCTGCAAAAGCCACGCAGACACAAGAACTGAAATTGAAGGGAACCTGTCCCCCCTCCCCCAGGCGTTTTTACGTTATCCAGCCACCTTGTACAGCGGTAATGCTGCATGTGTGCAAGGTGGCTCAGAAACGTATTCTCCTCGCACATGTGGAACTGAAAACACGTCTGCAATGTGTCCTCTGTGTGACCATTTAACCGTCCCGGTGGTGTGACTTTCCTTTGTAATGACACGCTGCAACCCCCTTGGTAGCGCTGCCCGTCTTCTGGCATCATTGTTTGGCTGCCTGCGCCTCTGCGGCCGCCCTGACCCACACAACGCCCCTCGGTGTCTTATTTATTGGGACTGCGAGGGTGTGATTGATGGGCAGGATCAGTGCATCAGTTCGCCTGTCCCTCCTCTCCTTCCGCCTTCTTCGGACTGTGCGGCTTCATGGCCGTGGCATGCGATAAGGGATCAGATGACGCCGCACAGTCTGAAGCGGGTGTAAGGACCCGAGTGTGAGAGGCGAACATATGTGCTGCGCCAGGCCCTGAATCCCAGCCCCGCAGTGTTTTAACAATGTTAAGACACTGCGGGGCTGGGATTCATGGGCATCGCGAACCGCACCGGCCGACATTACATGATGCCAGAAGATGGGCAGCGCTAACGGCGCTAGGCCAGGGGATAACACGACAGCGCAGACTCCTGTACAGCAAATAACAACGCTCGGGAGGCTGCACCCAGCACCAAGGTGGGATTCTTGACACCTGTGCTGCGTCTCATTACAAAGGGAACTCTCGCCTCCATTACACAGTTTGACTGTCTAAAGGGCTAAATGTTATACGTGTTCCATTCAGCGTGTGCAAGGAGAAAAATTACAAGAGCAACCTTTGACTTGCGCAGCACTGCTGCTGCATAAGCTGTGGCTCTTCTACTTTGTAACCCCTGAGGGGGGGTTAAAGGTGACTTTTGAAATCGGTTCAATTAGGCTTCGGCCTACACTCTGCTCCACCTGCAGAGCCCGGGCTCCAACAACGCTAGTTGCTGTCCGGAAGTGCTGGCTGCACAGAGCCAAACACCTCGCCAATGTGTCAGTGGGGTCCAGCACCGCCAGCTGTTCCCCTGCTGTGTAGCCGGCAACGTGTCCTGCAAAAGCCACGCAGACACAACACACCCAAAGCTGCCGCCTGTGCAGGCTTCGGCCTACACTCCCCTCCCCCTGCTCCTCCTCCTCCTGCTCCTCCTCCTGCTGTCCCTGGGCTCTAACACACCGCCAGTTTTTGCCCAGATGTGCTAGCTGCACAGAGAAAAACACCAGCCAATGTGTCAGTGGGGTCCAGCACCGCCAGCTGTTCCCCTGCTGTGCAGCCGGCAACGTGTCCTGCAAAAGCCACGCAGACACAAGAACTGAAATTGAAGGGAACCTGTCCCCCCTCCCCCAGGCGTTTTTACGTTATCCAGCCACCTTGTACAGCGGTAATGCTGCATGTGTGCAAGGTGGCTCAGAAACGTATTCTCCTCGCACATGTGGAACTGAAAACACGTCTGCAATGTGTCCTCTGTGTGACCATTTAACCGTCCCGGTGGTGTGACTTTCCTTTGTAATGACACGCTGCAACCCCCTTGGTAGCGCTGCCCGTCTTCTGGCATCATTGTTTGGCTGCCTGCGCCTCTGCGGCCGCCCTGACCCACACAACGCCCCTCGGTGTCTTATTTATTGGGACTGCGAGGGTGTGATTGATGGGCAGGATCAGTGCATCAGTTCGCCTGTCCCTCCTCTCCTTCCGCCTTCTTCGGACTGTGCGGCTTCATGGCCGTGGCATGCGATAAGGGATCAGATGACGCCGCACAGTCTGAAGCGGGTGTAAGGACCCGAGTGTGAGAGGCGAACATATGTGCTGCGCCAGGCCCTGAATCCCAGCCCCGCAGTGTTTTAACAATGTTAAGACACTGCGGGGCTGGGATTCATGGGCATCGCGAACCGCACCGGCCGACATTACATGATGCCAGAAGATGGGCAGCGCTAACGGCGCTAGGCCAGGGGATAACACGACAGCGCAGACTCCTGTACAGCAAATAACAACGCTCGGGAGGCTGCACCCAGCACCAAGGTGGGATTCTTGACACCTGTGCTGCGTCTCATTACAAAGGGAACTCTCGCCTCCATTACACAGTTTGACTGTCTAAAGGGCTAAATGTTATACGTGTTCCATTCAGCGTGTGCAAGGAGAAAAATTACAAGAGCAACCTTTGACTTGCGCAGCACTGCTGCTGCATAAGCTGTGGCTCTTCTACTTTGTAACCCCTGAGGGGGGGTTAAAGGTGACTTTTGAAATCGGTTCAATTAGGCTTCGGCCTACACTCTGCTCCACCTGCAGAGCCCGGGCTCCAACAACGCTAGTTGCTGTCCGGAAGTGCTGGCTGCACAGAGCCAAACACCTCGCCAATGTGTCAGTGGGGTCCAGCACCGCCAGCTGTTCCCCTGCTGTGTAGCCGGCAACGTGTCCTGCAAAAGCCACGCAGACACAACACACCCAAAGCTGCCGCCTGTGCAGGCTTCGGCCTACACTCCCCTCCCCCTGCTCCTCCTCCTCCTGCTCCTCCTCCTGCTGTCCCTGGGCTCTAACACACCGCCAGTTTTTGCCCAGATGTGCTAGCTGCACAGAGAAAAACACCAGCCAATGTGTCAGTGGGGTCCAGCACCGCCAGCTGTTCCCCTGCTGTGCAGCCGGCAACGTGTCCTGCAAAAGCCACGCAGACACAAGAACTGAAATTGAAGGGAACCTGTCCCCCCTCCCCCAGGCGTTTTTACGTTATCCAGCCACCTTGTACAGCGGTAATGCTGCATGTGTGCAAGGTGGCTCAGAAACGTATTCTCCTCGCACATGTGGAACTGAAAACACGTCTGCAATGTGTCCTCTGTGTGACCATTTAACCGTCCCGGTGGTGTGACTTTCCTTTGTAATGACACGCTGCAACCCCCTTGGTAGCGCTGCCCGTCTTCTGGCATCATTGTTTGGCTGCCTGCGCCTCTGCGGCCGCCCTGACCCACACAACGCCCCTCGGTGTCTTATTTATTGGGACTGCGAGGGTGTGATTGATGGGCAGGATCAGTGCATCAGTTCGCCTGTCCCTCCTCTCCTTCCGCCTTCTTCGGACTGTGCGGCTTCATGGCCGTGGCATGCGATAAGGGATCAGATGACGCCGCACAGTCTGAAGCGGGTGTAAGGACCCGAGTGTGAGAGGCGAACATATGTGCTGCGCCAGGCCCTGAATCCCAGCCCCGCAGTGTTTTAACAATGTTAAGACACTGCGGGGCTGGGATTCATGGGCATCGCGAACCGCACCGGCCGACATTACATGATGCCAGAAGATGGGCAGCGCTAACGGCGCTAGGCCAGGGGATAACACGACAGCGCAGACTCCTGTACAGCAAATAACAACGCTCGGGAGGCTGCACCCAGCACCAAGGTGGGATTCTTGACACCTGTGCTGCGTCTCATTACAAAGGGAACTCTCGCCTCCATTACACAGTTTGACTGTCTAAAGGGCTAAATGTTATACGTGTTCCATTCAGCGTGTGCAAGGAGAAAAATTACAAGAGCAACCTTTGACTTGCGCAGCACTGCTGCTGCATAACCTGTGGCTCTTCTACTTTGTAACCCCTGAGGGGGGGTTAAAGGTGACTTTTGAAATCGGTTCAATTAGGCTTCGGCCTACACTCTGCTCCACCTGCAGAGCCCGGGCTCCAACAACGCTAGTTGCTGTCCGGAAGTGCTGGCTGCACAGAGCCAAACACCTCGCCAATGTGTCAGTGGGGTCCAGCACCGCCAGCTGTTCCCCTGCTGTGTAGCCGGCAACGTGTCCTGCAAAAGCCACGCAGACACAACACACCCAAAGCTGCCGCCTGTGCAGGCTTCGGCCTACACTCCCCTCCCCCTGCTCCTCCTCCTCCTGCTCCTCCTCCTGCTGTCCCTGGGCTCTAACACACCGCCAGTTTTTGCCCAGATGTGCTAGCTGCACAGAGAAAAACACCAGCCAATGTGTCAGTGGGGTCCAGCACCGCCAGCTGTTCCCCTGCTGTGCAGCCGGCAACGTGTCCTGCAAAAGCCACGCAGACACAAGAACTGAAATTGAAGGGAACCTGTCCCCCCTCCCCCAGGCGTTTTTACGTTATCCAGCCACCTTGTACAGCGGTAATGCTGCATGTGTGCAAGGTGGCTCAGAAACGTATTCTCCTCGCACATGTGGAACTGAAAACACGTCTGCAATGTGTCCTCTGTGTGACCATTTAACCGTCCCGGTGGTGTGACTTTCCTTTGTAATGACACGCTGCAACCCCCTTGGTAGCGCTGCCCGTCTTCTGGCATCATTGTTTGGCTGCCTGCGCCTCTGCGGCCGCCCTGACCCACACAACGCCCCTCGGTGTCTTATTTATTGGGACTGCGAGGGTGTGATTGATGGGCAGGATCAGTGCATCAGTTCGCCTGTCCCTCCTCTCCTTCCGCCTTCTTCGGACTGTGCGGCTTCATGGCCGTGGCATGCGATAAGGGATCAGATGACGCCGCACAGTCTGAAGCGGGTGTAAGGACCCGAGTGTGAGAGGCGAACATATGTGCTGCGCCAGGCCCTGAATCCCAGCCCCGCAGTGTTTTAACAATGTTAAGACACTGCGGGGCTGGGATTCATGGGCATCGCGAACCGCACCGGCCGACATTACATGATGCCAGAAGATGGGCAGCGCTAACGGCGCTAGGCCAGGGGATAACACGACAGCGCAGACTCCTGTACAGCAAATAACAACGCTCGGGAGGCTGCACCCAGCACCAAGGTGGGATTCTTGACACCTGTGCTGCGTCTCATTACAAAGGGAACTCGCGCCTCCAACACAGTTTGACTGTATAAAGGGCTAAATGTTATACGTGTTTCATTCAGCGTGTGCAAGGAGCGAAATTAAAAGAGCAACCTTTGACTTGTGCAGCACTACTGCTGCATAAGCTGTGGCTCTTCTACTTTCTAACCCCTGAGGGGGGGTTAAAGGTTACCTTTGAAATTGGTTCAAGTAGGCTTCGGCCTACACTCTGCTCCCCCTGCAGAGCCCGGGCTACAACACCGCTCGTTGCTGTCCGGAAGTGCTGGCTGCACAGAGCCAAACACCTCGCCAATGTGTCAGTGGGGTCCAGCACCGCCAGCTGTTCCCCTGCTGTGCAGCCGGCAACGTGTCCTGCAAAAGCCACGCAGACACTTGCTCTTGTACCTTCTGCTCCACATCCTGGTTCCAGTACCGTCAGCTGGTTCCGGGCAGAGCCTTTGGCTTAGGTGCCTCCCTCTGGGTATCCGAGTTCCACCAACGTCAGGTGGTCCTTGGTAGTGCTTTCAGGCACGGGTACCTCCTGCTTAGTAACCGGGTTCCAGTAACGTCAGCTGGTCCTCGGTAGTTCCATTGGCTCTTGGACCTTCGGCTACCCATCCGGGTTCCAGCACCGTCAGCTGGTTCTCGGCAGTGTCTTTTGCTCTTGTACCTTCTGCTCCCCATCCTGGTTCCAGTACCGTCAGCTGGTTCCGGGCAGAGCCTTTGGCTTAGGTGCCTCCCTCTGGGTATCCGAGTTCCACCAACGTCAGGTGGTCCTTGGTAGTGCTTTCAGGCACGGGTACCTCCTGCTTAGTAACCGGGTTCCAGTAACGTCAGCTGGTCCTCGGTAGTTCCATTGGCTCTTGGACCTTCGGGTAGCCATCCGAGTTCCAGTTCCATCAGCTGGTTCTCGGCATTTTCTCAGCCTTCTTGTACCTTCTGCTACATTTCCAAGTTCAAGAGACTAAACACGATGACCCGGAAGAACACCCCTAAGATGACGACGACACCAGAGACGACAACCACCGTGATGACGACGACCCTGGAGACGATGACCCTGAAGACCACCCCGATGACGACGACCCCGGAGACCACCCCGATGACGACGACCCCGGAGACGACGACCCTGGAGACGACGACGACCTGGAAGACCGAGAAGCAGAAGAACAAGAGGCTGCAGAACAAAGAGCAGAAGGACATTAAGCATAACACAAAATATCAGAGCAAAAAAATATTATGTAAATTATAAGCAGAAGAAGACTAAGCAGTGTATGGGGGTGAGTCCGTTCCTCCTCGTGGTGCCCCTGGATAAAGCCTGATGCTGCAGGCCAAACTGAACGCGGACAAATGTAACTGGTTTGTGACAGGCAGAACGGAAGGTGTAATCTTCAAACTTTTATAGATAACAACTACGGGAATGCCTGTCACAAATAAGAATATGATGAAGAAGTTGAATATGATGAAGATAATAGTAAAATAAAAAGAATATGAACAATGTAACCCAAAAAATAATAGGTAGAAGATGAAGAAGAAGATGAATAAGGTGAAGAAGTTGATGTCAAAGAAGCTGATGATGAGGATAATTAAGAAGAAAGCGTGGGAGAAGTAAAAAAGAAGGTGAAGGGCGTGGAAGTAGTGAAACATCAATATCTGACATAAAAAAAAAAAAAAATAACATAGTCAAATTCTTTCTAACGCCGAACTTCATAAAAAAAAATTAAAAATCCTGCTATTCTATTACATTGGGCTAAACCTCTGTCCCTTTAATATCTCCGCCACGTCCCCCAATACATCCTACATTATTCTTAGTTGTTTTCCTTCATGTAGAATGAACCTACAAGTTTATAAAGGGTTTATTTTAATTCCGATATTTTCGTCCCATTGACTTGCATTGGGATCGGGTATCGGTATCGGATTGGATCCGATATTTTGACGGTATCGGCCGATACTTTCCGATACCGATACTTTCCGATATCGGAAAGTATCGCTCAACACTAATGGCAACACAATCTCTTGATTTCTATTTTTAATTGTTCCTACTTTTGGAATAAATGAGGGGTCCAGTTGAAGGATTATACAATCGACTCTAACCTGGAGGTACGGGTCCCTAGTACACAGGGCCTGAATTTCCCCCACCCTTTTAGCCGTGGTAATTGCTACTAGAAATGCCGTTTTACGGGTGAGGACCGAAATGGGCATATTATCAGTAGAAGCATAGAGGTCTTTACAGAGGAACCTGAGGACCAGATTAAGGTCCCAGGAAGGTGATAAGTGTCTAATAGTAGGGCGCAACCTCTGTGTGGCTCTGATAAATCTAACTATCCACGGGTGAGTTGCTAGGGGATAGTCGAGAAAGGAGCTAAGTGCCGAGATCTGCACTTTCAAGGTGCTAGGTTTGAGACCTTTGTCAAACCCAGCCTGAAGGAAATCCAGGATTCTGGGTAAGTCGGGAGTGCCTGCCGCAACCTCAGACCTGCCACCTTCCATACAGAATCGCTTCCAGATCTTCAGGTAAATTGCTGATGTAACCGGCTTCCTACTGGACTTGATAGTAGTTATCACACGACTCGATAGACCCTTTGCCTTCAAGATGAGCCCTTCAGGATCCATGCTGAGAGACGGAGCTTCTCTGGGTTTGGGTGAAGTACCGGACCCTGGTGGATAACATCCGCTCTGAGAGGAAGCTCTACTGGATTCGCGATCGCCAGCTCTAGTAGAAGAGAGAACCAGCTCCTTCTTGGCCAGTATGGAACAATCAATATGACACGAGCTCGATCCTGTTTGATCTTTCTGAGAATAGCCGGGACTAATGCCAGAGGAGGAAATGCTTACGAGAGAGGTTCCGTCCAAACCTGGCTCAGAGCGTCTATTCCTTCCGGAAGATCCTGAGGGTTCAGTGAGAAGAATCTTGAGACCTTCAAATTTCTCCTGCTTGTGAATAGGTCTATACAGGGAGTTCCCCAGCGTAGACATAACTCCTGGAAGATGTCCTGGTTGAGTTCCCATTCTGTTGCAAACACTCTTTTTCTGCTGAGGTAGTCTGCTATGACATTCTTGGAGCCTTCCAGGTGAATCGCTGAAATGGATAGGACTGATCTTTCTGCCCACCGAAATATTCGCTCCGCCAATTCCTGAAGCGGATGGTGTCTTGCGCCTCCCTGATGCTTCAGGAAAGAGACTGTTGTCACATTGTCGGACATTATTCTGACATGGCGATTCCTTAGGATATGGCGGTTCCTTCTCAAGGCTTCCCAAACAGCGTACAGCTCTTTGAAGTTGGAGGAGCTGTGGATAACATCCTCCGGCCATCTCCCTTGAAGGAACCTGTCTTCTAAGTGGGCTCCCCAGCCCCAGGCGCTGGCATCTGTAGTCACTACTACGTAGGGTTCGGCAGACCATAACACTCCTTTCCTTAAGTTTTCTGGCTCTGTCCACCAGAGGAGAGACCTTCTTACTAGAGGAGATAGCCTTAAAGTACTGTCCAGAGAAGACAGGCGTCTGTCCCATTTGGAAAGGATTAGTTTCTGCAGTGGTCTTGAATGGAACTGAGCCCATCTTACACACGGAATGCAGGCCGTCATTAGACCGAGGACTCTCATGGCCACCCTTATTGATCCCCTGTGCCTTAAGAGGAGCCGAATTTGGGACTGTACTGCTTCCAGCTTGGACTCGGGTAGGAGGGATATTCTGTTTGTCGAGTCCAGATACACTCCCAGAAAGGTCTTCCTGTGTTCTGGTGTTAGGTCGGATTTTTGCCAATTTGTGACCCATCCTAATTCCTCCATCAGTGCGATGGTTCGGTTCCTGTGGTCTGAAAGAATCTCTGACGTTCTTGCTACTAGAAGGAAGTCGTCGAGGTATGGGACTATAATGATCCCTTGATTTCTTAGGAAAGCGACAATCTCCGATACCAGCTTTGTAAAGATATGAGGTGCTGAGGCAAGACCAAACGGAAGGCAATGGAACTGGTAGTGACAGGTCCCGGATGGCAGAACTACCGCAAACCTCAGAGGTTTCTGAGACGAGGGGTGGACTGGGACCTGATAGTAGGCACTCTTCAGGTCGAGAGTGCACATCACGGCATTCTGATCTATGAGAAGAATTGCTGATCGAATAGACTCCATACGGAACCTCTTGTACCTTACCCAGGCATTCAGAGGCTTCAGATTTATTATGGTGCGAGATTCGCCGGATGGTTTTGCTATGGAGAAAAGGGAGGAGTAATGACCCTGGCTTACTTCCGGAAGTGGCACTGGCACTATGACCTCTGAGGAGAGCATATCCCTTAGGTCTATCATCATAGGGGAGTCTCGCATTATCACCGTAGGCGCGATAAATCTGTCTGGTGGAGGGGAGTAAAGCTCGATATGGTAGCCTTCTGACACCGTCCGAAGGACCCACTTGTTTTGGGTGATTCGGGCCCATTTGTGCGCGAAGTGACGGAGCCTTCCCCCTGTAAGTGTGGCGTCATTGAGTCTTAGATTTTGAGGAGGGACTGAAGAAGAAACTTCTGTTTCTATTGCCCTGGTTATGGGATCCCCTATAGATCCTCTATGGGATCTACCTCCTCTAACGTCAGACTGCCTTCGGAAGGGGAATCCCCTCCGAAAGGACTGAGGTTTCCTAGTTTTCTCCTCCGGAAACCCTTTCTTTTTGTCGGAAGCTGACTCTAGGATAGTATCTAGAGGGGGCCCGAATACCCGTGTTCCGGAGAAGGGAATTGAACATAGCTTTGATTTAGAAGCACTATCCCCAGACCAAGATCTTAGCCAGACTGCCCTCCTAGCCGCGTTGGATAGAGAACCGCTTCTAGCCGAGAATCTGACTGACTCAGCAGTCATATCGGACAGAAAGGCCGTGGCGGACCTCATGATAGGAAGGGACTTTAGGATCTCAGATCTCGGAGTCTTATTGGACAGGTGCTCCTCTAATTGACCCATCCAAAGGTACATAGACCGAGCTACCGAAGTAGCTGCTATGTTGGTTTTTATTAGAGCTGTGGAAGATTCCCAGGCTCTCTTCAAAAGTATGTCAGTTTTTCTATCCATGGGATCGCGCAGGCTTGAAGAGTCCTCGAATGGTATGGCTTTCTTCTTAGCCACCTTCGCCACCGGGACATCGACTTTAGGAATTTCTTCCCATAATTTTACGTCCTCAGGTTCGAACGGCAGACGAGCTTTGAAGTCTTTAGATAGCACCAGCCGGCGTTCTGCTTCTTTCCACTCCTCCAGTATCATGGCCTTAATATGTTCGCTAACCGGGAACACAGTCTGCTGACGTGACATAAGTACCCCGAACATCAGGTCCTGCCTGGATTGTGGCTTAGGTGTCTCTTCTATCTGCATGGTGCATCGCACCGCCTGCACGAGATCATTCGTCTCTTCTGCCTGGAAGAGATATTTTCTTTGGTGGTCCTGGCTTCCTGACGGAAGCTCGCCCTCCTCTTCTGAGACGAAGTCTTCTGAGTCAGACTTGTCTTCAGAAGTAAACTCTGGTTCTCTTAAGTCTCGCTCCCGTCTGGCCCTCTTGCGGCTGGGAATAGGGCTGGATTTCTGCACCATACTAGACAAAGAAGCTTGCACTTCTTCATGTATCAGGGATCTCATCTCAGATAGCAAAGCAGGCTGTTCGTCCCTCACGACCCTAGACGTACACTCTGCACACAAGGTTTTCCCATGGGAATCCGGGAGCTTCGAATTACAAATAGGGCATCTAGCAGACTTCCCCGAGGCCTTGCCAGATTTCTTAGCTTGACCAGAGGGACCAGAGGGGCCAGCAGGGGTTCCCCTATCCTTAAATGACATAAGATAGGGATAAGCACTGGGGTAAGCCTGCTCCCGTGTGCGGATGGGGGGATCTGCGCTATGCGCACTTACCACCTCCTCGACTGGCATACTTGCTTCCATGACGAGGGTAGCAGGTCCCCGCAGCTCGTAGCGCCGGATCAGGAGCGCTTCAGCCGTTATGCGGTCCACGCTGGAACGCATGCTTTCCCCTTCACATGCAGTGTTACCGGAAGTGATGGTAATGGATGCCGAAAACTGAAAGTGACGCGTCCCCGGGCACTTCCGTCTGGAGACGCCGTGCTGAACACCACGCTGCTCCTGGAAGCCGCACACAGCATGGATGGCGTCCGCAGCCGAGAGCCTCCCACCGGGAGGAGCAGCTGCCACCAGGAGCCTCGTCCCTCCTGGTCTTTGGAGCAGAGGGACCCCCCTCCGGAGGGTTTCTGCCCTGAGCCTCTTGACAGGGGGAAGGGTATTGGCAAGCCGCACGATCCCCCTGAGCTCCGGTAAGCTTGCCGCTTTCACTCGTGCGTCCCTTCCTTGCAGGGACAGGAAAAACACTGAGGATTGGGGTGGGACATGACCTTTTAAACTCGTGTGTTTCCTGTCCCAGCAAGGGGAGGAGGACGTCCTCCAGGGTGCTGTCAGGAGGACGTCCTGGAAAATACGGATGGCACACAATGATTCTCTATGGCCCAGCTTCTATCTGCCGTATTTTACGGATCCATATTATACGGTCTTGTACGGCCGTAGAAAATCGCAGCATGCTGCGTTTGTCAGCGTGTTGCGCAAAAAATACACCAAAGAAAGTCTATGGGGGTGCAAAAAATACGGATTACACACAGACCAGCAGTGTGACTTGTGAGAAATATGCCAGACATCACCAGACATCTCCAGGTGCCAGGAGTTGTGCCAAGCCCTCAATCAGGAAGCTCAAACATGCTAATTAGCAGAAAAAGCCACACAGACATCCGGGAAGTCTGGTGCTCACCTCCACGGAGTTCCAAGCAGCATGGCCAGCATAATCAATGTGGATATGCTCCTCATCCTGGTCCAAGAAAGGCCTGAGATCTGGGACCAGCATGATACAAACTATGCCAACCGGGCCAGGAAAGAGGCAGCTTGGAGGACCATCTGTGGGATCCTATTCCCAGATTATGCCCAACGCCCACATGCGGAGCAGACACAACTTTGTAAGTACACTCATGTTGTGACATTAATTAACTTTGAAAAATGGTTTACCTACATGATTGCAGGAAGAATAGTTTTGGCCTTAGTATGATTTCTTTTGCATTTTTCGGCAAAAACAAAGATGATTAACATGAGAAAGGGTTTACATACATAGCTAATATAGATGTTGCGTTGGGTACTATTTTTGTTTACGCCAAACTGGTACAGAGGGGACTGGACCCTGTCCTTGTGTTGTTTCTTTTTCTTGTGTATAATTTATTTATTTTTTTTTTTTAAGCAATTGTAACTTTATGCAAATCATTTAAGAAGGCATTTTATTATCATCGTTCAAATATGATCTATCAATGCCAACTGTTTTAAGCAATGTGCAGAATGAGCTTAAACATTATTTGTTACCATGTCATTGCAGTGGATGATGTTATGACACGATGGCGCATCATCAGGGACCAGTACCGGCGGGAAAGGCAGCAGCGGGCAAGAAGTGGGTCTGCAGCACCAACCAAAAAAGGAAGTACATATATTTCGATCGACTTTCCTTTTTGGATGCCAGTATGGATCTAAGACAGTAAGTAAAAACAACACAACACATTTTTTTTTTTTTACATTAGTGTTAATATTATTTTTTCTTGTTCTAGCGCCATTTATTCCATGGCGCTTTACATGTAAGGAGGGGTATACATATTCAAAAAAATATTTTAAAAAAATACAAAAGAATCATAACTGGTACAGGAGGAGAGAGGACCCTGCCCACAAAGCCTCACAAGCTACAACAAGGGATGGGTGAGAATACAGTAGGCGAGGGTAGAGCTGTACATGCAGTGGTTTGGTCGATCGGTGGTTACTGCAGGTTATATGGTTGTCGGAAGAGGTGGGTCTTCATGCTCTTTTTGAAGCTTGCAATGGTAGGCGAGAGTCTGGTGTGTTGTGGTAGTGGTTTCCACAGTAGGGGTGATACACGAGATAAATCTTGTATACGATTGTGGGAAGAGAAGATAAGAGGGGAGTACAGAAGGAGATCTTGTGAGGATCTGAGGTTGCGTGTAGGGAATTACCGAGAGACGAGGTCACACATGTATAATAAACTTATGTTAGAAAATGGCTCAAATATTTCTTTGGTGTATTATTTTAATTTTTTTCGTAACAGAACTCAATCCAACCTCACTGAGAGGGAGACCGGGTCGGACTTGGAGGTTGTGATAGATCCAGTTGCTGTTGACGAAGAGGTGGCAGGCCAATCTTTCACTTCCATATCCTCCATCCTTCCTGGAACATCGGCTTCTGTATCACAAGAGACTGCACCAAGTTTACAAGATGCATCACCATCAACATCAGCAGCACCACCTGATCCTGTAAGCCAGGAAGAGCATGGACACAGCAGCAGCCCTACTCTCCCACTGGTCTCCTCCCCACAGGCATCTGGGGCTTTACGCAGAGGCCGCAGAAGGAGAGAGCTGCAAGCTACTAGGAGGGATGTGGATGCTGGGGTCCTCAATTATTTGGCCAGGGCAGCCACGGATGATGGAGAGGAGGCCTTTGCTCGAAGCCTGGCCCAGTACCTTCGTCCCCTTCCCTGTGAGGTGAGGCTACGTGTGAGAGGGTGTATTCAAATCCTGATTGATTTAAGCACCCCTCCAAATAACCCCTATGAGGCTTTTTAATTTCTTGAGAGAAGGCAGCTTTCACAAACTAACCTCTTGCACCTTCAAATAACTCATCAGGTGCATGGTCAATCAGGATTTGAAGCACCTCCTCCATGTATGCCTACACCTCAACCCCTCCCAACCCAAAATCAACAAAGGCCAGCACCGTACCAAATGGCAGCCTACAACCCACCTTCCCAATATGGCCACTTTTCCAAACCCAGTGCTGTAGACTGGTCCCAACCTGGGTTTGGACAACATGGCCATTTTGGGGGTGGGTATGAGTCCAGCCAATATGTCGGTCAGCATGAGGGCCAGAGACAAATACCTTATGGGCAATACCCAACTGACCAATTTGAACAAGGCCTGTATTTGGCTCAGCAACCCACAGCATCCACACAGGGTGAAGGACAATTGGACCAACAAAGGCCCCCTGAACAGGACCCTGAGCTGCCGCCATCACCACCGCCAACTTACAGGAATCTGTAAGACAAAGTTTGTTTTTTTTCTTTGTTACGCATAACCATGTTTTGGGTTATTTTGTGCTGTATTTGCACTTTGTTCTGGTTTTTTATTCTTAAAAAATACAAACCAAGAAAAAACAATATAACCATATGAAAAAAATATGGTTAAAAATTTACAACAAAAGGCTTTTGCTCTAAGTAAAAAATGTCAAAAGCCAATTGATGTTTGTCGACCAATTATTCTTACATCATACACATATGCTCTGTTCATAATCATCTGATAATTAAGGAAATACAACACACAGAGTACTGTTTCTGTAGACAAAAATATTTTATATTGATAATATATTTTGAAAATAAGAAAATCACAACTGAGAAACAGCATAATCTTGCCAGGGAGTAGTACCCTGAGGAGAAACAAAATAATTTGTGAAAATATCTCTCACTTTGATTCCAGAAAGGGGACGGCGTGGAGGAGGGCCATATGGTGTAGGGCTACTCACATTGGGCAACATTTCTTCACCACGAACAGCTGACTGTCAATCATGAAGTCTAGTAAAATTGTGCAAAACAACACAAGCCTTAATCGCTTCATTAATAGTAGCCTCACTCAGCTGAATGGCAGACTGGAGGAGATGCCATTTGGCACACAGAATCCCAAAGGCACACTCCACCAGTCTACGCGCCCTGGAAAGCCTCAAATTAAAAACACGCTGCCGGTGATCCAGGTTGCGCCTGGGATAAGGCCTCATGACATTCCTTGTCAATTGGAAGGCCTCATCTCCCACAAGAACATATGGCACTGCTTGAGCATTGGAGCCTGAGAGTTGTTGTGGTGGTGGAAGGTCTAACTGGTTTTCACGTAGCCGCCGACCCATAATGGACAAATTAAAGACCCTTGAGTCTCCTGTTCGCCCATAGGCCTCAATGTCTACAATTATAAACCGGTAGTTAATGTCAACTACAGCTAACAGAACTACAGAGAAAAACTGCTTATAATTGTAGAATTGGGACCCAGAGTTCGGCAGCTTACGCACCCTGATATGTTTCCCATCCAGGGCTCCAATGCAGTGTGGGAAGTCACAGGTGTCCTTGAACCCACGGGCTATTTTTAGCCAATCAGCCATTTTTGGCTCAGGCATAACAAGTTCATGGAGTTTGTCCCATATTTCAATACATGTGGAACGCACAGTGCCAGAAATGGTGGAGCGACCAATGAGAAACTCCAGGTGTAGTCCCGCATAAGACAAGCCAGTTGACAGGAAGCTGAAAGGACACAAAAAACATATTAGTTAGGTAACAATAGTTTAGAGAACACATGATAAAGTATGTTGGTTAATCAAAAAAACAGGAATATCAATGAAAATAATCGATCTGTACCTAGTGTACATAAGTAGAACATTGAAAATAGGTATTTTTCTTGTGGTTTTGTCCTAAGGAAAACATATATTTAAAAATAGCTGATAGCAAACAACCATGAAAAAGAAAACATCATCAACATACAGTATGTGAGGATGTTGAATACATACCGTAAGGTAAGGAGAAGACGCGCCTCTGCGGATATGCTTTTTCGCATCCTGGTGTCCTGATATGTGAGGCCTGGACGTACTGTCTCCAACAAGATATCAAATGATGGTATTGTCATTCGACAATATACAGTGCCTACAAGTAGTATTCAACCCCCTGCAGATTTAGCAGGTTTACACATTTGGAATTAACTTGGCATTGTGACATTTGGACTGTAGATCAGCCTGGAAGTGTGAAATGCACTGCAGCAAAAAAGAATGTTATTTCTTTGTTTATTTTTTTTTTTAAATTGTGAAAAGTCTTTTCAGAGGGTCATTTATTATTCAACCCCTCAACCCACCAGAATTCTGTTTGGTTCCCCTAAAGTATTAAGAAGTAGTTCAGGCACGAAGAACAATGAGCTTCACATGTTTGGATTAATTATCTCTTTTTCCAGCCTTTTCTGACTATTTAAGACCCTCCCCAAACTTGTGAACAGCACTCATACATGGTCAACATGGGAAAGACAAAGGAGCATTCCAAGGCCATCAGAGACAAGATCGTGGAGGGTCACAAGGCTGGCAAGGGGTACAAAACCCTTTCCAAGGAGTTGGGCCTACCTGTCTCCACTGTTGGGAGCATCATCCGGAAGTGGAAGGCTTATGGAACTACTGTTAGCCTTCCATGGCCTGGACAGCCTTTGAAAGTTTCCTCCCGTGCTGAGGCCAGGCTTGTCCGAAGAGTCAAGGCTAACCCAAGGACAACAAGGAAGGAGCTCCGGGAAGATCTCATGGCAGTGGGGACATTGGTTTCAGTCAATACAAAAAGTAACGTACTCCATCGCAATGGTCTCCGTTCCAGACGAGCCCATAAGGTACCTTTACTTTCAAAGCGTCATGTCAAGGCTCATCTACAGTTTGCTCATGATCACTTGGAGGACTCTGAGACTGACTGGTTCAAGGTTCTCTGGTCTGATGAGACCAAGATCGAGATCTTTGGTGCCAACCACACACGTGACGCTTGGAGACTGGATGGCACTGCATACGACCCCAAGAATACCATCCCTACAGTCAAGCATGGTGGTGGCAGCATCATGCTGTGGGGCTGTTTCTCAGCCAAGGGGCATGGCCATCTGGTCCGCATCCATGGGAAGATGGATAGCACGGCCTACCTGGAGATTTTGGCCAAGAACCTCCGCTCCTCCATCAAGGATCTTAAGATGGGTCATCATTTCATCTTCCAACAAGACAACGACCCAAAGCACACAGCCAAGAAAACCAAGGCCTGGTTCAAGAGGCAAAAAATCAAGGTGTTGCAGTGGCCTAGTCAGTCTCCTGACCTTAACCCAATTGAAAACTTGTGGAAGGAGCTCAAGATTAAAGTCCACATGAGACACCCAAAGAACCTAGATAACTTGGAGAAGATCTGCATGGAGGAGTGGGCCAAGATAACTCCAGAGTCCTGTGCCAGCCTGATCAGGTCTTATAAAAGACGATTATTAGCTGTAATTGCAAACAAAGGTTATTCCACAAAATATTAAACCTAGGGGTTGAATAATAATTGACCCACACTTTTATGTTTAAAATTTATAAAAATTTAACTGAGCAACAAAACTTTTTGGTTTGTAAGATTTTTGCATCTGTTAATAAATCCTGCTCTTGTTTGAAGTTTGAAGGCTCTAACTTATTTGCATCTTATTAAACCTGCTAAATCTGCAGGGGGTTGAATACTACTTGTAGGCACTGTAGGTAGAACTTATCAGGATGTGCCCGCAGAGCTGTATAGAGCCTCTGAAAATGGCCTTTAGTGAGGCGTTGAGTCAAAAGAGGAAGCACCCACATTCTTCTCCTCCTTCGCGGATCTACAATCACAGGGTATGGCTGGCCAAACCGACGCGACAAGACCCAGTTAAACAAAACCCGCTGAGTTGGGGTGAAGTGCAGTAGGTCAGACATGGTGCAAACGTTAGCACAACACAACAACAGATGCACAACCACAAAATGGCTATATGGGAGGGTGCCACCTGTTGTAGAGGCCTTAAATAGGGTTGATGAGGCTTATTTAAATTAATTACAGCCTCTAAAACCGTTAAATGTCCATTTTGGCAGGTTGCGTGAAAAAAACGCATTACGGATGTGATACGGATTACATACGCAACATTACATGCGCAAAATACGCGACCACACCTTGCCTACTTATTACATACGGATCACCATTTTGGGAATTTTTCTGCGTATTACGGCCGTAATATACGCACCGTATTTACCTACACTGAGTGTGACGCCGGCCTTACTGAGATTTCTGGTAAGGACTGATACTCCACTTTTTTCTTTTTTTCTCTTCTCCCCAGGTCAACTGAAGATTTTCATATTTGACTACTGGATGATTGGGAGAATATGATTCACACTATACAGTGGGAATCTGATAGTGTGAGAGGGAAGAAGATCGTGAGAATCTGGAAACCAAAGAATGAGAAGAAAAAGACAAAACATGGACCAAAAGACTTAACTATTATAGGACTTATTTTTTTTAGGAATAATATTTGAATTATTTATTATTCTGATTTTGTGCTATATTTAGGGATTTTTGCCCTTACACACACACTTTCCAACGAGAACGACAACGATCCGTGACGTTGCAGCGTCCTTGATAGCGATCTCGTTGTGTTTGACATGCAGCAGCGATCTGGATCCCGCTGTGATATCGTTGGTCGGAGCTAGAAGGCCAGCACCTTATTTCGTCGTTAGGTCGGTGTGTATCGTCGTGTTTGACAGCAAAAGCAACGATGCCAGCAATGTTTTACAATGGTAACCAGGGTAAATATCGGGTTACTAAGCACAGGGCCGCGCTTAGTAACCCGATATTTACCCTGGATACCATTGTAAAAGTAAAAAAAAAAACAGTACATACTCACCTTCTGATGTCTGTCATGTCCCCCGGCATCCGCGCTGCTGCTCAGAGCTTCCTGCACTGAATGTGTCAGTGCCGGCCGTAAAGCCGAGCACAGCGGTGACGTCACTGCTGTGCTCTGCCGGCCCTGACACATTCAGTGAAGGAAGCTCTGAGCAGCAGCGTGGATGCCGGGGGACGTGACAGACATCAGAAGGTGAGTATGTAGTGTTTTTTTTTTTACTTTTACATTGGTAACCAGGGTAAATATCAGGTTACTAAGCGCGGCCCTGCACTTAGTAACCCGATGTTTACCCTGGTTACCCGGGTGCTGCAGGGGGACTTCGGCATCGTTGAAGACAGTTTCAACGATGCCGAAGTCGTTCCCCTGATCGTTGGTCGCTGGAGAGAGCTGTCTGTGTGACAGCTCCCCAGCGACCACACAGCGACTTACCAACGATCACGGCCAGGTCGTATCGCTGGTCGTGATCGTTGGTAAATCGCTATGTGTGACGGGGCCTTAAGTCATTACACTTAGGCTGCCGTCACACTAGCAGTAATTGGTCAGTATTTTACATCAGTATTTGTAAGCCAAAACGAGGAGTGGGTGATAAATGCAGAAGTTGTGCATATGTTTCTATTATACTTTTCCTCTAATTGTTCCATTCCTGGTTTTGGCTTAGAAATACTGATGTAAAATACTGACCAAATACTGCTAGTGTGATGGCAGCCTTAACCATTGTTTTGTCCGTGAATATATGTATGTTTTTCTCTGCAATATGATGTTATCATGTATATGCCCTTTTTGCCCCAATGTGCTTTCTTTGTCTCTTTGTGTCATGTAAGGCCCCTGTTCCTTTTGTTAGGGGCCATTATATCACCAACCTGCTGCCGTGCCACAACATTGCCATTCTGCCGCCATGCCACACCATGGCCCGGCTATGGCCAGACCATCGGCCAGATGTCCCGGCGTCACTTTGTTTGTCTGGGCTCCTGTTCGTGCTCGCATGCTTTATTTCACTGACTATCCATGTGCTGTCCTGCTGTGAAATCGCCGGATAACATAGTAACATAGTTATTAAGGTTGAAGGAAGACTTTAAGTCCATCTAGTTCAACCCATAGCCTATGCCCTAACATGTTGATCCAGAGGAAGGCAAAAAAAAACCCATGTGGCAAATAGTATGCTCCACTGTGGGGAAAAAAATTCCTTCCCGACTCCACACACGGCAATCAGACTAGTTCCATGGATCAACGCCCTATCAAGGAATCTAGTATATACTGTATACCCTGTAACATTATACTTTTCCAGAAAGGTATCCAGTCCACTCTTAAATTTAAGTAATGAATCACTCATTACAACATCATACGGCAGAGAGTTCCATAGTCTCACTGCTCTTACAGTAAAGAACCTGCACCTGTTATTATGCTTAAACCTTCTTTCCTCCAGACGTAGAGGATGCCCCCTTGTCCCTGTCTCAGGTCTATGACTAAAAAGATCATCAGAAAGGTCTTTGTACTGTCCCCTCATATATTTATACATTAAAATAAGATCCCCCTTAGTCTTTGTTTTTCCAAACTAAATAGCCCTAAGTGTAATAACCTATCTTGGTATTGCAGACCCCCCAGTCCTCTAATAACCTTGGTCGCTCTTCTCTGTACCCGCTGTAGTTCAGCTCTGTCTTTCTTATACACCGGAGACCAGAACTGTGCACAGTATTCTAAGTGTGGTCGAACTAGTGACTTGTATAGAGGTAAAATTATGTTCTCCTCATGAGCATCTACGCATCCCATTATTTTATTTGCCTTTGTAGCAGCTGCCTGACACTGGCCACTAAATGTGAGTTTGTCATCCACCCATACTCCCAGGTCTTTTTCATTTACGGTTTTGCCCAGAGTTTTAGAATTAAGCTCATAGTTATACATCTTATTATTTCTACCCAAGTGCATGACCTTACATTTATCCCCATTAAAACTCATTTGCCATTTATCAGCCCAAGCTTCTAGTTTACATAAATCATCCTGTAGTATAAAATTGTCCTCCTCTGTATTGATTACCCTGCAGAGTTTAGTGTCATCTGCAAATATTGAAATTCTACTCTGAATGCCCCCTACAAGGTAATTAATAAATATGTTTGTAATAATTATAGGGGATAACTCAGGAGTAGTGTTGAGCATTCCGATACCGCAAGTATTGGGTATCGGCCGATATTTGCGGTATCGGAATTCCGATGCCGAGTTCCGATATTTACCGCATATCGGATACCGGAATCGGAAGTTCCCAGAATTCAAACTGCACGAATTCAGCCAATGAGGAATGATTACAAGTGTGGGCACATCCTGTTCTGCATGGTGGGCATGTAACTACTGGCAAGGCTGTGATTGGCTGCTGAAATGATGTCATGATGCACTATAAAAATCGCTGCCGCCATTTCGGGCTCACTCTGCTGTGAATTCAGTTAGTGACAGGACACTGTGTTCTGACTGAGGGCCAGTTGAGGTAACGATTTGCTTCATTGTGCCTTACCCAGGCTAATTTAGCAACCGCTGTGTGAGAACCTTGCTTTTGCCTTGCAGCGCTGTTTTCACAGCTGTCTGCAAGGTCTCTGTGTGTGTGCGTGTGTGTGTGTGTGTGAGTGCAGCTCACTCTGTAGTCTGTGTGCAGCCACAGCCGGTTGTATTCAGCTCAGGGTGCTTCACTGCCTCATACTGTTCTATCCATTGTCCTTTTTTGCTATTAGTGCAGCCTGCTGCACTGTTTTTTCAAATATTTCCTATTAGTGGCTTTCCACCCGTATCCATCTAAATTGTGGAAAAACACTACATATGATAACATAGAGGAGGTTTTTTGGGGCCTTGCAGCACAGTTTACGGCTGTCTGCACGGTCTCCGTGTGAGTGCAGATCGCCCTGTAGTCTGTGTGCAGCCACAGCCGGTTGTATTCAGCTCAGGGTGCGTCACTGCCTCATACCGTAAAATACATTGTCCTTTTTTGCTAATAGTGCAGCCTGCTGCACATTTTATAAAATATTTCCTATTAGTGGCTTTCCACCCGTATCCAGCTAAATTGTTGAAAAACGCTACATAGGATAACATAGAGGAGTTTTTTTGGGCCTTGCAGCGCCGTTTACGGCTGTCTGCACGGTTTCCGTGTGAGTGCAGCTCGCTCTGTAGTCTGTGTGCAGCCACAGCCGGTTGTATTCAGCTCAGGGTGCGTCAATGCCTCATACCGTAAAATACATTGTCCTTTTTTGCTAATAGTGCAGCCTGCTGCACATTTTTTCAAATATTTCCTATTAGTGGCTTTCCACCCGTATCCAGCTAAATTGTGGAAAAACACTACATAGGATAACATAGAGGAGTTTTTTTGGGCCTTGCAGCGCCGTTTACGGCTGTCTGCACGGTCTCCATGTGAGTGCAGCTCGTTCTGTAGTCTGTGTGCAGCCACAGCCGGTTGTATTCAGCTCAGGGTGCGTCACTGCCTCATACCATAAAATACATTGTCCTTTTTTGCTAATAGTGCAGCCTGCTGCACATTTTTTCAGATATTTCCTATTAGTGGCTTTCCACCCGTATCCAGCTAAATTGTGGAAAAACACTACATAGGATAACATAGAGGAGTTTTTTTGGGCCTTGCAGCGCCGTTTACGGCTGTCTGCACGGTCTCCGTGTGAGTGCAGCTCGCTCTGTAGTCAGTTCTGCCCCCTAAAAAAATAAAGTTCAACAAACACACCACTTTACAGTTGTGTAGGCCACATTAACTCATATTAAAGTCTAGTCCACACTTTAGAAAATTAGTGTTTCTTATACCTGTTAGGAGCTGTTCAGGAATAAGCACACTAAGCCCTTAGTACTTTTCTGCTTATCTTTATCAGTCAACCAAGATGAAGAGGGCAGGGAGTAAGGCACATGGGAGTAAGGCACATGGGCGTGGGCGCGGAGCAGGGAGAGGACGTGGGGATTCTGTGCCTGCTGCGGGCACCGGTGACTCATCATCACCCAGTTTCAGCAGGGAACAGTCCTTCATGCGCTGCTTTGTAGGAGAGCGCCATACACCGCTGCTGCGTGAAGACCAAATTGAAGCCGTTGTCGGATGGATGGCAGCTAACGCATCGACTTCAATTAGCGCCACATCCTCTCAGGCACAGAGCACTGGAGAGCACCCATCTGTCTCTTCACCACCTGTCAAATTGCCCAGGCAGTCAGAGAGCCCAGGACAGGAGCCATCTCTACTTCTGTTCTCTGAATCTCTTGGCTTGGAAACAGGGGGCCAGCCAAGCAGCATTGGAGAAATGGAAGAAGAGGCAGTGTGCAGTGATGCCGAACAGCTTTGTCTCTCTGACTCTGAAGAGGCGGGTGGGCCAGTGCCTCCGGTCACCACACCGCAGTACGCATCTGATGATGACACTCAGGTGCCACTTTCTGGTGCGTGCTGTGCTGCCGAGACTACCCAGGAGGAGCAGTTGGTGGCAGAGGGTAGTGTAGATGATGAGGTCCTTGACCCATCGTGGCGTGAGGAACAGGAAAGTGGTGGGAGCAGCTCTGAGGAAGAGATTCCCCGAACGGGAGAAAGAGGGAGAGGGAGGGGGAAGACTGCGGAGCCTGTAGCCTCCACTTCGGCACCCGTTAGGAGCATGCCTCTTCCAAAAGCCAAAAAGGGCGCTCCCAAGACTTGCAGTGCCTGGTCCTTTTTTTACACAGTTGCAGATGACATTTGCTTTGTCAAATGCAAGGTGTGTCGTCAGAAAGTCAAAAGAGGGAGAAATGTCAGCAACCTCAATACCTCAAATATGTGGAAACATGTGCGGACCAGGCACGCGGTGGAGTTACAAAAACACACTGAAGACCTAGGCCAATCAACAGCGGCAGCTACCACCTCTTCAGCTCGTGTTGCCTCTTCCTCCAGCTCACACACAGCTGGTTCGGCTTCCTCCCAGGATCGCCATGGAAGAACCTCTGGCACTGTTGTCCAGAGACCCACTGTAATTCCACCCACAGCACCATGTTCCCAGTCATCCTCACACTCCCAGCCCAGTCTACAGCCATCAGTAGTACAGGCATGGGAGAAAAGGCGGCCATTCTCGGCAAACCACCCCCGAGCACAGGCTCTGAATGCTGGCATTGCAAATTACTGTCCCTTGAAATGCTCTCATTCAGGCTGGTGGAGACTGACAGCTTCCGTGACTTGATGGCATTGGCAGTCCCACAGTACAATGTGCCCAGCCGCTTTTATTTCAGCAGGCAAGCCGTCCCTGCCCTGCACAAGCATGTGGAGGGACACATAAAACACGCGCTACTGAACGCCATCAGTAGCAAGGTCCACCTCACCACCGATGCGTGGACCAGTCACCATGGACAGGGGCGATACTTGTCCCTCACTGCCCATTGGGTTAATGTTGTTGAGCCGGGTACAGATCGTGCGAGTGGCGCAGGACGTGTCCTGCCCACTCCAAGGATTGCAGGAATCCAGTCTGTACGCATTGACTCCTCCTCATACACAAGTTCCTCAGAATCATCGCTGCAGGAGCCGTCACAGTCCACCTCCACATGGACCTGTGAACGTTTACCTGTTACGACCGACATGAGAACAGCCGTGGCCAAACGTCAACAGGCCGTCTTGAAATTAATTTCTTTGGGGAATCGAAGCCACACAGCGCAGGAGCTCTGGAATGCCATCAAGTAGGAGAGCGATGTGTGGTTTGTGGCAGCGAATCTCCAGCCAGGCATGGTAGTGTGTGACAATGGCCGAAATCTGGTGGCAGCTCTGGGCCTCGGCAACCTCACTCACATCCCATGTCTGGCACATGTGCTCAACTTGGTCGTGCAGAGTTTTTTGAGGGACTATCCGGATCTTGATGCACTGCTGCACAAGGTCCGCCTAGAGTGTGCTCACTTGCGGCGTTCCTGCACGGCAAAATTGCACATTGCAGCTCTGCAGCGCCGATTCCGCCTTCCGGAACATAGCATCATATGTGACCTACCAACCAGGTGGAATTCCACGTTACATATGTTGGAGCGGTTGTGTGAGCAGCAGCAAGCAGTAATGGAGTACCAGCTGCATCAGGCGCAAAGAAGTCACACTCCGCGACGTTCAGACTTCACAACCACAGAGTGGGCCACTATGAAGGACGTCTGCCAGGTTTTGCGTCCCTTCGATTATTCCACGCGGATGGCGAGTGCAGATGATGCACTAGTCAGCATGACTGTCCCCCTTATCTGCCTGCTTCAACAAACACTGCAAGCTCTAAGGGATGATGTTGTGGAAGAGGTGGAGGATGAGGAGTCACCATTTCCATCAGCTTCTGGACAGTCAGCGCCATGTGGTTCCTCACAAAGGCGTAGGCAGGAGACACTTTGTGAGGAGGATGAGGAGGAGTCAATGGAGGAGGAAGACATCGGTCCAGAGGAGGGTTACACAATTGTCCAGTAGTCAGTGTGTACAGCGAGGGTGGGGTGATGAAGAGCGGGCAGAGATCACGCCTCAAGCAGGGGACAGCGTTTCTTGGCCAGTTGGCAGTCTGCAGCCCATGGTTGATTACATGCTGCAGTGCCTGAGAAACGACCACCGCATTGCCCACATTCTCAACATGGCTGATTATTGGCTGTACACCCTCCTCGATCCTGGCTACCGGGACAACGTACAAAGCCTCATCACACCGTTGAACCGGGAGCGTAAAATGTGGGAGTACCAAAACACACTGGTGAATTCCATCATCTTCTCCAGTCCAACTGAGAGCAGTGCTGCTAGTGCTTTACAAAGCAGCTCAGTGCGTCGAGGCAGTGGAGGAGGCTCTGCACAAAGAGGGAGCAGAAGCAGTGCCTCTGCCCAAGGCAAGACCAGTATGGCCCAACTGTAGCACAGTTTTGTGTGCCCGCCACAAATGTCTACACCATCACAGGTGGCTCCAGTCAGCAGGAGGCAACGGTTCCGTCAGATGGTGACAGACTACATGTCTTGCCCTCTTACTGTACTCCCAGACAGCTCTTCCCCTTTCAAGTTTTGGGTCTCTAAGCTGGATACATGGCCAGAGCTTAGCCAGTATGCATTGGAGGTGCTGGTTTGCCCTGCGGCTAGTGTATTATCGGAACGCGTCTTTAGTGCTGCAGGTGGTGTACTAACAGACCGTCGCATGCGACTATCCTCCGATAACGTTGACCGGCTTACTTTTCTGAAAATGAACCAGGCCTGGATCTCGCAGGAATTTGCCACTCCTCTTCCTGATTAATTAATTGGGTGACTGTCTACAGTATCCAGGTCTCCTGTTGTGTTCATCTTTCTACCACCTGAACTGTAATTCCTGGGCTCCAACACCGCCAGTTGAGGCTCAGAAGTGCCGTCTGCACAGTCAAAACATACAACCCACTGTTACTGGGTTTCAGTAATGTCAGCTGATCCCCAGCTGTGTAGCCGACAATGTGTCCCGCGACCGCCACGCTGACACAACAACTGAAATTTAAGGGAACCTGTCCCCCCCAGGCGTTTGTTACTGAAAGAGCCACCTTGTGCAGCAGTAATGCTGCACAAGGAAAAGGTAGCTCTTTTAGTTTAGCTCCTTGCACACGCAGAACTTAACATTTATAAAATGTGTCCACTGATACCGTAAAACCGTCCCGGAGGTGGGACTTTCCTTCGTAATGGGACGCAGCACAGCCGTCATTCCTACCCCCTTGGTGCTATGCGCCGCCTCCTCAGCGTTGTTTGAATCTGTCCCGAAGCCTGCGCTGTTATGTTATTGTAGCGCCCCCACTGCCGCAGGGCCGAGGGGTACCAGGTACCGGGCCTCTGAGTCTCTGCTCCTGGGGTTGTCACGGCGGGTAGGCCCCGGTCCGTGACCCTGCCGTGGGGCGCACAGTGAATGATAGGTGTGGATGTTGGTAGTGGTGGTGCGGTGCAGTAAATAACGAGGACACCAGGTTGCAGTCTCTTTACCTCTTTACTGAAGATCTCTGAGTCCACAGTCCAGAATACGGTTCACCAGGCTGCGCAAGTCCGGCCGGTCCAATGGCACCTCCAGAGTTCTCTTCACAGGTGGAAATCGGTGCCTTCCTTCTAGCGCTATGTGTTGCGGTCCTTCCCTGCTGTGCTTACGGAAAGTCCCCACAACCGTTGTGTCTGTTTCTTAAGTTCCCTCACAACTCGATTAAATGATGTTCTTCTAATCCTCCGTCCCTCCCTGATGTTCTGGTTGGGACGGCACCCGTTTGACGGGTAGGCTCGGAGCTCTTCCGGGACCCTAGAGTCGCCCCTCTCCACAAGGTGCCCCCCAAGACTTCATAGGTGATTTGTGTGAGACAGCCCACCTTAGACTGACTGTCCTGCCGCTGTTTAGAGTATTGCTTGAAGCTGAATGTTATAATACTCCCTCGGCATTCCGGCCACCGGTAGTGCGCCTCAGTAGGGTGTTGCTCCGGTCTTACAGCACGACCCCTACTGGTATTCTCCTATTGCTTGATCTCGTTTCTCACTCAGCACAATCTATCTCGCTTCTAGTCCTTTCTTGGGCCCCGCCGCTTCCCGGAGCTGGCGCGGACCCGTTACGTTCTTTCCAATGCCAAGCCTCTGTCAGGATCCCACCCCTGACAGAGACCCTACTGTATCTTCCCCTACAACACCCTCTGCCACAAGGTGTTGCCTGGTTCCAACCCAGTCAGCTTTCTGATCTAACTTCCTGCCTGACCCCCAGTTTACCCACTATGGTGGGGAGTGGCCTAATGAATAGCACCCTTAGCTCCCCCCGGAGGCCCAGCTGTGAAATGTCTTGGTGTCTGTGATACCTGATCAGATGAACTCCTTCAGTGCCATCGGACACACCGTAGCTCCCCATAGTGGCGGAGCCACAGTACTGCAACGACCAGGACTCTGGGGCGCTGCATTATCCCTTGGCCATGCACATTTAGCGCTCTTGGGCAGTGCGGCCGCACAGGCGCAGCCAGCCTGACACCAAATGATGTCAGAACACGGGCAGCGCTAAGTGCGCCTGGCCAAGGGATAACATAACAGCGCAGGCTCCGTGACAGAATCAAACAACGCTGAGGAGGTGGCGCACGGCGCCAAGGGGGTAGGAATGACGGCTATGCTGCATCACATTACCAAAGAAAGTCCCACCTCCGGGACGGTTTTACGGTGTGAGGGGACACATTTCATAAGTGTCTAGTTCAGCGTTTGCAAGGAGCATAATTAAAAGAGCCACCTTTTCCTTTTGCAGCATTAGTGCTGTACAAGATGACTCTTTCAGCAACAAATGCCTGGGGGGGTTAAAGGTTCCCTTTCAACTTGCTCCAGTGCAGGCTTCGGCCTACACTCTGCTCCTCCTGCTGTCCCTGGGCTCTAACACCGCCAGTTGGTGCCCGGAAGTGCTGGCTGCACAGAGAAAAACACCCGCCAATGTGTCAGTGGGGTTCAGCAACGCCAGCTGTTCCCCTGCTGTGTAGCCGGCAATGTGTCCTGCAAACGCCACGCAGACACAAAGCTGCCGCCAGTGCAGGCTTCGGCCTACACTCTGCTCCTCCTGCTGACCCTGGGCTCTAACACCGCCAGTTGGTGCTTGGAAGTGCTGGCTGCACAGAGAAAAACACCAGCCAATGTGTCAGTGGGGTTCAGTAACGCCAGCTGTTCCCCTGCTGTGTAGCCGGCATCGTGTCCTGCAAACGCCACGCAGACACAACAGACCTAAAACTGCCTCCAGTGCAGGCTTCAGACTACACTCTGCTCCCTCTCCTCCTCCTGCTGTCCCTGGGCTCTAACACTGCCAGTTGGTGCTCGGAAGTGCTGGCTGCACAGAGAAAAACACCAGCCAATGTGTCAGTGGGGTTCAGTAACACCAGCTGTTCCACCGCTGTGTAGCCGGCATCGTGTCCTGCAAACGCCACGCAGACACAACAACTGAAATTATAGGGAACCTGTCCCCCCCAGGCGTTTGTATGTATAACAGCCACCTTGTACTGCAGTAATGCTGCATTTGTACAAGGTGGCTCATTAAGTTATTCTCCTTGCACGCGTCGAACTCAACACGTATAAAATGTGTCCCCTGATACCATTAAACCGTCCCTGAGGTGTGACTTTCCTTTGTATTGACATGCAGCAACCCCCTTGGCGCCATGCGCTGCCTCGTCATCAGCGTTGTTTGAATCTGCCACGGACCCTGCGCTGCTATGTTCAACCTTGCCCATGCGCAGGTAGCGCTGCCCGTCTTCTGACATCATTGGTTGGCAGGCTGGCTGCGCCTGTGTGACCGCCCTGCCCGACACAACGCCCCTCGGTGTCTTATTTATTTTGACTGCGAGGGTGTGATTGATGGGCATGAGCAGTGCATATCTTCGCCTGTCACTCATCTCCTTCCGCCTTCTTCAGACTGTGCGGCTTCATGGCCGTGGCATGCGATAAGGGATCAGCTGACGCCGCACAGTCTGAAGCAGGTGTAAGGACATGAGTGAGAGGTGAACATATTTACTGCGCAAGGCCATGAATCCCAGCCCCGCAGTGTGAATAAATGAAAAGACACTGCGGGGCTGGGATTCATGGCCATCGCGACCGCACCGGCTGACATCAAATGATGTCAGAAGACGGGCAGCGCTAACAGCGCATGGCCAAGGGATAACACAACAGAGCAGACTCCTGGACAGCAAAAAGCGACGCTCAGGAGGCTGCGCCCAGCACCAAGGTGGTATTTTGGACAGCTGTGCTGCGTCTCATTAAGAAGGAAAGTCCCGCCTCCAAGACAGTTTGACTGTATAAGGGGCTAAATTTTATACGTGTTTCACTCAGCGTGTGCAAGGAACAAAATTAAAAGAGCAATCTTTTACTTGTGCAGCATTACTGCTGCACAAGGTGGCTCTTCTAGTTTGTAACACCTGAGGGGGGTTTAAAGGTTCCCTTTAAAATTGGTTCAGTTAGGCTTCGGCCTACACTCTGCTCCTCCTGCTGTCCCTGGGCTCTAACACCGCCAGTTGGTGCTCAGAAGTGCTGGCTGCACAGAGAAAACACTCGCCACTGTGTCAGTGGGGTTCAGCAACGCCAGCTGTTCCCCTGCTGTGTAGCCGGCATCGTGTCCTGCAAACGCCACGCAGACACAAAGCTGCCGCCAGTGCAGGCTTCGGCCTACACTGTGCTCCTCTGCTCCTCCTGCTGACCCTGGGCTCTAACACCACCATTTGGTGCTCGGAAGTGCTGGCTGCACAGAGAAAAACACCCGCCAATGTGTCAGTGGGGTACAGCAACGCCAGCTGTTCCCCTGCTGTGTAGCCGGCATCGTGTCCTGCAAACGCCATGCAGACACAAAGCTGCCGCCAGTGCAGGTTTCGGCCTACACTCTGCTCCCCCTGCTGACCCTTTGCTCCAACACTGCTAGTTGGGGCTCTAGGAAGACAATCTTGAATAGGTCCCCATTCTGGTTCCATTACCGTCAGCTGGTTCCGGGTAGAGCCTTTGGCTTAGGTGCCTCCTTCTGGGTATCCGAGTTCCACCAACGTCAGGTGGTCCTTGGTAGTGCTTTCAGGCACGGGTACCTCCTGCTTAGTAACCGGGTTCCAGTAACATCAGCTGGTCCTCGGTAGTTTCATTGGCTCTTGGACCTTCGGCTACCCATCCGGGTTCCAGTACCGTCAGCTGGTTCTTGGCAGTGTCTTTTGCTCTTGTACCTTCTGCTCCCCATCCTGGTTCCAGTACCGTCAGCTGGTACCGGGCAGAGCCTTTGGCTTAGGTGCCTCCTTCTGGGTATCCGAGTTCCACCAACGTCAGGTGGTCCTTGGTAGTGCTTTCTGGCACGGGTACCTCCTGCTTAGTAACCGGGTTCCAGTAACGTCAGCTGGTCCTCGGTAGTTCCATTGGCTCTTGGACCTTCGGCTACCCATCCGGGTTCCAGTACCGTCAGCTGGCTCTCGGCAGTGTCTTTTGCTCTTGTACCTTCTGCTCCCCATCCTGGTTCCAGTACCGTCAGCTGGTTCCGGGCAGAGCCTTTGGCTTAGGTGCCTCCTTCTGGGTATCCGAGTTCCACCAATGTCAGGTGGTCCTTGGTAGTGCTTTCTGGCACGGGTACCTCCTGCTTAGTAACCGGGTTCCAGTAATGTCAGCTGGTCCTCGGTAGTTCCATTGGCTCTTGGACCTTCGGGTAGCCATCTGAGTTCCAGTTCCATCAGCTGGTTCTCGGCATTTTCTCAGCCTTCTTGTACCTTCTGCTACATTTCCAAGTTCAAGACCCTAAAGACGACGACCCGGAAGACCACCCCTAAGATGACGACGACACCAGAGACGACAACCACTGAGATGACGACGACCCTGGAGACGATGACCCTGAAGACCACCCCGATGACGACGACCCCGGAGACGACGACCCTGGAGACGACGACATGGAAGACCGAGAAGCAGAAGAACAAGAGGCTGCAGAACAAAGAGCAGAAGAACATTAAGCATAAGACTAAACATCAGAGCAAAAGATATTATCTAAATTATAAGCAGAAGAAGACTAAGCAGTGTATGGGGGTGAGTCCGTTCCTCCTCGTGGTGCCCCTGGATAAAGCCTGCTGCTGCAGGCCAAACTGAACGCGGACAAATCCTGTTGTAACTCTTTTGTGACAGGCAGAACGGAAGGTATAATCTTCAAACTTTTATAGATAACAACTACAGGAATGCCTGTCACAAATAAGAATATGATGAAGAAGTAGAATATGAAGAAGAATAATAGTTGAATAAAAAGAATATGAAGAATGTAACAAAAAAAATAATAGGTAGAAGATGAAGAAGAAGATGAATAAGGTGAAGAAGAAGTTGATGTCAAAGATGCTGCTGCTGAGGTTGATGAAGAAGAAAGTGTGGGAGAAGTAAAAAAGAAGGTGAAGGGCGTGGAAGTAGTGAAACATCAATATCTGACAAAATAAAAAAAATCTTAACATAGTCAATATCTTGGTAAATCCGAACATCTTAAAAAAAAAAAAAAATTCCTGCTATTCTATTTGATTGGGCTAAACCTCTATGCCTTTAATGTCTCCGCCACCTCCCCCAATACATCCTACATTATTGTTAGTTGTTTTCCTTCATGTAGAATTAACCTACAAGGAAAGAAAGGGTTTATTTTAATTCCGATATTTTCGTCCCATTGACTTGCATTGGTATCGGCGATATCCGATATTTTTGGAATATTGGCCGATCCAATCCGATACCGATACTTTCCGATATCGGAAGGTATCGCTCAACACTACTCAGGAGACTCTTTGCGTGGAAAAAGACAACTACAGGACACAGTTTTATAGTTTTATAAGTGTTAAAGTCTATATTATCACACGGTGATTCAAACAGGTGCAGAGAGAAACTCAAGTCCACAACACTTGGTGTAAATATTAAACGCAGCTTAGCAGTCTATAGGAAACTTCAGAGGAAAATGCAATCACGCAGAAAGTCTATGAAGCACAGTTATTCTGGAGGATACTTGACACGAATAAATCCTTGTCTTAGTCCAAACACAGATAGATAAGCTTATAAGGAAGTTCAAATCATATCTTCGCTCAACCAGGGAGGCCTGCTTAATAGTCTCTGGTTTTTGCAGAGCAGCAAAGCTTACATGTCCAGCAAATGCAGATGGAAGTAAACACGAGCAGCAGATGAAGGAGGATTACTGGTAACTGGTGTATGCAGCAGGAACTCAGAGCAGAGTAGCAGGATCACCACACAGGTTCACAGGAGCAGGTATATTGCCAGGGAGTAATCAGAGGTCAGGAGCTGGATGCAAGGCAGAATACTCTAGCACAGACTGAAGGCTGGGGTGGAGTTTTATAGCAGGAAGACACAGTGCACATGAGACCAAAGACGCCATCTTGGAAAAGGGCAGTAATGCACAAAAGGTAAAAAATGTTCAGAGTCCTGACATTGCTCCCTCCTTAGAAGCGGCCTCAGGACGATACTGGACGTGGTTTCTCAGGGAATCTCTGATGAAAACGAGAAATCTTCTGTTGGGCATTTATGTTTTCCACAGGTTCCCAAGAGTCTTCCTCAGGGGGATATCCCTGCCATCTTATCAGATATTGGAGCGGATTCTTGTGAATCCTGGAATCAATAATTTCCTCCACCACAAATTGTTCTTGCCCATCAATCACCACAGGCTGCGGAGGTGGCACAACACGTCCCTGGAAGGTATTAGGAGATACAGGCTTTAGTAAAGATACATGAAAAACTGGGTGTACCTTCATAGTCCTAGGCAGCTTCAGCCGGCAGGCCACAGAGCTCACAATACCATTGATCTTGAAAGGGCCAATGAATTTCTGTCCAAGTTTTTGTGAAGGAACGTTTAACTTCAGATACTTAGTTGCTAACCGCACGGAATCTCCTACCTTGAACATGGGTGCAGGTTTACGGAATCTATCAGTCGATCTCTTATAACGTTCTTGAGCTGTGGTCAGGGATTCCTTCAGAACCTCTAGATTTTGTCTCATCGCAGTTAGCCTTTCCTCCACTGCTGGAACCGGAGAATTAATTGGCGACCTAGGTAAAATACACGGATGATAACCCAGATTGGCAAAGAAAGGTGTAAATTTAGTGGAGGCGCTCTGAGAATTGTTATATGAAAATTCGGCTAACAGCAGCAACTCCAACCAATCATCCTGGAGATCGCTGACATAGCATCTTAGATATTGTTCCAGCGTCTGGTTGGTATGCTCAGTCTGACCATTTGTCTGGGGATGGTAAGCGGAAGAGAGACAGACATTAATATTGAGTGCAGAGCAAAACCCCTTCCAGAATCTTGAAGTGACCTGTACTCCACGGTCAGAG